>NW_027556180.1:45630398-45942898 GCF_003287225.1 Phascolarctos cinereus
TCTGTTCCAGACAAGTGGCCAGGAGGACACTGGTTCCTGATCCTCCAGTTCCCAGACACTGCTGCCCCCAGCTTTCCTTACCATACATCCAGCTGGTTCTCCCAGTACAGACGAGCACCTTGGCCTTCTTTTTCTTTCTAAGGAGCTCTCTAGGTTTCAATGTTTGCCCCTGCCCCTTCTCACTCTCCTTCCTTGGGGATCTTCTCCACAAAAAGAGTTAAAAGGGACATCCAAAGTTTTATCTTCTCCAACTCATACCAGGAGTCTCTCTCTACAGAACAGCTCCAAAGAATAGTAATGATGGGAAACTCACTATTTTCCTGAGGACATTCAACATTTGACCAGCTTCCCCATTCAGCCAAAATCTACCTCTTTGTAAATGTGAGGACTACTTTTACCAAGATGATTCCCCATAGACCATGAAAGATGACTCCTAACCTACTGAGAGGTTCAATGACTTGTCCATGGTCACACATTTGACATTGTTAGAGGCAAGGAAGGTCCTCCATATGCCTTGACCTGCATTCTTATCAAGAGATCCATATATCTGTCTAATTGCCTGGGCTGCAACTCACTACAAAACCATGCAGAACTGACAAATGTAGCTGAAGAAAGCAGGGTTAATATATACCTTTCTACTCAATTTAAAGGGAAATCAAACATTTATATAGTCAACAATTTTAGGTCTAAAAATTCAAAAGTTAATTCAGTGCTATTATAACTTAAAACTGTACTAAGATTTCTGTGACACCCTGTATTAACTTCTACACAGCAGAATCTTCTTTCACTTTTGCCTAAGGCAAGCTCCCAAAGACAGAAAAAATGAACTTGAATTTACTGTGAAAATAAGCTAAAAAAAAAAAATCACACTTTACATTTCTGCCAAAGTAGACTTCTGGCTGCTCAGAGAATTAATCACCCCATATCTCACCTCCAAATATTCAATACATCTAATCTCTGCATCTTAGTCACTGCTCAATTTCGGTGGCCTCCCTCCCCCAAAGCATACCCTGATCTCCTTTTTATTAAACACTCCAGCATTATATTTGTGTGCATGTTGCATTCTCTGCAGCAGAGGTTAAGGTCTTTGCATTACCAGCACAGTCTTGCTTATGATATGTACTTATTATTTGCTAAAAGGGTGAAGATATAACATGGCTAAAAAAAAAGGGTAAAAATATTTTGGTAGCCTCTTGATAGCACTACAGATAATAACTATATAGTTCCTTCCTAAAAAAAAAATCTTTTAGATAAGCAGCCTTTATTTTTACAGGCAAATTTCCTACTAGGTTACAAAAAAATGCTAATGATCAATAACTAGAAACAGCACCTGCTGAGTAACCAGGTGACATGGTTCATCTTACCCTTTGGGGGTAAAATGAGGATCAGATGGGATTTATTCTAAGTATAACTGGCTGCATGATGTCTACTTGTACCATGTTCCTGTCTCATCTTTATATCCAATCAAATCCCATAGTTACATGTCTTTAAAAATCCAACTGTCTGAACCAAAAAAAAAAATTCATTTGTCCCTTCAAGACAGACCTCTTGGTCCTGAATTTACAACTTCCATCACACAAATTACAATACTCTTTGCCTTCAACCATAAGAGTTAAATGATGTTTGTTTTAAGAGCACTTCCTCTGGCTTAATTCTCTCTAGAATCAAATTTTCAGAAAGAGATTATTGCAAATTCATTTTTTGATAAGATTAAATCAATGATATTCTAAGATAAACATAAATACTTGATTCAAGGTCTCCAAACAGCTTTGAATACAATCCTCCAAAGATATAAAAGCAAACCCTTGATTAATTGGTATACCTGGGAAACAGGATGTTCTGGTTAATTGAATTTTCTGATAAATTAGCGACTGTGTTCTATATTCCTTTCCATTTTAATCTCTGCATTAAAAACCTAAAGCATTAGTATTGGCTTGAATAGAAAGCATGGGCCAAAAGAGCTGGGTTCAGCTGCCATCTTCTAGAGAACGAATTTGGACAACTTAGTTAATCCTTCTGGACTTCAGTTTCCTCATTCTTAACATGAAGATTAATAAATAATTGGCCTTACAAAGTAGTTATGAGGCTACAATGAAATGGCTATAAAAAGTACCACATATACCTGTAAAGGGTTACAGCCAATCAATTAATGAGTGTCTTCTACCTGCTAGGTATTGTGTCCAGCATTGGGAAGTGTTTCCAAGTGTGGTGCAGACCAGGAAAATAAGCTGGAGATCTGAAGAGGTCAAAGCAGGGGAACCACTGAGGACACCCTGGATTCAAGTCAACAAGCACTTGTTAGAGGCTGGGCACTAAGAATACAAAGATGAAAATGAAGTGATAGAAAATGTGGCTGGCCCATGTGATTTCATTGATCTAGAACAGTTTCCCAAAGCGTTCTCCCTTCTTCCCCCCCCCCCCCCCCCCCGAAGGGGACACGATAACACAGTATGGTAGTAGCCTTGGGCACAATGGGGGGGGGGTGTTGAATAAATACAAGGGGGCAGTGGAAACACAAGAAGAGAAGAGAAGAAAATTTTGAAAACCGTTTGTACGTGTTTTATCTGTTGTGTAATAGAGTTAAAGTTATAGTGATTACATTATTTTCCAAATAAACACAAAATCTAATCAGTGGTCATGTCTGCCAACAGGTCTTAACAAGCAAGTGCTGGTGGGCAAGCCTGTTGCACATTGTCGTGAAGTCCAGTATGCTTCAGCCGGAATATATGCATGTAAATGATTTCTTTACAATACAATACTATATGGTTATATGATACAATATTGGGTCATGAAAATTTCAATGTAGGAAAAAACCCACAAATTTACAATGAATTATTAAATTTAAGATGCATCACTTAAAAAAATTTATATTTTTGAGAAATGATGCCAATTAAAAAACAAAACAAAAGGCCCCAAAAAATGTTAAAGAAAGATTTCGGGGGGGGGGGGCACAGCATTGAGTGTGAGTATTTTTTTTTTAAAAGGAGATGGCAAGCCAAAAGTAGGTAGTTTGGGAACCTCTGGTCTAGAGGATTCCCAGTGTGGAAGATTTCCCTTGCAGAAATGGAAGGCTTGGACAACTGCCCACCTGACACAGCTACTCCAAGTCAAGGCTTGAACCTAGGTTTTCTTGTCTCCTAGCCTGTTCCTAGTCTGCTGCCTCTCTAAACACTTAATAAACAAACAGTCATGTGGGATGGGTGGCAAGGGGAGGGAACATTATTGTATTGGATTTCATTCATTTGTAAGGGCTACAAAACATTTTTTTCTCTTAAGGTCTTCTGAAGGGTCACACAGATGAGAGCTCAGTGTTAGACCTTGAGAATTTGGGAGATCTATCTAGCCCATCCCCCAGATTAAACTAGATGCCACGGTCTCTTTTCAGCTCAAGCTGTCTGAAACATCTGAAACTTGTAGCAATTCAAGCCTTCACGTCCCCCGAGGTCAGAGCCCCTTATTTCTTGCACAGCATACTACAATTACTTGTAACGGTCTCCCAATGGACCTACTCTACTACTGCACCTTCTCCAAGTCATACTTCACACAGCTGCCAAAATAATCTTCCTAGGCATCGATCTGACTATATCCCTGTCCCTTAAAAACTTTTATAGCTTCTTGCTGCCTATATACTAAAATACAAACTTCTTAGCTTGGCATTTAAGACAGGCCACACTTATTTCACACCATTCTCTCCTTTATGCATTCTATGTTTCAGACAAACTGAACTATACTGGTTCACCAATCTTGTCTTATACTCCTTTCCTTCAGGCATTACTCCCTGTGCTTTCTCATCTGTCAAAATCTTGCTCTTCCAGCAAGACCCAGACTAATAACAGATTCCTCAAAGCCTTTACCTACGTGATCTCTCCCTTTCTCGAAGTTTCTTCTTGGCTACTTCAGCATACTGAATTGTTTCTATGTTGTTTTTCTCCATGGTTTTCCTCCCAGTGATCCAAAGTGTGGGATTTGGCTATTTAAGTTCTGGATAAAAAATTTTATACCAGACTCTGCATGACATCATCCTCCTTTTATTTAAAGTCAGAGCAAAGAGCGAGGGTTCCTCCCACTATACCATACGGCCTTCATGATCATCAGCACAAAAGATTTAAAGGACAGGACAGCATGGTTAATAAAGTCTGTGTGCAATTTTTAAGCCATATAAATCTTTCAGCCATCAAAGCTCTCACAGAACTGCCTAACTCTACTGTAAATGACGATGAGTAAGTAACAGGACTAGGAACAGTGTTAAAGAACCTAAGTGGTCCAGAACTATAGAACAATTCCAGACTGATCAAGGGTTTACAGTAGTAGAAAGCATGCTTTGTTCTATCCAATTAAGCACCACGTGCTAGTGGTTACACAAGTGCATGGATTCAGATACACATGCAACTAAATTTTGTTCATCATTTATCTTATCTTGCACATTCCCAGAAGGCTCAGCTCTGAGAATAAGGGAGGCCACTTCCTGGAAGAGGCTTTCTTTATGCAGCCAGTAGAAATGTTAACATCTGTGACAGTTATATGTTGAAGACATAAGCCTGTGTGCAGAAGTCTAAGATAGTTTGTTAGGTAAAGATCTTTTTTCAATCTTTTTTTAATTACCTTGCTTCATACATATCTGGATTGTGGGAGCTGAGAGATACAGTCACCTCCTGGCTCTGAATTCCAACTATGTGGGAATTAAGTTTTCTCATCAATACAGTGAGTCTGGATAAGACAATTTCTAAGATCCTTTTTGACTCTCAAGGGTCTAAGGTTTGCTGGACTAATTAACTCAAAATTAAAGGAGTTGACAAATCTGAACTTGATAAATTGTAGATGAACATACAACTTAACCATTTCTGTGACCCACAGAGGTATATAAAGAAATTAAAAAGCCTTTGAGAGAGACAACTATAGACAAGGAAATGCAAAGCACTGCATTAAGCAGGCATTGTTAAAAAAAATTTCAATGATTAACACCAACTATTTGATTCTACTTACAGTAGTGTTAGCAATTTCCTTGCCCCTCCTCCCCCTAACCTAATTGGACAACTTCATCTGAATGAGAAAGACTCACTGCGTGCTCATGTGGTTAGTATCAGGCCCCACCATTTCAAACAGCACTACAAACACTACAGAGCAATAGGGTTCCATCTTGGCCAGCCCTGACTGCACACAACCAGGAAGAAGCCCATTTTCTCAAATGAACTGTATCAATATCACATGACAAGATTAAATAACATAAAACTCTTCTGCATATCTTCCGAAGAATATGTGTTCAAGAAAGTAAACTTAGAATTTAATAATTTCCAAATTAACCCAGTAACTCCGTTAAAAAAAATTACAGTGCTTCAGTTCCCTACAAATTTCTTATCTCTAAAGGCACGTTTAATATCATCCTTGTACAGTAACCATAAACATTGTTAAATTCGTTGATAGATGTCATTTATAGTATTAATGACATGAAAAAACAGCAGTTCCCTTTTCTACCTGTTTAGCCTAGAATCATTTTCACCCTTAGTAACTAGAAAGAGCTACTTGTAAAGCTATTCCTTGCTGCTTTCCAACTCATGAGCACAACTATGTGAAGAATTTTTACTTTAGACTCAGAGCCTCAAAAACACTGACACAAAATAAGTCAAGCACCTACACAGCTACATACAGTTATATTAGTACTGACAGTTCTAAAACTGCAGTAGTACTGCATTACAACAGGAGTACTGACAATCTCCCATCATTATCACTTGAATGTTTGATTCCACGGGAACCTCGCAACAGCCCTGGGAGGTAAGTACAATCCTTTCATTTCAGTGAGACTAAGTGCCTAGCCCAAATACGATTATTAAACGTCTGCGACGGGATCTGAACCCAGACCTCTGATTCAAGCCTGCCACCTACACCATGCACCACAGCACACACTACCTCAAACTCAGTGCAGGCCTGAACCAGATTAAAATATAATTGTGAAATATTTAACAAAATAAACATGAATTAAATAATACCACATAGATAATGTTAGTTTGTGGCTTTCTAAGTCAACAGGGATTTGACCCCACTGCACTACATCACCCTGCTGATACATCCCCATGCATCAAGCCCCCCGAAAGTCAAATAAGAATTATAATCAAAATCAGAGAAAATTATTGTTGACAATGATCATTTTAAGATAATGTGGCAAGAAAAGATTATTCACCTATTAACAGACATACTAAATACATCTAGTTGTAATGAAACTATGTTTTGTCAGAAACTCAAATCTTAAAACAGATGATCTGAATGGAAAACACTGAATTCCAGAAATTCAGATGACACTAACGAGGTTTGGTAATCTTCAATATTTAGGCCAAGGTTCTCAAGACATACCCCTGAGCCTCATCTTCCTTATTTGTATATTGACTGTAATAAAAATGAGGGCTAAATTTTCTTATATGCTCCCACTCTGGTGACTCTCCTTTAAAAAAAAGACTAACAAAATGGAATTAGTTTTTCTGTTTTCACTTAAAGTAAACAAGGAAAGAAAGTAAAAGGAGAAAAAATCAGGACAAGATGAAGGAAAAAAAATTCCTCCTATGTTGAAATCTAATTCTCCCAGGTGAATGAGTTTAAAAGAATTATAGGATCAACAAGTTTTATTCCTACATTATACTTCAAGCATAGGCATTTCACATTAAAAGCTAACTTTCCCCAAGTAATTCCATGTAACTAGCCAACATGATGTAGTTAAGAGAGCCATATTTGGAGTCACAAGATGTGGGTCTGAAACCCAGAGCTGCCACTTAATGCCTATGGATGTTGGCCGGTCACTTTCCCAACTTGGGCTTCAATTTGCTCATCTGTAAGATGAAAGAACTGAACTAGAATATAATTTTTTTCACTAGTCAAAATTTAAGGTCATGGCATGTGCAACTCTGTGCACTAAAACATAATATTTAACCAGCTTACCAGAAGGTAAACAGGTAAAGGGAAAAGAAGTAAAAACTGTAAAAATAGTAAGCTATCAAAATGTCTAGATTGTAAATGGCCTTTCCTAACACCCCAATTCTTCCTCACACTAACCTACCTAATGAGGTTGCAAGCAAAGTTGGCCAACCTGCCTGGGAGGGGGGGTGGGGTCTTCTAGCACAGGGGGCCAGCCCCCTCAAAGGAGGGCCCTGCCTGCTCCAGCACTATTTCTTCACTATCAGCCAGCTATCTCACCCTTCCTAAGTGACGACCATTTTGATATCACTGTACTTGACAGTCAAGATGCTTTATTAACCATATTTTAAGCTGGGAAGCAAACAAGGAATTTTAACACTGAAACTTAGCACCCAGAAGAGCAAAAAAAAATTCCTATTAATAGAAAATTAAGTATGGTTTTAGGAAACCATGGTACTGGATTGTGAAGTAAGCACAATGGTAACATTCTACTATTAAAACCAAAAACTTGGGCAGCTAGGTGGCACAGTGGATAGAGCACCGGCCCTGAAGTCAGGAGGACCTGAGTTCAAATACGGCCTCAAACCAAACACTTGACACTTACTAGCTGTGTGATCCTGGGCAAGCTGATTAACCACAATTGCCTAAAACCAAAAACAAACAAACAAACAAACCTAAAAACTATGTTATCAATTATAATCTTTTCTGCTGCTTGAGTTAATAAAATCTGCTGCTAATTATGGAATACAAGGAAACAAATGTGGCTGTTATATCAAATGAATCAGTTTCAGCACACAACTTGTCAGTTGTTTTTTGAGAATGTTGGTAACCTAACATAGAACGATGTTTGACAAGATGAATAGATGTTTCCTTCCTGTGAGTCAGACTGAAACATTTAAGTAGAGTGTGAGAAAGGGGTAGGAGGGAAGCACTGTATTAATAATAGTGGAGGAGTTTTTACTCCAACATTAGAAATATAGTTTTAAAGTTAAATCTGATTGCACTTAAATGATAATCACTATAGCAATACCTAGGTGATTTTTATATATAGCATCGATTTATTTCATTTTTTTTAGTCATCTGCCATATTTGCCTCAATTTCCTCATCTGTAAAATGAGCAAGAAAAGGAAATGGCAACCCATTGCATATCTTTGGCAAGAAAACTCCAAATGCAGTCACTTAAGAGTAGGACACTACTGAAAAATGACTGAGCAACAAAATAATAAGTAAAGTCAATTCTATAGGCGTTCTTGATCAGGCCCCAAATTAAATGACATTTGTGGCTTGCTTTCTCATAATACTTCGTGGAAAATGAGTTCAAGGTCTTTCTTACTTACTAGATGCATACTGGTATCTGATTAACTAAGTCTTTCCACTCATGCTCATATCAGCAACTGAGAGGGCATGAAATTTTGGTGACAAATTTCCAGCTCTAAAAAGTGCTACAAAACACCTGATAAGATTCTAATCCTGAAATACTGGTTACATCTGTTTAAACTTTTTTAGTTCACTTCTTGAGCCTGTTTTGGAAAGATGTTGGTAAGTCAGCTGCGAATTATTCAAAGACCAATATGGACAATTGTAAGATGGTCTGTAAAGAAGGCCTGGTGTAATTTACATTGGCATCCATCTTATTAAAGGAGTTTTCTATAATTTTCTGGTCTCCAACTGACAGATGAGCAAATATGGATCTGTTTGAAGGCTCTTGCCTATGGTTTACACAACTATTACTGCTCTGTCTGAGGTGAATCCACTAGTTCAACTACCCTAACACATGGATACAGTGAACAGCTGAGAGAGCATCAGGGTAGTAGGCTCTTATAATTAATCAGACCAGGAAACCTTAGTTATTCATCCTCAATGAACTCTCCAATACTGCAAGGCATTGTTAGTATTTATAGCACTCCTAAAACAGTTCTACCTCGGGAAGCTAGGTCTAACTGGAGCCAAGAACATTTTTAGTACGTGATTTCCAAACCTTAATTTGAATAGATACTATAACACATGAATGACTGGCAGTTGGTTTGTCTCAACATGGCTGGGGTAAAAAGAAAAATTCCTAATGGTCCCTGTAAAAAAACCTTTGGGATACAGGCTAAATCACGGGTAGGGAAAACTGCGGCTACAAGGCAACATGTGGTCCTCTAGGTTCTTAGGTGCATATTCTGACCGAGTCCAAGTTTTACTGAACAAACTTTTATTAAGGGGATTTGTTCTGTGAAGTTTGGATTCAGTCAAAGGGCCACACTTGAGGACCTTGAGGGTCACATATGGCCTAGAGGTTGCAGTTTCCCCACCTGGGCCGCTATCCAAAGAGCCACAGTAAAGAAGAAAGAACAGTGGATCTGGAAACCTATGCTCAAATTCCCAATCTTTCTCTTAACTGTACGAAGTTTTAAGTCAAATTGTTTGTTTCCATTTCCTTATCTGAAAAATAGGGAAAATACTTGCCCCTTCTGTCCCTGTGGAATGCTGTGAGTCCACAGGCAAGAAGGCACATAAAGTGCTATGTAAATTCTGACTTGCTATGAGCAGTTAATGTTAGCTACTACTATTAAATTATCTAAAACCTTTCTAATTACTGATAGGAATTGTCAGAGTATACAGTGATTTGGGAATATGTCTTCTGTAACCTCTAGGCATTAGCTAACTTTGAGTTGTAATTGCTTTCAATAAAAACTGGTAGAATTGATTTTTAAAGAGATTAACAATATTATACCACTAAATTATATCTCAATGAAATAAGCTTGTCAAAGCAATTACAGGATAGTACATTTACTATATGTCATTTAGCAATTTTAATTATTTTAGTAACTTTATTATTTTATTTTTGTAAAAATGTACATATTTCCTCGATAGATATTAAGGTTTGAAACCCTAGATCTGGAGGTGGTGGTGGGAGAACCATGTATCACAATCAACTAGACTTTTCCTAAACTTCATAATCCTTTTATCATGAAAACTTACAATTCAACTACAAATTTACTTATGATTGTGCAACAGGACATCTAGAAAGTAGTTGTCTTTTTTTTTTTAAAAAAGATAAATGAAGGTGAGACAAAATAGTCTTAAGGAATTCCTGAAGTAAAACAACTAACAGTGAGTTCAAATTACTTCAGCAAGGAAAAGAATAGGGTACAGATTTTTAAAAAAAAGTTTAAGGAAAGAAATAAGTTTAACAACTTCTTTAGTTGAGATCAATAACATTTAAAGGTTCTTGGGCAAATCTTCTAAAGGTCTAAGCAGAATTAATCTTACACACCACAGTTTTACATTTTTAAAAATTCTTCTAGAATACATAAAATATGTGCTAGATAAATACAAAATTTTTTTTAAAAATCAGTTAAAACACACCATCTGATACTACATAAATAAAGAATGAGATTTCACCCAGCAGAACAAAGCAATTCTTATAAACGACATGTATTAAAGCCCCTAATAAAAATTTCAAAGTAAGCCAAGTCATCTAAAAATCAGCATTTTACTAAAATTTTAAATTACTGTACATAAGCATTATAACATTTCTTCAAGATACAACAGCTTACTTAAAAGAATCATAGAAACTGAGAAATGGAAGGAACCACAGTGTCCATCTGTCCATGCCTGTCCACTTCTATGAAAGGAAGTATATACTATAACGTATGAGAAGTGGTCCTTGGGCCTTTGCTTAAAAGACCCCCAAGGCAGGGAACACAACCTCTTTTGAGGCTTGTCATTCCACCTCCACACGTTTGCCCCCCAATATCAGGTCTCCATTTGCCTCTTTCTATCCCGTATGGACAATGGATGGAACGCTCAGGTAGGACTAGCACCCCTGGTACGAAGGCTTGCCAAGCCCTCTTCAGGGCTGTGTGTTCACCACTCCATTCCTGCGGCTCCAAAAAACGGCAGCATGTGCAGCAGCCACACCAGCTGAGGGGAACCAACAGGCCTCAAACCCCTAAGTGAGTTAGGCGGTGTCTACCCCAAGCATAAGAAGACTCCCCTTGGTGCAGTGGCTGGTGAGAATAACTGGTTCCAGCAACCATGAAAGTGCCTGAAGCAGCTGCTGTGGAACACTTAATGCTTGGTCAAACATCGAAGACTCATCCTGAGCCATTGCCCGTAATCTTGACTTTTGTCTTGCCACTGGACTTCTGACTCGGAAGAGAGTAAGGTTTTGTGCAACTCTGCCTCACTTAAATCCACTTCATGCACAAATCTGGACATCATCCGGTCATGGTCCTCTTTGCCCAAGAACAAAGGAGGCCATGATACTCCTCTTTGCCAGGCTAAGCATCTTCATTGCAAGGTGAAAGTAAAGGTGTCCTCTCTCCTCCGGATGCTCTCTAGGTTATCAATATCAATGTTCTTCATTACGCCCAGAACTGAACACAACACCTCAGATAAGAGCAGAGTACTACTGGGCAATTAGGTGGTGCAATGGATAAAGAGTGCTAAGACCTGAGTTCAAATCCAGCCTCAGACACCTCCTTGCTGTGTGACCCTGAGCAAGTCACTTCACCCTGTTTGATTCAGCTTCTTCATCTGTAAATTGAGCTGGAGAAAGAAATGACAAACCACTCCAGTATCTTTGGTAAGAAAATCCCAAAAGGGGCCACAAAAAGTCGAACGTGAGTAAAAACAACAGCTAGGCCAACACCATATGGGGTTTTTCTGCTGCTAAATCTCACACTGCTGATTTATATTGAGCTTGCAATCCACTAACACCACCAGATCATTTTCTGACAAAATACTACCCAGCTAAGCTTCCCTAATCTCAGACTTGTGAAGCTGATTTTTGGTGACCAATTTTAAGACTTACATTCCTCTCCCAAATTGAATTTCAATTTATTAGATTCAGCTCAATACTGTAGTCTGTCAAGATCCATGCTGCCATCCAGTGTGTGAAGCTTTCCCTTCCAGAAAATCTGCAGGTTTGATCACAAAATGTTAAATAGAACAGGGAAACCAAGCACAATTACCTGAGCTACTCATTAATAACAGCACTTAGCTTGGCCACCTAATTTTATTAATTATCAGATATACTAGATCTGTCTATTTAATAAGAGAATTACAAATAGAGTAAGAGAATTATAAATTTTACCAACAGCTTTGTTAAGTAAATTACATCTACATCAGCACCCTCCTCTTGAACAGTTTAGTAATCTTGTCAAAAAGGTGGTCAAAGTTAGTCTGGCAGGAGTAGTTCTTGATCCTGAAGCTCTATAATCACCATTTCCCTTTCCAAAGTTCACTTATCTTCTCCTTTAATTACGCAAGAATTTTCCCAGGAATTGAAGTCAAGCTCACTTTCCTATAATTTGAAAACTGGGACATTTGCTCTTCTCCATTCTTGAGGTACCGTTCTCATTTTCCATGATCTTCCAAACATCACCAACAAAATTATGTGACAAAAACCTGAGGAGGTTGTTCATCAGGACCAGGTGACTTGAATTTAGTAAAAGCAACTAGTTGCCCTATTTGTCTAGGTATCAATTCTCTGTTAAATCACTATTGTCAAATTCCCTGTTGCTAAAATTCCCTGTGGCAGAGGAAAACAGAAGTAAGAGTGGGCAGCAACGCTTTCACTAACATGGAATGTCTGGTCAGCCCAAGCAGAGGCCTTGTGCCTTCCGACCCTTTCACTTTTGCACCTGGCGCATCTGTACAAGACTGCACCGGCCCCACGTGTCCCGCTCCTCCTTGGGTCATCTGAGCATCAAGGATACTTCTTTTTTGTGTATTCTTTGCTGAATTCTTCAGAGCTGCTCTTCCATCTTCACTAACTACATCCATGGCCCTGTCAGACGAGACCCTATTTCCTTCTCTTTCACAAACTCTAGAAGGGGCAGACTCTTCCTCAATTACCATGAAGGCATCATCATTTCCATCCCCGATCCAAGACAGAATACTCCCTTGTTAAGTCAAGTTATTAAACTATTCTGCTCTTTGAAAAGACCAGGTTCCAGAAGGAGTGTGCTGCCCCTACTACATCCCGCCTCTGCTAGGTGGGACAACAGTTTACAGAACTCATTCTCTATTTCCTTTCTGTTGAGGGGTTGAAGTACACTGAAGTAAAACTACTGTTTCTGCCTTCACTGGTCACTGACCAAATGTTCTCCATTCTGCTGACCCCAGCTTTGGTTCCTAAATTTCTTCACATAAGCTTGCCTTCTTAATATAAGACACCACCTCTCTACACGCCTTTACCGCCCTTGTTGCTTTTGAACAGGTATACCCATACAGAGATATATTGCAGTCATAGGTTTCACCTGATCAAGATTCAATGACACCTAATGAAATCAAATCTGCCTCTCTGTGTTACAAAGTTTCGTTCCGTTTACTTACTGCCTAAACTGGTGGACTTGGATCACTTTTTAATTTCTCATAATATCTGCTAGTTATTTTCCACAAAACAACTGCACAGTTTTAACCTTAATATCTTCCTGGGTTTTCTGGGGCTGTTTCTAAAGCCTGGGAGCAGGGATTGAGGGTGTGACTTCATATCTTTGAGTTAAGTTCTTTTTTTTTAACCTATGGTCTATCCCTAGAGACTGGGAGGGGGCTAATTATCCTAGCTCATTCCATTCCCTTAAGTCTTACTCTGGTCTGGCTCCCTAAAACTCAATGGCAAAGGCTGGCTTATGAATAGGCCTGGTCCTGGCCGTGGTCCTAGAGGAAACAAAGAACTGATGATACTATCTCAAAGGTAGCTTCAGCACAGGAGACAGCATACTGGACTTAAAATTTTTGTCAGCAAGAGTAGAAAATGCTCTGCTTAGAAACACTATGGCATAATTAAGGAAAAAAGTACCAGATTTATGGTCTAGATGACTTCTGAGTTTCCTGCTACAGAAGCCACAGCTATGACTTGGGTACTCTTTAATTATAAATTGTTCTTTTGTTATTACTTCAAATAACATAAGACAGACCAAAGATCTGACTGGCTTCTTGAAGATTTGGAAAGTTGGCTAAGGTGCCCTTTTGGTCCTACCCCACTCAACTTCTGACCCTGATGTCATGCTAGGGACATACAATGTAATATCTTAGCCCCATCCTAAACAAAGAGGCATTCCTTCATAAAAATGGTGGTGACAAAAGCAACTGAAACTACCTATTACTAATGTTAAAAAAAACCCTAAATTCCTTTATTTTATTCTCTATGATTGTAGCAAGGCCTTAAAAAAATCATTTGATTCCTTGTACCTCATTTTCTAATATATAAGGTAGGAATAATATTTAAGACTGACAAATTTCTCAGGAGAACACAAATAGTTATGCTACATATGCTAACAAAGTAAAACAGAAAACCCAATAACATCATTAGAGTGGTCTTAAGGGAGCACTTAGAGGATCTTGAATTTTCTGTTTTAAATATATATCCTTTAAGAATGGTTCAGCAACGCAAGCCCAACAAAAATCTGTTACCAAAAGCTGAGTTCAAAATAGTAATTCTAGTTATTTCACAAAAAACTTTGAGCGGGGCTCTGATTGACTGGGGAAAAAAAGGTTAAGATACCAATAACACTACAGAACTGCAGCTGTTAAAGGGTAAAAAGGCTTTCCTCTTCCGTGCCAGGTCCTCTAAGGAGCATCGTACACAAAAAGAAGCAAGCTCGTTTTGGTGACAACTACAGCGGGGGAAGCATTCCCGCTACATCTAACAATGAAAAACCATTTAGATGAGAGGCAGCCAGGTACCCAACGGAGTGGTGGATCTGGAGTACAAATCTGGCCCCAGCCATTCCCTGGCTGTGTGCCTTGGGCTCCTCCTCTGTAAAATGGAGGGACTTATTACAGCTATCTCCCACAACTGTTGTGAGGATTAAATGACAGACTTGGAAAGTGCTTTGCAACCTTAAAGTGCTACACAAATACTACTGAGCATTGCTACATTCCAGTTCTTTGAATACCCCAAGGAGACAGTGTTATGATTTAGGTATGTCGAATGGCAGTACAAGTATCATTTGTACATAATTCATATGCCTTTTAACTTAAAGACTGATTCTTCCTTAAATGATGACTTAATTTTTGCAGGGCCAATCCAGACCCTGGAAGAATCACCCTGTATTAAGAGCAGTACTTGATCCTGGTGGAGCAGCAACTGATGAACTCTGAAGCTGAACTAAAGCTCATCAGAAGATACCATCAATTTGAGGTCCAGTTCCACAATTTGCTATTTGCATGTTACCTTTCTGGCCTTCAGTTTTCTCAGCTGTGAAATTTGTGTGATCATACTACTCCACAGGGATGCTGGGAGGATAGTACTTTATAAACTTCCATGATCTAATAGGGGATGCTTTTGAAGATCTTTAAACTAACCCCAGCAGTTTTGAAAAAATTCCATGTAGTTGTAATCAGTTTTTTTTTTTAAACCATGTCTTCTATTCAACCATAAACTTGAGGGAAAAAACGAAGTCACTGAAGTTCTGAGGGCCTCCAATTCTCTTATCTGTAAAATGGCGGGAGTCAAAATGACTTCTAACATCCCTTTTTTAGCTATATATCCATAGTAACTTACTGTCATACAGTGCATACAGGTATGGTGAAAAGAGACATGAAAGTATTTTTTGGTCCTCAAAGGCACTTTCTATAAAATAATACAATACTCAAACTAAAACTTGATCAATAAAGAAAAATATCATCTGCTATATGGTGGCTTTACATAAGTATATGATCTGGGATAGTGACAATTAAAATTTAAAGTTAAAGTAAGATTAAACTCCAATGAAAAGGATCAAGTTGTGCTTAGTTACAATGGGAATTCTAAGCAGCTTCAATTTTGTTGAACCATTTCACATATTAACTGAGTTAACACTCAATAGTTTTTCAGTTCAGCTGAATTTATATTTCATGTGTTATACCATTCTCATGTTCCCTGAAAAAAAATCTCAAATTTTCTTACATTAGTATCATTTAATATATATGTTCAATGACATCACACAATACATGTTAGTGCCCTACTAAAAGAACTATTTATTTTAGGGTACAATTAGTTGTAAGGGTCCATAATTTGGTTAAAAATACCATTAAGGACCACTGTACATAGTAGGCACCGAAATAATAAAGTCATTCAATAATAAATGTTAAAAGGGTATCATTTTAGAGAAGACTGAAAAATGAGGTATGTAAGTAAAAGTGGGGAAAATATTGACTACATCTAGTGAAGAGGAGTCCTTTCTACTCAACAGATCTTTATTCCAACATATTCTAGGTTTCAAAAGTATTTTAGCTGCTTTTTCTACACATTGTAGCTAATGTTTATAAATGCCTCCTTCTCATGAACGACTAAAACTCATGATGGCTATACTCAGGACAAGTATACAGGGAAAATTTTATACTAGTAAATTGAAGCTTTTTTTCCCTTCCATTCAATCACGTGTGTGTGTGTGTGTGTGTGTGTGTGTGTGTGTGTGTGTGTGTGTGTGTGTGTGTGTGTGTGTGTGTGTGTGTGTAGAGGTTTAGGGCTCTATGTTCACTTTTTTTTTTAGGATAAAAATTCCAACTGAAGATGGAACATGCCTAGTTACACTGTAAATGTAGAATAACACTATAAAGGACCACCCTGCATATATCAATAAGTATTGATAGATGATAGATAGCTATTTGTTAAACTTGACTTCTCCCTGGTTAACTTATCCCTGTCTTCTGAGGGGAAAGTCTCTAATTAAAGTCTCAATTGAAAATGTTCAAATATTTTATTGGTAACCTTGAGTTTTTAATACATTTTTCAAACAGTAAGGAAGATATATAAAGCAAAAATAAACTAAAAGGATGTTAAAGAGAATAATGGTTACAAAAAGATGAGATACTCTCATCTGTAAAAGGTGAGGGTACTTTTCCTTCTATTAAGCACTGAATTATAACTTGTTGAGAAACCCATTAAAATTAGCTTTTAGAAAATACAAAGCCATAGAATAATATAAGGAGAATATGGACTATTCTAAAGGCAGGAAAGGAAAAGTCACTTTCCTCAGCTAAAAACAAGTGCTACATTAGCTTAACTGCTACTAAGTGATTAAATGTTTACTTAAAATTGTCTCATGCTGGTGTGCCTTAGAAAGTTTCGTTTCATTTTTTAAAGATTTTGGCTATTTATGATAGAGACGGCATGACTTCAAGGAAACACCAGTCAGAGTCAGAGACTTGACTCTTGGTTCCTATTCTGCCACTTACTAGTTCTGTGACCCTAGGGTCACTTTCAAAAATGAAGAGAGATTAGACAAAATTGGCATTTCCAAACTAATCTGCTTATGTAACAGTCTGGGTTTTAAATACTCTGGTAGACTTTGGGGGAAGATATGGAAATACTGGGCATGGGACAGTCCCAGAATAAATGAAGGTTAAAGCAATTTTATTGCAAAATAGATGTTAACCATGTGTTCATGCTGAAAATTGTTCAATATTTCAGAAGTATCATCACAAAAAGACTAATGGAACCCATGCTATTCACTTTGTGTCTCTAGCATTCCAGGTCCCACACAACTATTTTAGAATTCTAGGTCTAAATTCTGTAGTTTCACACCAAAAAACAAACACGACAAAACACTACTTTTATATGATAAGACTATCTTTTGGGGAAAAATGAAAATTGCCCTTTTTTTTGGGGGGGAGGGTTTCCTCAATTTCTTTCTGAAACACTAAGTAAAAGATCTCAAACTAGGGCAAGAGAACAAGATAAACAAGATTCCTTCAAGTCTCCTAATCACTGTCATTTCACATCAATATGAAGCACCTTAGAATCCAGATTCTCAATTTAAAAGAATCCATTGGGCTTTCTCTTCATTTCAGACTTGAAATACCTATCCATTGGAAGGAAAAAAAAAACCCTAAAATCACTTAGTAATTATAAAGGAACTTAAAGTAGACCAAATGAAGAAAATGGAGTCATACACAAAGTGCTTTTTAAAAAGCTCTGTTTGCTTTAAAATTTTTTTTTTTCTAAACAGGCTTTCTAAACTAAGTCAATTACCTAAGGATGTTTTGCTGTGTTTTATTAAAGTAATGTCTAAGCTTGCACTGTGGACAGCAAATTCATATCTACAGTCAATGTGATGGTGACATTTTAAAAACCAGTTGCCAATACAGGGTTTCACTTATTTTTACTTCTTTGATGCACATTAGCATAATTCTCCAAACAAAAATACTGTCTTCAGTCCCATAAAACAAAGGATCAAATACACCAAATGCTTAAAATTTCCAAAAGTTTTGTTAATTTAAATCTAATACTATATTCTTAGTTATACCGTAGGTTCAGTTTGTTCATAAAAAGTCATCTCAATACAATAACATCAGGTATAATACATAAAATCTAATCCATTATGTCTTACCAATTTTATGACCTGATGAGACACTCTTGTGGACAACATTCAGTCCTTAGAAGCTAGAATAACCCTCCAACCATGGGAGGGCATCACAACTTTTAAACTTTCGGCTTTCGATCATTATTATGTCACATTCCTCCTCCGATGCTGAACTCTAAAAAAAATTCTAGCAAAGAGTTTAAGTAAATAAATGTTTTAATCAAATAGCTTTAAAATATTTTATATAGCAACGGTTTTATGTTTTTAACATGGTTACACAACTGACATTTTAAAACTTATTTTTTAAAATGTAAAATAATTTCATATCTGACCTGGAAACAATTCAGAATTTCAACATGGACCTAGAATACTAGTTAGTAGAATATGCAAGTAGAAACCAAACTGTTCCAAAAGTTCTAGGTTCATGATTCTGGTATATTAGATGCAATGCTGTTAATTGGCCATAGCCAGCTCTCCAGTCCAGTAAAAAAAAAGAAAAAAAGCATGAGTTATATAATGGATGAACTGGACTACAGCACAAATGACTTGTATCTCAATTCACACTAATCACTAAGATGGGCAAAATGAGTACTGTGAACTATATATTACAGACCATTCTGTTTACATGGGCACACCATAGCTAGCTTTTTAAAAAAATAAAGCTTAATGGTGAGACAAAGAACATAGATCTATTTGGTTCTGATATATGTATGTTTTAGATTTCAAGCTATGATTTCATTGGTGTAAGTACACTCCACTAAGGTAGCTCACAAGCCTTCTTCGCTTTAAATGGTCTTGTTGAAGCATGTATTGGCTAAAACACAACATTTATCACCTAGTGGCCAATCTTCTGGTGATAAACTTGAATAAAATGAGTAAGGCTGTTCCTTCTGCATTCAGGCCAGACCATCGATGGATTTGTACCTGACTTCATTCTCTATCTTGGTAGGACCTGCCAGAGGGCACTCTTCCATTAGCATAGCCTTGAAGCCTGCAGTCACCTCCATGCTATGATGAATTATAGGAGGCCTTTAGCAGAGGGGTCTTTATATGAGGAATATAAAAAAAAAACCCATTTAATATGTATCTTCATCATTTACGTTATTTAAAATCTTGTAGCTGTAGGTACACGTTTACAATGAGTATTAAGTAGTGTCATTACCAAGTGAGGTCTTTAGAGATACTTTAATGAGGGGAATTAATTTAGGTTAAAAGTTATTTTTATAAAACATCTTCAACAGGGCATTTTCTCTACAATCCTTGAAGGATCCACTAATAAGTTTCCCATCAAGCCACATTCAATTTTGGTTGCAAATAATCCATATGTATAGAAAATACATTAAAATGTGTAGGCTTTTATAATCTAGGTTGAAAAAGATGGAGTCAGTGATACTAAAATTCAATTCTAGTAATAGACCAAAGAGCGCACTGACATAGGGGATAGGGACAAGGGGGTAGGGGCAGGGGAAGAGAAAGCATTTTTAAAAGGTAATGCAAGAATTAATGAATTTAGGTATGAAGCAATAACTATTTAGTGACTATTGTAAAAAGAGACTTCGAAATCTCTCAGAGATCTGAAATATTAGAAATGATCAGGGCTTGTATTATATAGATTTCAACTTGTAACTGGATTCTTCTATTACATCTGTCCTCAGAGATAGCTTTGACAAGCAGAAATCTCCCAGAACAATAATCAGTCTATTTACTTTATGAACCAAAAATACTTCTCAATGTAATCTCATAACACATCTGAGTTCAATGAATAAATTTATATAAGTATACAACTTTACTCTGCCCTCTAACAAAGCAAAGTCAAGTAATGTGGTCACCTGGTGAAGGCAAAAATCCATAACCTGATGCGAATATAATTCTCTAAGTGGTCAGTGTTGTGGTACCAACATTCTCCCATGTGCTTGAAAAGAGACTAGTTCAAAGTCTGTTTGTTACAAACCAAAATTATATCCTTGAGAAAAAGGCTTATTTTAATCTACTCCTATGTGGAACAAGTCCCATGAGGTACAAAACCCAGCCATACTCACAAAGGTGAATTCACACATCCTGAAATATGTTTAATGTTGGTAATTTGCTTGTCAGCAGGGCTTTGATGAACTGGTCATCTAAAAAGGGCAGACTGGCTGACCCTATGCTAAAAGGCCTCTTAACAAAGAAAAGCATTGTTTTGGTAAATGCTCACGAAGCCTTTGGAAGGCAAACAGAACAGAATAGCCTTGTAAAGCAAATTCAGTGATTCTGTGTATTGGAGGGAAAAATTCTAGTACACCAGTCCAACGGGCCTTGCATGTGTCTAGATTAATTTAAAATTAAATTAAGTTATATGTACATAAAGTTATTTGAAAACCTTTCCCCAGCGTGTATGTTGAAATTAGTGTCTATGTGTATCATATTTAAGATTCTTTTTTGACAATAATTAAGCATTTTTACCATATAAAGTAAGATCTCATTACTTTGGAAGTTGAGAATGAAACTTTTAAATGCTTGAGAAGGGAGCATTATAATTAACTGAAGAACCCTCATAGTTTAGAAAAATTTTCACTAAGCATAGCTTTTCTTTCAATATCCTGAGATCAAGATATTGCAGTTTTTACAAGGTCATTAACAGAATATAGCCTGGAAATTATTTTTACTTGTGTAATCAATTCACATTGATTATAAAGATAGACAAAATGAACACTTTATTAACTATACATCACAGTTCATTCTGTTTACATGGTTACACCATAGCCAGCTTTACAAAAAAAAATCTTAATAGAGAAATATAAATTTGGTTCTGGTATTTATGTTTTAGATTTCAAGCTATGATTTCATTAGTGTATTTTTAAAAAGGTAGGAGGGGCCGGTTTCCTTCTCAAAGGCTAGTGAAAGCAAAGATATTAACCGTTATATTTACTGTTTGTATAGGTGCAGGTCCTATTGACCAATGTTTCATAATAAAGAGGGGTTGAGTTTACCTTTACTTAGCTAACATCTTCATAGTTAATAAAAATGGTGATCAATATAAATTAACTGAAGGACCATTTCAGGCAAAGATTTTAAACGGATAGCTACCATTAAAATAAAACAACAGATACTATAAATTGTTGTTCAGTAGTTTTTCAGTTGTCTGACTCTTCCTGACCCCAATTTGAGGTTTTCTTGGCAAAGATATTGGAGTGGTCTGCCATTTCCTTTTCCAGCTCATTTTACAGATGAGAAAATTGAGGCAAACAGGGTTAAGTGATTTGCCCAGGGTCACACAGCTACTAAGTGTCTGAGGCCAGATTTGAACTCAAAAAGAGGAGTCTTCCAGACTCTAGGCCTGGCAACTCTATCCACTGAGCCACCTAACTGTAGTCCCCCCCATAAATTCTTGCTTAACAGGTATTCTTAGGGAATCTGCTAATTTATTATCAAATACAAGTGTTTCAAAATTTTTATAATTTAAAATTTTTCTATATAAATCCCATAATTTAGCTTGTCTTTTACTTAATTAGTCTGAAGTAGAGGTTTATTGTACAGGTAAGGGCTGCCACTTTCTTCCTCTTCATTTGATTACCCATAATAATCTGTAATATATAGATATATAAAAATGAGAAAGAACTCCTAAGATCCCAAACAAGCTTCTGATAATGAACTGGTTTTTTAGACATGTCACTGTTTGAAACTTAACTAAAGGTTTCAATTTATGCAAAAACATTTCTCCAGTTCAAATACATACAAAATATTAATAGGGTCAAGTGAAGAAATGCACATACACACAGATATGTGTATGAGAAAACCCAGTGAGATCTTTGACTGATCTTAAGATGGCAAGCAGGTGGGATGAAGTAGATGTTCACTACATTAATTATCACTAACACCTGCTGGAGGGCTATTAGCCAAAATTATTTTTAATGAACTTTACTGATAGTCACTTTTATAAGGACCTTCACAAAAGGTAAACTGGAAGTGTTGCTTAGCTAACAGTTGAACACAACACACAATAAAACCTTAATTTTTAAAAATATAAAAAGTGTCATGACTCTAGAAACACTTATCGATACTTTTGGACTCTATTACTGAGTAGAGATGGTTATAGTAAAAGGAAATACTTAACTGCTGGGTGCTGGGTATATTTCATTCTCCAGATAGTGTGAAGCCCCAGTGTTACCATATATATTTAAAACTGAAGAAAAATCACCCTCTGGCCAGGGACACAGTCAACTTCCCCTACCATTTGTGGACACATCCAAATCACCCACTGTTTCTGAATAAATTAGAGTTATACCCTTTAATCCCTTGCTACGGAATTTCAATAACTATTTACCTGTGCCAAAAATAAAACAGAAACCTATTCTTGAGCAGCTGTCTCTCTAAGTAATTTAATAGCCAATTTATATAAAAGATCTTTTAAGTATTGAA
The DNA here is from genome assembly GCF_003287225.1 of Phascolarctos cinereus. Taxonomy (NCBI): domain Eukaryota; kingdom Metazoa; phylum Chordata; class Mammalia; order Diprotodontia; family Phascolarctidae; genus Phascolarctos; species Phascolarctos cinereus. Next base: position 45,652,983 of record NW_027556180.1, read on the forward strand.
GACTTTTGGCAGTTGGGAACCAAACTGGTATTATATAAATGGGTTCTTGAGGTTATTTAGATTCCACAATCACTGATGTGAGTTTACCTGCATCAAGCATTTAAAATGGTTTAAGTTTAGCCAACAGATATTTAAAAACTAAGCCACTAGGTTTGGGTCATTCAAGTCTTGCACTAAGCACAAAATGAACTGCAACTTGATTTGCAGATTTCCAAGTACTGGACAAATATTCAGAAAATTAGAAGGCTTGTTAAGACCTTCAATCATTGCAAGTCAGTATTTACCATTTTTATTCAATTCCCATTCCTGGTATCCAACCCCCCCCCCCACGCTCCACCCCTAAAAATCCCGAGCCTAATGAGACATGGATCGCTTTCCTTTCCAAATGTCTTCTATTGTACCAATTTTCAGTAGCAGTGGTCTTGAACTGAGAGCAGCTGAAGAAGTGTGATCTTTAAATTATAGGACTAAAACACAAAGGTGAGAATACTTGTGATGTTTCAGCTGGTTTTAGAAAATATAAATTTGGGCCCCGTCCTGAAGTGGTGTGTTCGGGATTTGTGTTTTGTTTAAGATGCATTATGGTTTTTACTCTACCCCTCCCCCATGTTAAATATTCTTAAACTGAACATAAGGTTCTGTTAAGTTCCCATGTTAGTTTAAAAAAACACACATCCCCGAAATTGAGGCTGTGGCATAGGCAAAGTGCAGTGTTCATTCGCTTTCCGGTTCACAGCTCTGATCAAATCCCTGTTTCAACACTATTTGCAACTGGTCCACATCTTTTCAGCTGAAGTCAATTGGGAGGAAGAATGCTAATTATTATTACTGGTGAAATTATGCTGGCCAGAGCACACCTGCCAGCCCTCACCCCCATTCATTTAATGGGCAAGTACAGAAGCTTCTGCTTCTAAAAAGAGTCCCTGGATGGCGACATTTCATTGGCATGGGATGCTCATGAGTCAACTCCTTCTCTCAATGCAAGTCTGCATCGACAAAGTCTTTTAGAGATACAGAGTCACAACAGCCAGTTTATGTCAGATGCAGGACTCAAATCCAAGTCCTCCTGGCTGGCTGTCCCCCTCTTTAAGTGTGAATTGTCAAAAGGGTCATTATGATGCCAATCCTTAAGACTGAGAGGACTGTGGAAGAGGGGGAGAATAAGCCCCTACAACATGCACTGTGCTAGGTGCTTTACAAATAATCTCATATGATCCTTACAACCATGGGATGTAGGTGATATTATCCCCATTTTACAGTTGAGGAAACTGAGGCAAACAGAGTTTAAGTGGTCTGCCCAGGGTCACACAGCTTGTAAAAGTGTGAGGGACAGATCTGAACTCAAATCTTCTTGACTTCAGGCCCAGAGATTTATCCACTATGCCGCCTAACTACCTCAACTATTCAGCGTACGTAAGAAGGATAAGATAAACCAATCTTAAGGATGTCAGACAGCCTACCTACAGTGTGGCAAGGCTATCTATGAAACTTCTGGTTTCAAAAGTAACCTCATACACTTCTCCTTAGGATCCCAAAAGCAAAAGAATGACTTTTAAAGCTAAATGTTACAGCAGCAAATCTACTAACAGTCATCCATAAATCTTGAGTCATATGCAGATAGCAATCACTGAACACAGTGAAATACAAGGATACCTTGCTTAATATTACAGGTTCCACAAAAATTATAGTAGGTGCTATATAAGAGTAGTCAGCTCTGATATTATGGAATTATGTAGAGGCAGAGCAGCCTTAGGTAGTGAACAAGGTAAGACAGTATGGAAAGGTGATGGGTAGTCAAACAATAGTAAAGGGGTTTTGGTGGTAGGGGGACTTGATGGTAGGGGTGATCAAGTCTTAATGAGGTCCCTGAAACAGTGAATGCACGCTGATGGAGGTCTGAATTAGGGTGGTAGTCATTTGATCGAAAATGAGATGAAGGGAATATTGTGGGGGAAAAACGTTACATTACCTGCTTTATCATATATGAATCTGCCTCTGCCCATCACTTCCATCAAGTGACCATCACTCTAAGATTTAGTATCATTCTATATTTAGAACTACAAGGTCCTCTCAGACCATGGAAGTCCAAGATCCACCTTTAAAGTAAGTCACCTGCCTAAGGTCACCAGTGATCTGAACCAGACTCCTTCGACTTCAAAGTCTAGGCTTTTCCCCCTCCCATGATATTTAATCTACTCCAAGTCTTCCCAAGTCTTAAATTACCTTACTACTAGTTTTAGAAATTCAATTCTTTAACACTAATGTCAGGCCTTAAAACAAACAAATGTAGAGGCTGGGCCAATCCTGGTGGACACACTTTCAGTTCCAGGTTCCTTCTGCTACCCCAGTAACTGAGCTAACTTCGATAGTGCTTTTTGATGGAGCTGCAAACTGGTATAACCAATGTAGAAATCAATTTAGAACAGTGCCCCCACCCCACAAATCTACTAAATTATGCCATACCCTTTGACCCAGCAATACTATTACTAGGTCTATACCCCAGAGAGCAAAAGGCCCCCATATGTACAAAAATATTTGTAGCAGCTCTTTTTCTAGTGGCAAAGAATTAAGAACCAAGGGGATGCCCATCAACTGGGAAATGGCTTATGACTCTGATAGAAGAAACAATGAATGGGATGGTTTCAGACACACCCGGGAAGACGTGTATGAACTGATGCAGAGTGACAGTGTATTTTAGAGATCAACTGTGAAAGACTTAGCAACTTTGATCAAAACAATGACCAAATTCCAAAGAATGCATGATGAAACATGCTACTCACCTGCAGACAGAAAATAAAAAAATTTTCTTGTATGTCTATCTGTGTGTGAGTGGGGGTGGGGTAGGGGGAGAAGAGGAGAATGGAGACAGGGTTAATGCAGGAATCTGTTCTGCACGACTATACATATGAGTTGTTTTTCTGGCCTTCTCCACATGTGGTGAAGGTGAGAAGAGAGAAAATTCAAAACTGAAGAAATAAAATTGAATTAAACCCTGTGTTTCATTAAAACTTTAGATGGCTGTTTTAAGGGAGAGTTTTTATTTTGGAGTACCAATTCGCAGTGACTTTTCTTTCTTAGCCTGTTTGGGCCTTCAAATAGTAGTACGTAAAGTCATGGTTAGTGAATTTTTTTAATAAAAAAATTACAATGGTGGCATGACCTTTTAGATTAAAAAAAAAAACCCTGAAAGATCTCTTTAAAATGATTTCCCCCAAAAATATCAGACCTAAAAAAGGAATCCCTTCAGGTGACAGACTAATCTTTATACAATTATGAAATTATCTGCTGGTGATTAAAGTCCTTCACCCTACCTTTCCTGCCTCAACACATGCTACTATATATACTATTAACTTACAGTCACAACTTCTCTGGCCCTCATTTGTGAACCAAATGGGTTGGACTAGATGAATTCTAAAGTCCAACATTTATGATCCCTACACTCTGGCTAAAATAAAATTTTCTTTCCCTCAAACACCCTGAGAAATTTCCCTCCTTTGCTCAAGTTGCTCACTATGTTCCTAATGCGTCCCCTGCTCCATGATGCCGTTGAATTTGTATCTTCCTTTAAAATCCAGCTCCAATCCCCACCTACTCAAGAAAAAAAATTACTTGTTGATTTCTCCCCCCGTAAGTATAACAGCCTCTACTCCAGAGGTCTACAATGCATTTCTGGCTTTATCACCCCACTAGGATGCAAGCTCCCCGAGTTCAGGGATTCTTATTTAAGCTTCATCACAGGCTTTGCTAGGCAGGTTATTTAACTACCGAACTAAAAGCACTCCAATGTTTTAAAGACATCTCTTAAAAGTAGATTTCCCTCCAAAATGTCAGGCCAGCGGCCTGTGAGAACTAGAACTTAGAAGTGCAAAAAACAACAAAAAAACAAACAACCCCCCCCCAAAAAAAACCTTTTCAGACAGATACTAAAATTAACATCAAACCATTTACTAAACAAAGTACTTAATGACTTGATCTAGGCCTTGTAGTAGAGAAACACACTAAGTGTATGTATAGTCTATGATAGTTTTGTGCATCCATTCTGTCAACTGCTTACCTCTCAAGCAGGTTGTAATTGTTTTCACTTTCACTCTTTTCTAGCCTCTTATCACCTTTAGGTTTCATGTCTATGGTTATTTGAGCACTTACTTAGAAAAGAAGCCTACTTCTAGATCCATAAAAATCACATCTTTCCTGCAGTGTATTCACGTATGCTCCAGTGGGTGCCTGATGTTTGCTGGCCCCAGCACTGAGAAGTCCCTGTCATAATGGCTGGTCAGATCTTCTTACACAGAAACTCTTTCTCAACCAACGTGGATTCAAATTTCCAGCTCCATATACCTTTCTTATTCTTGATTTCAATATATATTGAGCTCCTGGAGGAAAATAAAACCTTCACAGTACCTTCAAAGATTACTCATTTTATATATGAAAATAGCTGTAAGGAAAATGAGAAGCACTTGGCTACACACACTATAGTATATGTATGTACGGAGGTATGCCTCACAATTGGATCAAAACATTAAGCTCTAATAGGAAATAGTCTCGTACTTAAATTATCTTCAGAAAGATATTGATGGAATTCAATTTTGGCTGTTAAAAATGCCAAGAATCTTAAACAACATCTGGCTACCTGAGTCAAACAACAGTACTATCTCCAGTGAGTTTTATCTCCCTCCAGGTCCTAAGAGATTGGTGTTCAGCTGACATCACCAAAACTACCACCAATAATGGTATCTTTAGAAAAACCGTGTTGAGAAAATGTTCCAAAAGTTTATCCTATAAGACTAGCCTGGTATGTGGCTTAATGTGGACCATTATTCCTTTCCCTTAATTTGGACAAGGACAAAAATGATTAGATAAGGGCAGCTAGGTGGCGCAGTAGCTAGAGCTCCAGCCTTGGGAGTCAAGAGGACCTGAGTTTAAATCTGGCCTCACACACTTGACATTTACTAGCTGTGTGACCCTGGGCAAGTCACTTAACCCCAATTGCCTCAGCAAAATTTTTATTTTTATTTTATATATATATAAGATTAGATTATGGTTAAGTGCCTACAGCATACAAGGTACTGAGCACTGTGGGTTAAAGTTTAGTATGTAAGCAAGGATTCTCCTGCCTCAAGAAATTTACAATTTAGATGGTGAGTGCATTTAAATATTTGAAAAATTCAATAAACAATACTTTGTTATCATCCTAGATTCAGCTCTCACTTTTACTCATAACTACCTAATATTTTGGCCCCTTTAGCCAATACCAAAGGTATCCATTAAAGGTAATATTTCTTTCAAATAGCATTTGCTTCAACCGGGATATATGATGCATATGCATATGTATAACAGATGACCAAGTCGTTGATTACTACACCAGCGGGTTTAATATTTGCTAGTGAGTGCCAAAAGCAAGTTCAAGCAGCTGGCACTCATAACTCTAATTGCCTATCCCTGCTTGATGTAAAAGAATCAGGTATTCTAACATATGGAGAATAGCCAGCAGATTATTTCATGGCTAATGTTGAATGAAAACTTTAATATTTAGTAACATGTTTCAAATTACCTAGAATATATTTATATAAGTGAAACAAAACCCACCATTAACACTGTGATGGATACCATTAATTGAATTCTACTAAATTAATTTTTTAAAAAGATGTTTTAATCCAAAATTTCTAACATACCCATTAAAGTCTTGTTTTGATGCTTCATTTTGATATAAGTAGTCTATACCAGTTGACAAGTTAATCTTTAAAAAGTGATTAAGTTTTTCAAACACAGCAACTCACTACGATAAGGCTATGATCTGTTAGCAGCAAGTGCAGCAGAAATACAGACACAATTATTGAAGTTTAAGGTATACCACTATCCCTGTCTGCTTCTCTAACCACTTGTGCAAGCAACCTGCTACCTGTCATTTCCGAATTTCACTGATGAACATTCTTCAGAGAAGCATCAACAACTCTGTTAATGAGGCTAAATAATTCTAATGTCCCTAAAGTATTCTTACAGCTTAACTATGATCTTTTTGACCTTTAACTCTACAAACCAAGTTTCTTCTTGTTCACAATACAAGCTTACATTGATTTTTAACTGCTAAGGGCTCCCAAATGGGGCTTTCTGGAAAATAAAAAGCAAAGCTAATAAGACTGCATCTTAAAAATTTTTTCTATGACTTAAAGGGCAGAAGTAGGAAATCAAATCCAATAAAATATTACTAAGCAATCAATAGGCTAGAGTATCACTGCTGAAATTTGACTTTTTCAAGGACACTAGTCTCCTAGAGAACAGGAAATCCTACCAGTTAATCACTGCAACAGATGACCTTCCTGATTAGGCGGAGATATTTCTCAAAGAAGAATCATTGTAATATAAAAAGTCCCAGGGACTGGAGTCAGAAGACTCATCTTCCTGAATTAAAATCTGGCCTCAGATACCTACTAGTTGTGTGACCCTGGGCAAAAGTCCCTTAACTCTGCCTCAGTTGGAGAAGGAAAAGGCAAAACACCCCAGTCTCTTTACCAAGAAAACCCCAAATGGGGTCAAGTAGTCCAACAGGGCTGAAAAATGACTTAACAAACCCTTTAGCAGTTTTTGTTTGACTAAAAAGGTAACAACTTCACCTAGTCTTTCTTAAGGCGAAGGGCCTTTCCAAGTATTTGAATCAAGGGGAAAAGAACAAGCTTAACAGATGAAATGATAGGCTCTGTAGAAACAGAAAAGTATAAAGGCACAATGGATTTAAAAGCCACTTTCTTTGAACCATGGAAAATGGATTGACAGCACAGCTCAGGAAGGCTGCTGGAAGAGCAGTAGATAGAGATAACAGGAGGTAGTTGACAGGAGCAGAGTACAAGAAGAAGGCTTCTAACTTGAGCATTCTAGGTGTGCCTTTAACACAAAAGAACCATAGGAAGCCATCAGAAAAAGTAAAAAAGGTGCATCTGAGTGGTGGGTGGGGGAAGAAGGAAGGAGTTAATGCCACCAGAGCAAAGTCTGGTTTAAAAAAGGTGCTCTGGATAGAGCACTGGCCCTGGACTCAGAAGAACCTGCATTCAAATCAGACCAGACACTTGACGATTACTAGCTGTATGACCCCGGCAAGTCACTTAACCCCAATTGCCTCACAAAACATAACAAAACAAAAAAGGTGCTCTGGTCCAAACAGCTTAAGCAGGGTTTGACTGCTTAGACATAATAATGAGTAAAAAGTCACTTGATAAGATCATAGTCCTATCTCAATGTTAATAAGAAAATGTGACGGGGAAGAATCTGTTAAGAAAATTCATTCCTCATCAAATTTATTCCAGGTCACTAAGGGGTAAAGAGAACAATCAAATTTCTTCTGTAATTTTGTATTTATCTAGTGGAACACTTCTTCCTAATACCACAGAACATTTTAAAAGTTCAAAGATTTCAAATATTAAAAACATGATAATAAGTAGTTTGAATTGTTTAAAATGTTAAAGAGAGTAGACTCCACCAAAGCAGGGATCCCCTTACCTAAACGTTGCATCTCTCCCACTTAGCTAGCACACAGTAGGCACTTATTGTGCATTAAAGAGAATAAACATCTGGGTATGACAAGATGAAAAATCAAAACTTCAAAACTATGGAGGAACAAAGAAAAGTGAAATATATAGAAGAACCAAGAAATGGCAGGCATATCAGGAATATAACCTATACAAATTAATCTACTTATAAAGAAACTAAGTCTTATTGTTATTAGGCCCAAAGTTCATTTTTTAAAAATGAGACAAAACTTCTTAGGAATGAAATTTATCAAAAAAAAAAATAATCAGTCACCTATGCTGGTTTTTACCAATAATATTGATATTACCAATTAACTCAATTGTTACCACACATTTAAAATCACTGAAATTTAGAGTAGGATGGGACCTCAGAAATCTAGTCTAGTCTAGTTCATTATAGAGCTGGAGAAACTGAGGCCCAACTAACTTGCCCAACATTACATGGCTAATAAGTAACAGAAGAGGGACTATACTTAATGAAATTTTAAAAATAAAACCCTTAAAGATTATTAATAATTCCTGGCCTCCCAAAATCTGATCCATGTTTAATATTTTATTAAATCTAAGACTTAAAAGATGAAAAGGTTGTTAAAAATGCACTAATCATTTAAATGGAAAGCTCCTTCCTAATTTACATTTCACAGATAACATACCATAAGAATCAATCACTAAGACAAAGGATTCTATAACACTGAATTAGAAGAGATCATCTCTCAAATAATGCTCTTTCCAGTCCTAATACTGTTATTTAATTGACTAGTTTTACATAAAAACAAGACTTTAAAAAAAATACTAGACATCTCTTCTAAAAAAGCAAAACAGGAGAAACACAAACACAAGCAAATCAAGCCAAACAATTGAAACCAAGATGACAAAATGCTATTATATTTTCTAGGCAGCACACAACATGTGATGGGCACATACACTTATCTAGGGTCTTCTATGATGAAAGAGATGGTGCTGAATCCAAATTACGCCAGAATTCACACGGATGTGCTTGTTGCCAGGCACAACTTAAAGAATTCATTAAAGCTTTGTGCAAGTTTTGAAAAGATCATTTACCCTCAACCTCTTGTAATTAAACACAAGATCGATGTAAAGCTAATCAATATTCAGAAACAAACACAGCGTAAGTCTCCCACCCCAAAGTGTGTTAAAGCAGAGATAAAAAGATAAGCACCTTTTGCCATAAAAGAAATTCACTACTTCATTCCACATTAAAAAAAAAAAGAAAAGCACAGAAAGAAAACCAAAACCTGTCACATTCCTGTGAGAAAGCGGCTGGCTGCAGTTTACAAATTAGTAATGCATTTCTAGTGATTTTCAGCAATCACATTGGATAATGTTAAGAGTTTCTCGCCATAAACAGCTCTGACTACTTTGATACCCTTGTCTTGTTCCATCTCAAATTTCTCAATTTGAAATGTTTTGCAGTAAACCATCTTATGACAAGACTTTAGTGCAATAAACTGATACAAAAGAGAAACAAACTTTTAGATTAACTCTGTATATTTGGCTTAGGATACCTTTATGAAATAGCATTAAAATGTGTCAATTTTCCATGTCGATTTCCCAAGACATGAATTAACAGATTAATTTGCAAATCCAGTTTAATGCAGTGGAAGACAAAATTCCTGAGCATAAATCAGATTTACATGTATATAATTTGAAGGTTAAAAAAAAATCAAATTTCATTTAGATTTAATTTTGTTTTGATGCCCTCTATGCCATTCTAACCACCACGTGAATTAAGCTCCCTCCCAGTTCAAATAAATTACATAATTAAGACCATGTGTAATGACGAGAAACTAGCAGAGTGCAAAGCAGTTCATGCATACAATTTTGCATGTATGCATTCCATACTTAAGCATTCATACCTATCCCAGAGGGTCTTTGATTCCTGTAACTTGTTCAAATGGAACGCTTGGTAGAAAGCAGTTGAAGGATTCCTGTGAGATCCAAGAATCAAATGTAAATGATGTTGAGAATGTACACAAATCATTTTTAAAACATAAAGATGAAGGAATTTAGGCACGTAATTGCTTTCACATTTTTTTAAACAAATGCTGCTTGCTTAAAAAACATGAGTGTGAAATTTGAAATAAAAACTAGCTAACCTTAACCTGGCTCTTCACCAGTAACATCTGTGCGGGATCATTATTTCAGTAATAAACTACAAGACAGAATTCTGACTGAATATTGTTATTATCTAGTTATAAGCATACAGAAACCAATTCACATTCTAGTCAATGTTCTGCATTAACTTGCTGGTTTGAAGTTGAACAAGACATTACTAATATCAGGGGTATTTTCCAAATCTGTGTCCATTTGGTAATCTGACAAGTGTCCTAGTACAGTCTATATATCTAAACCTGTATGTTAAACATTCTAAGTAAAATCAGATATATTTCAAAATATCTTGTTTGCCTTTTCAGGTTATTTCTTTTCCTTGCTAAAAGTGTTTCCTGACTCTTAATGCTCAAGCTGGTGATTATGATAAGATGCCTATTTTCAGAATCTATCCAAGTGCCTGGGTACCTGAAAGGACTGTTTAGCGTTCATCTACCATTGTCACCTTCCTCCCCACTCTCTACTGACCTAATCTGACACTGAATACCCAAGATTCATCCTTGTTTGAAGTCAGGTCTGAGGATGGCCCAAGAACAACCCATCACCAGGAAGCAAGTGCACACACAAACACACATACTCCCAAAGCTCTCCTAGTCCAAAAGGGCACCCAGAAAACTGGGTCAAATGTGACCAAGAACATCTTGTATCTCAACAGAATACTACAATGAACACTGAATAAAACGATACTGTACATAAAAGTACTTTGAAAAGCATAAAAGTATTTTATGGCATCTCCTGGGCACCAAAACCAATCCTTAAGACATCTTTTTTTTTTCATTACCTGTCCTTTCTATTTGTTGTTTACAAATGTTTACATTCACTTCATGTACACAAAGAAGATAAACAGCACATTCTTTCTGTACAGTACAGCATAGGGTTCAGCGGCCAGACATGCAGATCAAAGGGCGTGCACCAAGTGATTCATACAGACAGAAAAGGTGCACACATACACAAAGGGGGTGTGGGTGGCAGTTTATTCCAGTACCCTTTTTTGTGTCATTCTACAGACACGTGTGTGTGGGGTCCACCTTACAGCTTCAAGTATTGCACCACTTTAAAGAAACTCAAGGGGGCAGCTAGGTGGCGCACTAGATAGAGCACTGGTCCTGAAGTCAGGAGGACCCGACTTCAAATGTGACCTCAGACCAAACCCTTTACAAGTTACTAGCTGTGTGACCGTGGGCAAGTCACTTAACCCCAACTGCCTTTAAAAAAAAAAAAAAGAAACACAAGATAGCTTCTTAAAGGGTTGATCCAATAATATTTTCCATCCTAATCCCTGCCCTCTGAGAAATACTGCTCTCGTTCCCTAATGTTGGGAAATGAAGAGTTGACATTTCAAGAAATCTGCTGACAGCCTCCCTCACCTCCCCATACATAGCTAGATTTTGATTTAAATTTGGTTTAGATACAATACACTAATTAGGTCATGGGGTGTTGAGGTTTGGGTTTTTTTCCCCTTGCTGATGAGGAAACTCACTGTCCCCTTAGAAACTGAAGCCTACTCTGCAACTTTAAGGTTACTGGGCACTGACAAGTTCACACAGCCAGAATGTGAAGTTCATGAAAAATGAGGTTCTACCTTCTGTGGCCTCTGTCCCTACCTCTACACTGCCATGCCAAGTCATTGTAAATAAAACTCACTGCCCTTTCTTATCAAACTAGCTGACTTTGCAAAGACGAAGAGTCATAAGGAGTCTCTGCTGATAGTTTTGAGTGAGTCAAGGGCTGCTCTTGGAGTCTGGAAGACCTGGATTCAAACCCTACCTCTGACTTAACCATTTAGCAGCTGTGTGTGCTGGGCAAGTCACTAAACCTGAGCAAGCCCACCTGGAACCCATCTAGAACCAAAGATCCCTAAGTGATGCTCTGATCCATTATTTTGCAGGCTTCACCCATCTCTTACAAGAGAACTTCTCCCTAGAGCCTGGCCGGACTGCTGGTAGCAGCACCAAGCGCAGAATGACGAAAAGAAGCCATATCTTGTCCGATTTTAGTCGAAGCCTCCTCCCCTGAATCTTGTTAATAGCACGCAAGGGAAAAGAAGCTACTTAACCCTGATTGAAGACAAAGATGTGAAAGAACCACTGATCTGCCAGATGTAATGTTAGCAGCCACTCATGGTATTAAAAACCTGGTCTAGTCTTCTCAGTGAATTTTCTGGCTAACAGAATTTTTAAAAATAATTGCTAGGAAAGAAGAGTCTATTTGATTTTAAGGAATATGGTGTTCCTTAGACCTCTCAGAATCATAGAAGGTTTCATTTCCTACCTTAAAGGCTCTTTGGAAGATTTAGGTATATAATGAAATTTTTAAAAGAAAAGTATAAAAATACAAAAACAACCTGGAAGTTATTATTAAATCTGAAAAGCCAAAATTCACAAAAATGGAGTGCTAAGTAACATACTTGAAAAACAGGATGTGATCTCCTTGAAGGTAGGAACTTGTTTCATTTCTAATATTCCTAGCACCTACATATAAGTGGGTTCTTTCAATTTAACTGGGGGACAGAAGGGGACACACACAGAAGGACCATACTTCTCTTAAAGAAATTTAAAAATTTAATTCTTAACTTCATAGAAATGAAATCTTACCAAATATGTTGGTTTTAAATCATAAGCTCAATTTTGCACACATGGATTTCTACATAGTTCAAAACATCTAAAAAGGAAAAAAGTAGTGGCAGCTGGGTGGCACAGTGGACAGAGCCCCTGGCCCTGGAGTCAGGAGGACCTGAGTTCAAATCTGGTCTCAGACCAGACACTTGACACTTACTAGCTGTACAATCCCGGGCAAGTCACTTAACCCCAATTGCCTCACCAAAAAACAAAAAAACAAACAAAAAAAAGGTAAACAGTTTCCTCAATTAAACTGTATTTAAAGATATAGTAAGCACCTGAGACATTCAATACTACACACAGAAATAAAGACTTCAGAACACAAGCACATTTAGTTTGGGGAAATGCTACAGCTAGCTATGTGGGTGTGCGGAAAGAGGAAAGGGAGAGGAAAAGAAAGAAGGAAAAAAGAGGAAAAGAAGCACCACAAAGATGAAATCAATCTTATTTTCTGACACAAGCAGAAACCTAATGTGCCTTTTTTTTTGAACCTCCAATTAGAATAACACCTAAGTTGAAGGGCTTACATTCCTTATAGGGATAAGAATAGAAACAATTGTCCCAAAAATTGATTTATATAAAGAGATTAAAGGAGTTATCTCTGTGAAGCCTAGCTAAACAAGAATTGCAGGGAGAAAGGGGAAATGATAGCTATTTATAAATGCTGAAAGGTCTGAACATCAAAGACTATTTTGTTTCAGAGTGACAAAGTCTAAAAAACATTAAAATAGGGGGAAAATGGTATTACTACCAGCAAGCATTTCAAGGCTATAAACAGCCTACTAAAGACAGATAAAGACACTAACAGGAGACCTGTTAAGAAAACAAACTATTAGAAAGGAATTTTGGATTTGGGGTAGCTTTGTTCACAAATTGTCTTCATGTCCTGTGAGAAGAGGGTTTGAAAACAGTTTTGCAACAACCAATATACCAGCCCTTACCATCAAAAACTTCTGTTCAATTTTCTTCAAGGTGTCAATAAAGGCTGTTAATTTAAATATTCAGTAAAAAAAAAACTCTTTAGAAAATCAAAATTTATTTTTATTATCTACACTTAACTGTCATCTGATCAAAAATGGCTATTTTCCTACAGACCACTTGCAGATATTTTTGAAAATCACTCTGCAAAATATTCATCTGTACCAGTTTACTACTCCCTGTACACATGCCAAATAGAGGACTCATGCCATTTCCAGGCCCCTGAAAGCGGCACAGCAGGAAGTGACTCAAAGCCCAGATAACATATCTATCTTTTTTTTAGCAAGAGAATCTTTGTTGGGAAAGTAGCTATGATACAGGGAGAAAAGAAAACCTCAACTGTATAAAAAAGGGAAGGAAAAAAAAACCCTAGAAGCTTAAAATGAGATAAAGGAACCATGAATCAAAGGGGTTGGTAAGACAAACCTTCCACACAATTTCTCACCCAAAAGCTTACGTCTATGTCTCTCCACTACTTTAAAAAGCTCTCCCTGGATTACAAACTAGGGGAATTATGAAAACAAACACAGTTCTGAATGCCTGAGGCAAACAGTACTACCTATAGGGGCCTAATAATTTCTTAAATTGCAACCTTCCAAAAGGGCTGGTCCCTATGCCTAAAAGCTGATGACTTCACTTTTTTTCCCTTCCATTTCCCCAAAGCAGCTCACTTGGGGTGAGCTTACTTGATGTACAAGTAAGAAGGATTTAACCCACCAATTAAGTTTATTTCTATTTTTAATTTCAGGGATACAGCAGAAAATCCCACAGGGCTAACACTAACAGACCAACAGTCTATAGAAACTCAACCACACACATAAGTTAATAGACCAAAATCTGGTCAGGAGGGCAGTGAACAGACCTCTCCCTAAATCACACTACTCTGGAAGGACAAAAAAAAAAAAAAAAAGAGGTCCCGGACTGAGCTGTGAAAATAGTAGGACAAAAAAAAACACAGGAGAGTAGGCCAGACATCCCTGGCCTCTCCCCCCAGCTCCCAAGGGAGCACAGTCCAACATTAACATAAAATCCAAAGTCAGGAAGGAGGCTGGGAAAATGAGAAAACAAAAAAAGAACTGACCATAAAAAGCTACTACAGTGCCAGGGGAAGATCAAGACTATATACAGTGAGTAAAACACCAATACTATAACAAACTTTGTCATTACTTTTAAACTTGTTTTAAGAAACTTGAATTCTGAATTCACTTAGCATAAAATGCAGTGTTTCTGCATATCTACGCTTCCCCAAAGTAACAGACCTTATGTACACACATTCAGTTTAAAGAGCACCTACTGTAAATCTTTTGTATAGCAAAGGGTAACTCATTCTCTGTCCCTCTCCATTACTATTTTATCACAGATGTATTCAGAGTGAGGTACTTTTGTACTTTAATCAATACTAACACAACCTAGTCTTGTACGATGAGGTTGTCAATTAAATTATTACTGGAAAAAGCACTATAAAAATTACAAGGTATGGTGTAAAATGTAAAGCATTTTCTCCATAGGAGAAAAACTTGCTGTCTCCAAGAGCTTGACAAGTATCTACAAGGCATCTCCAGTTAAGTGTAGCCTAGAATATTTATAAACCAGTTTTCATTTTGACAGTAGTCATGAAATGGTCTAGTGAAAAGTCAAAGGGAGAACAGTCAACTTTTCTACAAAGCTTCTCTAGCCCAATCATTCTCCATTTTCTGGCTCCAGATAATAACTTGTCCAACCCATTTTGGCTTCTGCCTTGTCCTGCACTGTTCTCTAACTGCTTCATGTGTCTTGTCCTAACAAAATAAGCTCCATGTGGGCAGGGAACATGCCATATCCCTTCGTATCCTGCAGAGTACTTAACACAAAACAAGTATTTCATAATTGGTGGGTGAACTGAAAAAGATACTGGAAAGTCAACCCTAAGAGGAACAGAAGCTAAAAGGACCAAAATAACTATCAACATCCCTTACAAAACAAAGGCTGTTGACCTGTTTTTGTTAGTTATCAACCTTTTTGTTAGTCTGATTAGACCATTTCTCAAATGTTCTTCAATGGAGGGGCAGCTAGGTGGTGCAGTGGATAGAGCACCGGCTCTGGATTCAGGAGGACCTGAGTTCAACTCCGGCCTCAGACACATAACACTTACTAGCTGTGTGACCATGGATGAGTCACTTAACCCCCATTGCCAAACCAAAAAAAAAAGAATGTTCTTCAATGCATACAATACTACAAAATAGGGGCAACTAAGGAGATGCAGTGGATAGGGAACCGGCCCTGGAGTCAGGAGGACCTAAGTTCAAATCTGGCCTCAGACACTTGACACTAGCTGTGTGACCCTAGGTAAGTCACTTAACCCAGAGACTACAGTAAAGGAATCAATTCTACTGAAAATTATCAATGTTGCTTTTTTTTTAAATATTAACTCATGAACATCAAAGTTAAGAAGGTTAATTTACCATTTATTTCAAAAGGAAGTTGGACTTTCTATAGGTGTTTTGCTAAGTTAAGTAATATTCCCAACTCAGGAAGTTGTTTAGCTTAATCTTTGCTTAGGAAATCCCTTTCTTCAGAAGACACAAAATACATAAAGTATAAGACTTGAGAAAATGTTTAAAAATACTTTAAGATAAATTATAAATAATCTCCCCCCATAGGACTTTTCTGTAATATTTAGTTTTATTTATTGTACACACTTAAGATAAAACTGTACTATTAATTTTTTTCTAAAATAAGATAATTAAAATAGCATCACTGTTTATTGATGAATTAAAATTTTATCAATGTTATTAATAAAACATCTGATTAAAGATTCTTATTTAATTCAACTAAATCAGCATCAATCAGAATGCAGAATAACTTAAAAGGTGAATTCATTCTTGTTTCCATAATCTCAGTGGGGTCTGAGTCTGGTTTGGGAAGCAAGGATTCCAAATCCAATTCCTGGAGGAAGCCTTGGGCTGTACATCCTGCTTCTGTCACTTTCTAGCTCTGTTACCAAGGGCAGATCACATGCTTTCTCTAGGCCTCATTAACCTCAATCTGTACCTACCTTCATACCTACTTCTCAGGGTGGTTGGGAGGCTCTCACCAACTCTACACCCATACAAAAATATAACTACTACTTAAAGCTATTGCAGAGAAATAATTACTGCAATACTTAAATCCATCAGGTAGTTGTAAATTGTAATTTCCAGAAGAACTGGGAAAGCCCAA
Source organism: Phascolarctos cinereus (assembly GCF_003287225.1). NCBI lineage: Eukaryota > Metazoa > Chordata > Mammalia > Diprotodontia > Phascolarctidae > Phascolarctos > Phascolarctos cinereus. Next base: position 45,669,427 of record NW_027556180.1, read on the forward strand.
GAATACGTGGAAAAGAGAATTACTAAAGTGGTCTCTCATAGCAAATGGCAAGTTAAAAAGTTCAGGCACGCTCTTCGAGAAACTTTTAAAATAGGATCAACCACACAACATAGAGCAGAGGCAGGATTGTAACCCGAGGACAGCTGGAAGCAGCAGCTGGGCATGACATAAGGACCTCAGCCACCTTAGGGGCTTCGAAGAAAATGACCTTGGTGAGCAGTTGTCCTGATGTGGACAAAGTGTCCGCTATTACCTGAGGAGTCATTACAAATTTCAAGTGTGTACAATATAGCACACCATAAAAGTTTTAGGGAATGCTGCTTAATAAGCAATAGAAGCTGTATACTTTGGAAGGTGGCAATGATAACTTCTGCCTTAGGCAAGGCTAGAAACATCAAGCTGCTTAATTCAAGGAATAGTAAAAGTTAATACTCCAAGCAACTCACTCAATTTATTATAGCTTTATTAATGAGGCAACTTAAAGATTTAAACTGCTAATCAGGCTGGGCTTGTTTGAATTATACCACCTTAAAAATGTGAAGATGTGCAAATGGAGCAGTTTTGCTAGGCAAATTCCCCCCCCCTTGCCCCCAAGATTGAAAACACTATCACTATTCAAACTTCTAAGGAGCTAGACAAAAGCCATAATTATTTTCATAAAATTTCTTCAAAGTAAAAAATTTGCTCTTCCACTAAATCATTTAAAAAGCAGCAATGAAAAGGAGTATGGAGCCAACATTATTCAGTTACAAGTTCATAAACAGATCTACTGGCAAAGTAAATGCAGGCAGTAACCAGCATCAGTGGAAAGCCTATGACTAAACCAAATATGACCAAAGCTACAAGGTCACTGTATTGCATGAGAAATGCTAAACACCCTTTCTGTGACTACAAACCTTATTTCTTTAATTCAACTCCTTTTCTTCTATCAAGTCAAGATTCAACAACCATTCCCTCTATTGGCAAAGTAATTTCATTTTGGCACCCATTCCCATCTGTGGCCCTTTGTCACTGAACACTGACATAAAGCAGTTATTTGTCATGGATCGGAGCAGGCTGCCTAACTATCCCCAATCTTTCCGTTCAGCAAAAAGCAGGTTAGCCTTCATTCCAAAGGAACAAGTTTCAGACTAAGTTCACTCCTATTTACTATCATTATTTTCTGATGAACCCTACCCAAAACACTAGAGGAAGAAGTAACATCACCTTTGGTCTCAGGACAATACACACAAATGATTTGCTACAAATACTATTCAACAAACTTCCGTACAAAGACCAGGGAGTTAAAAATCCATGGTTTACCTCTTCTATTTGTATAAACAGATGCACACACACTTCGATAAGTGTTCTGGCCATTTAGGCCCAAAGTCCCACTAAACTACAATCTATTAAGCAAAGGGGGCGTGCCCATTGCTGCTGCTTTCTTGCACCATATCTATTAATTCTAAAACCAGTTTTGGTAATCAAAGGAGTGGAACCATTCACAGTCCCTTAGAAAAACCATGATCACTGACTTCATTTAGTGCTAGTGGTGGCAGAATGCACAACAAAAATGCCAATAGGATTTTTTAGGGGAGAGGCCACAGAACTGTAGGAAATTCTATGCATACAGATGTTTGGCTAATTATTCATGAGCAGTAACAAGCAGCCTCTCAAAGCCTGCAGAGGAGGGTGGAGGTATCTTTAGTGCTTGATAGCATCAGCTATAATTCTGGGTCAAAGTTATATGTGAGCTAATATAAACAAGCTATAGAGAGAGAGAGACAGAGAGCAATGCTCCCATAATACCAAGAGATTTAAACATGCAGTTTCTCTTTCTCCTTTCAAATTAGTAAATCCACTAAGATTTCTGTTCACTTCAGCTATAGAGATTCCTGTAGGCTTCAAAAGAATAACTATACAATCTTAATTCGACTTTGCAGAATCTTTTTTGATTTTACACTTCAATAAAAGGAAGAGAATATAGCAGAAGCAATGGAGACCTAAATCAAAATATTAACATCTCTAAGCACAATTTAAGTTCTTCCAATATTTGCCATGCTCTAACCCCTCAGTCTTACAATTCATAATACCTGGTCAGTGGTTATTAGCTCTCTATAAATAAAATCATTTAACAGAATTTAGGGATACGTGCCATAAAGGTTTCCTTACAATCAGGTTTTCAACAGCCTTCTGCTGCAGTTGACAGTTCACAATTGCAGCCATTCATTAAAGTTCCTGGAATGTAGCTTGAAGAATTCATATTGGTCAGCTATCTCTGGAAAAAGATGTGTACTCTGCTCCTTTTCCAATAGGTCAGTTTAAGATTTTGCACCTCCCCAACCCCATTTACAAAAAAAAAAAAAAAGACTCAAACATCAAGTTTAAGCAAACTTTGCTAGCAATATCCACCCAACACTCTTCATAAATTTTTATAAGACCTATTTCAAGCCACCCATTATATAGCATTCTACATTTCAAATTTTTACCAAAACACTCCTTAAATTTTAGACAGATCATAACTTAATTCTTGCACATCTTACTAAAACTACCAGAACCACTTATATCGCAGTATATTTACTGTATCTACTTCACAGTTAGCAAATGATGCTAAATTTGATGAACTATAAAAGACCTCCTAGGATATACTAGTATACAACCATTTTATTATCTTGTAATTGGGTGTCAATAGCTCAGTCACTCAACTTTCTCTGAAGCAATGTGAATAATAGTGAATAAAAAAGGTCAGACCTTGGACTCAGGACAACCTATGAGCTACGTGACCAGTGGCAAATCACCTAACCTCTCAGTGCCCACAGTCAACTCTCCAAGACCATATAAATTGTAGGACAGTTATCAAATTGCAACAGGGGAGCAGTTTCCACACCAGGAGTACCCCACAACAATAAGAAAATATAGTAAAACTTGTTTAATGCAAATATTTTGTAGTAGAACTTCATATGAAGTTTGTTTTAGGCAAAGGTATCAGCCCCAAATCACTTTATCTAGTTCTCCTCCCTTAAAATCTTACTATTATCAAACAAATGTTTCCCATATGTCCTCAAGATTTTAGGTAGCTTAAATGTTACAGAAGCCACAAAAAATTAAGATGCTATACCTACATACTGTAAGTGTAGCCATAATTATTCACCTTTCCCTATATTTATTCCATTTTTTATATGAATTACAAATTAAATTACTTGTAATTTTAAAATTATAAATCCCACATATGTAAGTCATAAAATTTTTTCTCAAAAACATTATGCCAAAAATTGAACTTGAAAACAATCCTACTTTCTATTTTATAAACCACCCCTCAGTCCTCTACATTGAGGGAGGGGGAAGAGTCAGTACTGAACCTACTTAATGGATTTATTCCTTCACCAGGGTAAATGTGTTGGTACAATAATAAAATATTCAAATGTGTTAGATTACAAAGTAATTTCTTTTCACTACTACAGTGAATTTAAAACTCAGAGACTAAAACTAATGGCCTGAAATTTGGAATGCACATAATTTGTAACTGTTCCAAGTAATGCTAAGTGAAAATCTTATTAGTGGAAAAAAAACTGAGAAAAGTGTCAACTATGTATTTTAAATACACAGGTATCAAAATTACTGGGCCCTCCTATACATAAATTTGAAACCCCTATACTGGTTTAAATGATAGTGACTGGCACTTATATAGCACCTGGCCTAACATGAAGTACAATCCAGATACACCTAAAGAAATTATTTTTGCAACACTTCAAAGTTTTATTAAGTATTCAATTTATTTTTATGCTTGATGAGATTTTTTAAAAATACCTGATAAAAGATATTTTAAGAGGAGGGAGGGAGGGATAGGTGAGAGAAAAAGACTCAGGCCATATACTATACTAATGAATAAATTCTAGAGTTGGCTCAGTCATGTGTTCCTTTGCTTACTGCCTCACAATCATTCGCAAAACTAAATTCTAGTGTATCATTATAAAGCCTAGTAAATCAAAGGGGGAGTGGGGAAGAACAAAATGAGAACTTTTTTTTGAGTTATATACTAAAAAAAAGTGACTAATCCACCTGTCTCCTCTTGAGCTGATCAGTGGGATGGAAGCAGAAGCAGGCAGGTGCCAAAATGATCATGCATCTCTCACAAAGGAATGACTGGTAGGTGGCAACCCAAAAGGAACGATGCCTATCATACGGTATCAATTGTTACTAGGAAACTGAGCACTCAAACATGCATTTCAGATCTGTGTGACTATAAAAAGTAATGTTACTGATGTTTCTGTGGCTTTATGAATCAGTCCCACTACTTTATATTCAGACTTCATAGATAAATATACTGAACAACATAGCTAACTTATGGGCAGGTAATAATAGTCCCTAACTCTGAAATTGAGAATTTTTAACAGCTACTACAAGTCATTTTCAAAAAATATTTGGAATACATAGTTGACCTTAGAAATGAATGGATTTCAGAAAAATGTTCATACTTAATGTATGTGCTGTGTTAACAGGAAATTGAAGACATACTAATTATATAGAGAGAAGTGAAGAGAAGGATGGATGGGAAAGGGCTAAGAGGAAACACAGGGAGAGAAAGCTTAAAAAATAAAGTGCAAAATAGTGCTCCTCTACACACCATAATATCCTAGAGAAATCCTTTGGAAATGATTCAAGTGTCTGACAACACATAAAAAATTAACCTCTTAAAAATCAAAGAGTGCTTTAATGTCCTTTCTGATCCGCTAATTTACCTGCAATTTTCTATGTTAATTGACAGCATATTTTTGTAACCGTAATCCAAATTTTAAAAAAGTAATTTGTACAGAAAGTTAATATATCCAATTTTCATTTTGAATTCCCTCTAAACCTACTAAAATTGTTTAATATTCAACCAAATGGCAGCCATTAAACAATGTGATGGTATTCACTAATTTTTAGTTAACCGCTTTTAAGAGCTTCCCTTAAAAAGGGCAAAGGGGAAGGGGAAGCTAACAACCTTTATTTACAATTTAGCACTTAAGTTCCTCTAAATTCAGAATCAGGCACACAGCTTTAAAAAAAAGAAAACCCCCAAAACCTCAAGCACCTATTTTATGCCTTTTCCCCCCACAGCAGAAAGACAGAGGGAAGAGGGAGCTTCTTTCGAGCATCTTTCTCTTTTAAAATTGTAAAATTTCATTTAAAAAGTCAGGTGAAGCTTTTTTTTCCTTCCAGAATTTCTAAGGAATGAGTTCTTGAAGTTCTATCTGACCCCATCAGCCCTGCTCCCTGGACAAAACACCCTGCAGAAACCGCCTAATAATTGCAATTTTTTTTTCCTGCTAGGTGTCTATTCCAGCCACCTATAACTTTTCCTCTCTAAATGATTAAAAAAAAAAAACAAAACTCGAAACTGACATTATGGAAGCTCATGTTCTCCCATAAGTTGACAAGTAGGACACATTAGAAAGAACTACTATGGAAAAAACTATTTCCAACTGTGCTATCAAACGTAATTGTGATGGCTAGCCTAAAACTTTTGCTCTTGATATACAGCCTTTGAGAGCTGTGGCTTGATCAAGTCATTTGCTGCAGTTTTAGGTAGAGCTTTTAAATGATCTAAAATGAACACCTCTCTTCGGGTCTTTGTAAACCCATTCTGAATACATAGCAGATATATTTAAATGACCTTCTGTTCAGTGCCCCAGAAGATTTTTTTAAAAAAGAGATCAGAAACTCCAAAATAAAAGTAATTGATGTTGTACTAACATTATAAATGTTTAAAATGAAAATTTCCATACCTATCTTCATCGCCATCGACAGGAATGGAAATACCGAAGACAGAGCTGGCCAGACTGTTCATAGGAGTCGTTGCGGGCAAAAGGGGATTTGCGAGGGCATCCTGAATGGGAGGCTTCACAAGAGGTTTATTTTCAGCAATGAGAGAAAGCGGTGGTTGAGGTAGGGGTTCTGATTTTCTTCTAGTCTCATCAACGTGTCCGGCTAGAGGCTGTGTCTGAGTCTGAAACTGGCTTAGATTGGCCTGCGGCAGACTGGCTGGAACACTGGATGTGCCTGGCATCAAGGGAAGTCCGCTGGAACTTCTGCTGCCTGAAGTGTGGCTGCCGCTCAGCTGGGACTGGACTAGAGTAACAGGGACATTTGGCATAGTAACAGAAGTAGTAGACACACTAGGCACACTGGGGCCTGGCACGGCCGCGGGCACGCTCGCACCTCCGGGGACCATGGAGAGCGGGCCACTAGGCACTGCTGCCCCTTGGCTGCTGCCGCCCATTGGAAGCTGAGTCACAGATTTGGGGGGCACCCCAGCCCCGGGCTGCGGGATGGCAGCCTGACTGCACATGGCCGGGCCACCGGCTTCTCCAGACTGGGAGGGTCCTCCCACCAAATGTGCTCCCACGGAGGGGGCATTCTGGCCGCTGCCCTGACCCACAGGAAGACTAGACGTCCCAGCGCTGCTAACAGAGGCCGTGCTAGCTTGCTGAACAGTTCCTTGGGACTGAATCGCTGCCATGTGCTGCACGTAGTCGGTCTGGCCAGAAGGCTGGGCTGGCAGCAGATGCCCAGCAGCCATGGGAGGCTGGGGATAAGCAGCAAACGGCTGGGGCGGGGTCCCCGGCGCCCCGGTGGGCTGCACCTGCTGCGGGCCTTTCCCATTGTGTCCCACCGAGACGACGGTGGGCGCCGTCCCGGGGGATGCGCTCTGCTGCGGGGGCCCCGCGGCCGGGCTGGAGTAGAGCGGCTGGGCCGGGCTCGGGGGCACAGCCCCACCTACGGGCGGCTGCGGCTGCTGCTGCTGCCCGACCACGAACTGCTGGGACTGGGGCTGGGGAGCGGGCGGGGGGGGCGCCTTCTCCGTCTGCAGCGCCTGGGACACGGCGGTCAGGGAACCGTCGCCGCCAGGGTCGGAGCCCTGCGTGACCTGCGCGGCCGACACCACCACCACGGAGCCCCCGGTGGCGCCCAGGCCGCTGTCCCTCTCGGCACTGGGCTCGAAGGTGGTGCTGTGCCTAATGCAGTCCCCGGTCCTGCTGAGCACGGCGCTGTCCGAGTCCCGGTCATAGTACTCCATACACGTCCATCGCCCGCGTCTATAGGGCTCCCCGGAACCGTGGTCCAGCTTGATGACCCGAAAGCGGGAACTACAGGCGGCGGTTGCCTGCGCCGCGGCCCCGCTGACCAGCCCCACGGCCGAGGCGGACACCTGGGGGGCGGCGGCCGCAGGCCCCGGGGGGACGGCCGCGTTCCGGGGGTTAACAGCTCCGCCCCCGTTGGCCGCCGCCGCCGCCGCCGCGGCCAACTGCCCGTCCAGGAGGAGGTTGGGCGAGACGGTGCCGGGGGTCTCGGCGTCGCCCACGTTGTTGAGGGTCTCTTCGGAAGAGCTGCGCTCGCACACCTCCTCCGGGCCGTAATCCGTGGCCCGGGAGACGTCGAAGATCTCGGACGACACGTCCTCGGTGTGGGACTCGTCCGGGTCGTCCAGGCTCTCCGTGTCCTCGGTGATGCTGCTCGCCACCTGCGCCGTGGTCACACTGGTGATCTGGAAGCAGCTTTTCTTCTTGGCCGGCATCTTGGACATGGTGGGGGCTCCGAGGCGGACCCGGATCCCGCCAACACCGAGGGCCCGAGTCTGGGGGAGGGTGTGAAACCCGAGCCGGGAGCGTCAGGGGCAGAGCCGGGCCCGGCCGGGGGTCGGACACATCCCCTCCCGCTCCTCCCCGCCGCGCCGCGCCGTCCCCCCGGGGCCGATCGAGCGCTCCCGGGGGGTGCTCGCTCACCCCCCCCCCGCTCCGAGGCGCCGCCGAGGCTCCGGGCCGGTCTGCAGGCCCCGGGGCGCGGGCGGAGGGCGGGGCGGCGCCGGGCTCGCCTCTCGTCAGGCCGCTCGCGGCTCTAGCTTGAGCCCCGCAGGGCCATGCCGGCCCGCAGGCCTGCGGCTGCTGCCCGGGTGGAGGCCCCGGCTGGCTGAAGCTCCGGGGCGCGGGCCGGGCGGCGGCCGCTCGGGGCCCGGGGCTCGGGGCTCCTCGGGCTGGGCTGCGCTGCGCGGCGCGGCGCTCGGCCGGAACTCAAATTCAAACTGCTGCGGCTGCTGCTCTGGCGGCGGCAGCTCCCTCCCCTCGGCCAAGATGGGGCCGGAACGGCCGCGCCAGGGATGCTGGGAGGAGGAGCGGCAGCGCCGCCGTGGCCGCCCCGCCGCCGCCGCCGCCGCTGACCGCGAGGAGGGAAGCAGAAGGACGACGACGAGGAGGAGGAGAAGAGGACGATGCTGCCCCGGCCGCCGCTCCTGCCGCTGCTGCCGCTGACACCGCCGCCGCCGCTGCTACTCTGGCCGCCGCCGCCGCTGCCCCGTGACGCGCCGGCGTCGTGACGTCACCGCCCCGCCCCCCGCCCCGGCCGGCTTCCTGCGGCGCTGGGAGAGGGCTTCGCGTGGAGCTCGCGGGAGACCAGAAGTGGGCGGGGCCGACGTGCGGCCAGGGAGGAGGCGGAGCGGGAGGGCGGGGAGGACGCCAATGCTCGTTGGCGTGCCTCAGCCTCTGCCTCTGCCTCTGCGGGCATCCCTGCGCCGCCGCGTCCGGCCTCAAGGAGCTCGACCCTCGGGCACCTCCGCGAAAGCAGACGTGGACAGACATGCGTACGCCGGAGTGGACGAAGCCTGCAGGAGGGCGGCTTTCCGCGCGACGCCGGCACGAGAGAGCGTGCTGTCAGTACTTTTATTTGGGGGACAGGGTCTGGACCCCGGGGCTTCAAGACCCGAGAGGAGCCCGGGTTCGCGTAAACTCGGGATATCGTGAGCCACGAGGGACCTTAGAGACCGTCTAGTCCAACTCTCGCATTGTGTGGACTGGATGACCTATGAGGTCACCTTCCAGCTCTGAGGTCCTGAGTCATGTGCAGCGTCCGGCGTCACCCTCTAATAGTCACCAGATAACATTATGGGCAGCGGGGAGCAATGAGAGGGGACGGGGTGCAGCGCCCAGGGTCACCCACTCACAGTCACCAGATAACATAGGCAACGGGGAGCAACGAGGGGACAGGGGTGCAGTGCCCAGGGTCACTCACTTGCAGTCACCAAATAACACTAAAGGTGTAGGGGACAGGGAGTAATGAGAGGGGACAGGGTGCAGCACCCACTGTCACCCACTCACAGTCACCAGATAACAGGCAATGGGGGAGTAACCAGAGGGGACGGGGTGCAACACCCAAGGTCACCCACTTCACAGTCACCAGATAACATTGTGAGCAACGGGGAGCAATGAGAGGGGATGGGGTGCAGCACCCAAGGTCACCCACTCACAGTCACCGGATAACACTAAAGGTATCGGGGACAGGGGGCAACGGGGGTGGGGGAGCTTTGCAGTGCCCAGCCTTACCTATTAACAATCGCCAGATAACATTGAAGGTGTAGGATGGGAGGAAAAATCAGAGGGGTCAGAAGTTTGGCCAGCTGGAAGGACCAACTGGTTACAAATGTTGATCAGGGAAATAGATTATTTCATATATATATGTGTATATGTGTGTGGGTTTGTGTATGTGTGTGGGTATTTTCATATATATAAACACCCACACACATACACTTCAGCACTTGAAGGTTTGCAACAATCTTTACAAATTTCTCATTTTTAGCACAGTGCCTGGCTTAATAATTGCTTATTTACTGACTGACTGAAAATCAGGAAGCCTTGGGTTCCAGGAGGTAGTTCAGTAGACAGGGGATGAGCAATTCTGGGAGTCTGAAGTTCCTCAAAATTCAGAATCAGACCCACAGCATATTTTTAAAAAAGCAAAACATGCCCCAAAACTTGCATGGAGTCTATTTAATGCTTCTTTTTCTTCAGTAGGAAAAGGAGAGGGAGCATTATCTTTGAAATTTTTAGCATTTTATTTTGAAAGTCTTGTGAAGCTGTTTTCCTTCCAAATTTTCGGGTGGAGTGGGAGTTTCTGTTTTTGGCGCTTTTTTTTAGGCAATTGGGATTAAGTGACTTGCTCAAGGTCACACAGCTAGTAAATGTGGAGCGTTTGGTCTGAGATCAGATCTGAACTCAGGTCCTCCTGACTTCAGGGCTGGTGCTCTATCCACTGCTCCAGCTGGCTGCGTCTCCTTCTGAGTTTTCCAAGGACAACATTCCAAAGCTTGGTTTGACAGGGCCATCCCTCCTCTTTAGACTTTCAAAATATGCTAGAGAAGCCTCCAGCCCATTTCAGTTCAAATTCCACCTCTGAATGTTTATTGTTTGACCTCTGCAAGTCACTTAAACTCTGTAGACCTCAGTTTCCTTAATTGTAAAAAGAGGGGATTGGACTAGATGTGGGAGGTCCCAGCTCTAGACTGGTGATCCTGGTTACACAAGCATGCTGAGTGGTCTTGGGCAAGTGTCCCAACCTCTCAGTGCCCCAGGCAATTCTCCAAGACCAGTAGATTACCTCGAGTTTGTGTGGTGGGGGAGGAGTAGGGGTGTGATGGCTGTGAGTTATTTGTTGAGGCTGGGGTATCTGGGAAAAGAGAGAAGCAAAGGTGGTCAAGAAGTACACTCTCTAGAAGACAATAACTTTTTAATAATCAACCAATCAAACATTTATTAAGTGCCTACTATATGCCTGACTGGGGATACAAAAAGAGGCAAAAGACAGTTCCTTTCCTTAAGGAGCTCACAATTATAGCTAATAGCTAACATTTATATAGTAGTGGCAGCTAATATATAATATATAGCATATAGTATAATATAGTAATAATAGTTAACATTTACATAGCCTAACATGTACCACGCACAGTACTACATACTTTACAATTATTACCTTATTTGATCCTTACAATAATCCTGCAGGCAGGTGCTATTATTAATCTCATTTTACAGATGAGGAAACTAAAGTAAGTGACTTGCCCAGGGTCACACAGCTACTAAGTGGCTGAGGCCAAATTTGAGCTCAGTTCTTGCCGACTCTAGGCCCAATACTCCATTCACTCTGCCACCTAGGTTTCTGATACTGAAATGAGGCTACAACAACCATTTACATGGTACTTACTATATACCAAGAACTATGTTAAATACTTTACAATTATTATCTCATTTGAAAATGCTTTAAAGCTTTTGAAAACCATAAGATGCCTTATAAATATAAGCTATTAATATTCTTCAAAACTTCTCAGTTCCAGAATATTGTAATAACAGCAGTTTGGAATAACAGAATATGATAAGTGCACAAAAGGGCTACAAAATGCTATTTAAGGTCACGGAGAAGAAAGGGAATTTAGAACTGGGACGATTCAATTTGATTCCATTTAATAAGCATCTTAAAGCAGGCCTGAATGTGTAAGACACTGTTTATGTGTTAGGTACTGTGACAAAAAAAAATGTGGCAGAACCTCTGAAGTTGACCAACTCCTCTTGATTCTAGTGCCTTCCCTTGGGCAGACAAAAGACAAACTTGGCCCTGGAGGAGTTTACACTCTTATTTTTCTGGTACATCCAGTTAAACCATCAATTCTGGAGCATTTGAGGGCACAGTCCCCAACAACTGGGGAGTCGGGAAAGGCTTCCTGTCAGGGGTGGCCCATGAATGGAAATTGGAATTCTGAGAGGCAGAGGGGAATGGGAACATTAGGGGATCCATGAGAGATCCCTTGCACCAAGGCACAGGAGGAGGAAATGGCAGTTTGGAGTAACTGGAAGTCAATGAGTATTAAGTGCCTACTGTATGCTAGGTGCTATGCTAAGAAGTGGTGATGTAAAGAAAAAAAAAGTTGGCCCTATCCTCAAGGAACCTGCTCCCTGTCTCCAGGTTGGCTTAAACATGAATTTGAAATTCAAGTCAACAAGCATTTATTGAGCACCTACTATTTGACTAAGCACTGAAGATAGAGACAAAAAACAAATATGGCACCTGCCCTTAAGGTACTTAACATTCTCCTGGAAGAAAATAACAGGGACATAGGTCAGTATTAACAAAACGGTGAGACATTGTGTTCCATGGAAAGGGACCTGGGTTGGTGTCCTGTGTGCCCATGGGCAAGTTCTTTATTCTCTCTAGTCTTGGTTTATTCTTTTCTGTAAAATGAGGGGTTTGGACCATGCGGCTTCTCAGGTTTCTTGCATCTTTAAGTCTATTCATCCTACGAAAGTGTGAGCCACAGTGGGGTAGAGGGAATCCGATGAGGTTTCCTGAGGAAGTGGCACTTGAACTGGGTTTTGAAAGAAGCCAGCTGGAAGTGAGAAGCAAGGGTATTCTAGGCATGGGGCACTGCCCATGCAAAGGAACAGAGGACAGAAGTGGATCAAGGGATCCTCCTCTTTAGGAGAAACCAGTTCAACTGGCTTGCTTCTAACCTTGCTCAGAAAGGAGGAGTGGGGAAGCAGATCTGCCTGCCACAGGAAGAGAGGTCATTAGTGTTAGTACATGTGGATGATTTGGAGCCATTCAATAGTGTTGAATAGGACATCAGTTTTTCCCATGGATGGCTCAGCCTGAACCCTAATTCTCCTGAATCACACCACTAGCCCCCCATAATTCTTAAGGGAGAGAGTCTTTAATAACTGTGTATTCCCTATGCAAGCCCACTCTATGGATTGTTAAAGAAAGCAAACTCAGCAAAATTCCTTAATATCTTCCTACTGCCTGGATGGGGGAAGGCATTTAATCCTAGGACCCTTTCCTTTGTTTTATGGGCAAGCTGATGAAAGGACCTGTATGAAAGCAGCACAGGATGGGCAGTCATGGATAGGTTGTGATCTGCATTGGCAGAGGGAACTTCCAAATGAATGAGATCACAAATCCACTGGAGTCCCCTTTCCTTGGGTGATCCTAAAATAGTTACTATTGTCTTCTGACCATGCCTTCCCAAACAGTCCTTTCAAAGGAGTTATATTCTCAGGAAACAGCTCCTAAATATCTCCTCTGAGCCTTCTCCCTATAGCACAGTGCCTGGCACATAGTAGGTGCCTAATAAATGCTTATAAAAATGTGACAAGGCAGGCCACTTTGCTCCTAAGTCCCAACTACCATAGCTCAAGGCCAGACTATCCTTTGGCTCCATTTCTCAGCCCTTCTGTCTTCTGCCCCCAAAGCTCTCTCTCACTGAGCTTCATAGGGATATCCTATGAGTCTAGAAAGAGGGTAGTGGTGATGAAGACCCATGCCCTCCTATTCTTCACTAGGTATAAAGCTAAAGGAAAGGGAATTAATTATACACAAGCCTTGGCTCCTGTGCAGGTGGGGGGGGTTCTCTGTACTTTGCTCCCTTCCCCCCAAAAAAGACAGAGGACCCCTAAGAATGAGTCCTGACTCTCATTTACTACCTTTAACGACCTCAGACATTCATGAACTTCTCTAAGCTTTAATTTCTTCACCTGTAAAAATTAGAGTTTGATTAAAAATTCCTTCCAACTCTAAGTCATTGAACCGAAGAGTGGAAAAATAGTCTGTCAGCAGATTTTGAAAATGCCAAGCTGAGAAGTTTGAATTTTATCCTAGAGTCAGTTGGGAGCCTCTTAAGATTCTTGAGATAGGGCTGACATGATTAGACCCATGCCTAAGAAAATCTTCGGGGACCTTAAAGGATGGGTAAAAAGTCAACAGGTAGACATGGGAGATGAGGGGTGGGAATCCTAAGTAAATAGTACTCAGGACTGTATGGAATCAGGAAATCACTCAGAAGGAAAACCCATTTAAGGAGAGAGCTCTGCTCAGGACATCTCATTTTTCACCTGGCAAAACTATTGTAGGACTTCTCTGACTGACTTCTCCATCATGCCCCAGGAGGCTCATTTCTGGGAAAACCATCCCATCAGCCTCAGACTCCACCTCATCCCCACCCTCTGAGACCCTGAATAAAGGTGTGTGGGGTACAATAAATCAGAGACTCAGAGATATTAGCAAAAAGAATAGTTCGTTTATTGGCTTTCTCGAGAAAGGGCCCCCTCAGAGCACCCAAAAGATGGTGCAGACTGAAGAGAACTGAAGAGAGAGGGAGTGTGTTCAGCTCAGCAGATTATATAGATCCTAACCGCAGTCCTCCCCCCCCCCCCACTGGTTCTTCTTCCCATTGGCTAGGCTTCAGAGCTCACAGTTTAGGTGAGAAAGAAAATCTTCCTATCTCATTAGCTGGGAGGCGGACTTGCATTCTGGGCTCAAACATTCAAAGACGAAAGAACAAGGAAACAAGGTATAGCCAATCCAAACTATACATGTCCTTATTTAGTAAACCTAATGCTGACTTAGCAGTGGTGTGGTGATCAGGAGGGGGTTTAGGGCCGAATTCCCATGAGTTAGGTAATTCCTAGGAAACCGAAATTTCCTGCAATTTCCCCTCCCTAACCCACTTCCCCCTTATCCCAGAGGCAAGAGAAGTCGGAAAGCTAAGGGCAAGCAGTTCAGGTTGGGGGCAGGGCATATTATTTCTGTTATGTCCTTAAAAACAGGGTCTGAGCAGGGGAGGGTTTTACAAGCAACAATCAAGAAATATTAACAAGAACTATTGATCCCCCGAGGAGCGTTCACTTCTGAGAGATCATCTCTCACAATGGGAAGAGTCAGGCACTACCAAACTTCCACTTCAGGAGGGTGCTCAGTTTACCTTCCCTGGTGGCCCTTCACCCCACCCTCTTTTCAGCCTCTCTTTATGAGCTGCCTCCCTACCTTACCCACGTTAGATTGTAAGCTTCACTGTCTTAGTAGGCACTTAACAAATACTGATTGATTGGTTGTTATGAGTTAGGCTCAAATATAGCTTGGGTGAAAAGGAGCAATATAAGGTTGGAAAGCCTCAAGACACTTAAATATTACTGTGCCTAAGAAATGACAAATTTGATGAGAACAGAGAAGCCTGGGAAGGCAGGAGTGGATACAAAGACCACATTAGGGTGAAATGTTAAAAGAATTAAGTGCCTACCATGTGCCAGGCACTGTTCAGAAATACAGGGCATGCAAAAGGAAGCAAAAGATAGTCCTTGCCTTCAAGGAGCTTATAATCTAATGGTTGAGATTACGTGCAAACAAGTAAATACAAGATAAATAGGAAATAATTACTGACAGAAGGCACTAGAGTCAAGGAGTTGGTCAACTTCAGAGGTTCTGCCATTTTTTTTTTTGATGAGGCAATTGGGGTTAAGTGTCTTGCCCAGGGTCACACAGCAAGTTAAGTGTCAAGTGTCTGGTCTAAGACTGAATTTGAACTCAGGTCCTCCTTACTGCAGAGCGTGGTGTTCTATCCACTATGCCACCTAGCTGCCCCAGTTCTGCCACATCTCTAAGTCCTTTTGTTGAGGTTTAGAGGTTTAGGTATGCAGGGACCCCAAAATGACAACATGCAGGTCCTTCCCGAAAGAATTTGACCCAAGCTTTCAGCCAAAGACAAGGTTTATTAGAACATCTATCATACAAGGCAGACTCTTAAGGAATCTAAACATTTGTATTGCCAATACAAGCAGGCCAGATTTTAAGAATCTGAGCACCTTAATAGAGACAAGATGAACCTTATATACAGAAAGACTGTGGGAGGGATCTAGGAGTAGTAGCAAAGTAGTTTGGAGTGAGGGGTCTGAGGAAGATCCGGATGGGAGTGGCCAGTAAACCTGGACCTGGACCATGGTGGCCAAGGGAGAATGGAGTCTAGATAAGATTAAGAGTGGGAAGTGGCCTGGGGCAATTGGGAGGTAACACCGGAATTGGGAGATTGGGTGTAGCTGTAATGAAAAGCCTGTTGATAGGAATATAGCCTCAGGTGAAAGACAGAGATTTGGCCAGGTTGGGAAGTCTAGGTTTTTTCCTTTTTGGGGTCCAGATCTCATCCCCAATCACTTTCAATAATCTATTATGAATTAGTCATCTTCTTGAGCCTACTTAAATTAGCAGCGAGAGTTACCTTATGAATTCTGTAAGCTCACATACTGAGTTACACAGTACTTCCTTTTCTTTGCCATCAAACTCAGTAGTTTTGTATTCTGTAGATATAATCACCAACTCTCCCATTAGACTGTGAGCTCCTCATTTAAAGATACACAAAAGAGGCAGTGGTATTGATGAGGATGGGAACTATACCCCAAAAAGGAAAAACTCTGGACTTTCCCACCGTGGCCAAATCTCTGGCATTTGCCTGAGGCTATAATCCCATTAACTGGCCTTTCATTGTGGCTATGCCCAATCTCCCAATTCTGTTACCCTTAACCTAGCCTAGCCCTATGGCCCCTGGCCAGTTCCCACCCTTAATCCTAGCTGGGCTCCATTCTCCCTAGGCCAGGAGGTCCAAGTCCCAGGCATTCTGTTTACTGGCCACTCCCATTCCGACGTTCTTAGGCCCTTCCTCTAGTCACCCCAAACTACTTGGCCACTCCTAGATCCATCCCTTAGTCTTTGTGTGTATAAGGTCCATCTTGTCTCCATTAAGGTGCTCGGATTCTTATAATCTAGCCAATAGTTTACTGATGTTCCAACTCTTAAGAGTCTGCCCAATATGATGGATGTTCTAATAAATCTTGTCTTTGGCTGAAAAAAGGCTTGGGTCAAATTCTTTCGGGCAGAACCCACATGTGATTTTGGGGTCCCAGCATCCCTAAACCTCAACTGTATGGTACCCTCAAGACCGCTGGTTTGAACCAGTCTTTTCCCAGCATCATAATCATGATAGAAAATGACCCTGTTCATCATCAATGTGAAGGAGCATTAGGTATTCAGAGTGACTGACTGAGACCCTGACTTGCAGATCTTCTGTAATCTATTGATAATTTTTATTAACATGTCTTTTGAAGTGTGGAAAAAAAAAAGAAACAACTATACATTGTGAAAACTAGAAACCTAAATGGACTACTGGCAGACCTAGGAATAAATCTTTTGCCAAGTGCAGCAAGATACAATGAAATCCAGTGCCACATTTGAAGTCAGAATTCTTGGACTTAAATCCCAGCCTTAAATCCTAATATGACTTTGGTCAGATTATTTGATCTCTCTAAACCTCAGTTTCCTCATCTATAAAATGAAGGTGTTGGATTAGATGACTTCTAATCTGAGGTCTCTTCAAGCCATAAGTCTATGACTCTATGACTTAGACTAGCTGACACCTACCTTCTAGGGGTCCTTCTAGGTCTAAAATTCCATGATTTCATGCTACTGATCCTGGTTGAGTTAAAAAAAATGTGAAAACTCATTGTGAGATTCCCTTAAAACTGGTACCAATAGGGATTTTAGGGGTAAGAGAATAGTCTTAATTACCTCTGAGGTCATGAGACTTGAGCCTGGAGACAGGAACTCTTTGAGTCTGTAGTTGGTTCTATTCAGTTGTGTCCCAGACCATGTCACAAGTGTTTTATGGGGAAAAAAACAAAACTCCCCAAATGATCAAATTAGTTAGAATTCAAATTAGCTGAAATAATTATCCATATTTACACAAATATCAGTACAGTTTCCTACAGTGCGTTAGTCCCAGGAATAGTATTTGTAAAGTGGATAGCTAGGTGGTGCCATAGTGCATAGAGCACTGGACCTGGAGTCAGAAAGACTCATCTTTGTGAGTTCAAATCCAGCCTCAGACACTTAAATACATATTTATTCCCTTCCTTCCTATCCTAAGGGACTGAATCAATAACAATTATTGTATGGTGATAGTCATTCATCTTTCATTTCTTAGAGTTCCTCTATCAGTTGGCTCTACATAAATATAAGGCACAATGGACTATATTTTTTACATCTGATTCAAATTTAGTCATCTGCTAAAATTTTCCAAATTAGATGGAAAAATTAGATATGAATAAAAATGAGCAAGTAGACCACTAACTAGCTGAGTGACCTTGGGAAAGTCACTTCGTTGCAGGATTTGGACAAGATTACCTCTGAGTAGCTCACCAAATAGTTGGCCAATACAAAAGTTCTTGAGATTTTGTTAAGAATTGGAATTCACTCTCTCCTCCCATTATCTACCTCCTGAAATTATTAGGCATTACTTTGTGTATACTTTGTATTCAGTTCTATGCTACCACTAAGTTTACCATTGAGAAGATTAAAAACTCCTTGAGGGCAGGGATCATTTTATTTTTGTGTCCCTGTCCTTACTGCACAATACAGTGCCTAGCATATTGTAGGCCCTTAATAAATGTTTGGTGAATTTGATCCAGTCCTCTCCTAACAACTTTATGGTAATCAGACAAGAATTTGAATTGTAGCCCTGGTACTTCCTAGCCATGTAACTGTGTAAGGCTTTAAACCTCTCCAAACATCCCTTTCCTTATCTGTAGAGATGTAACACCTCAGAGGGTTGTTTTTGAGGACCAAATGATAATAATATATGTTAAGCTCTTTGCACACTTTAAGTCCCATATAAATATCAGCTGTTTTTATCAGTAAATTGTTACCAATTATTGTTTCAGTCCTGTTGGACTCTTCATGATCCCATTTTGTGACTCCATTTTCTAGGTAAAGATACTAGAGTGACTGCCATTTCCTTCTCCAGCTTATTTTATGCAAGAGGAAACTGAGACAAACAGGGTTAAGTGACTTGCCCAGGGTCACACAGCTAGTAAGTGTCAGGTCAGATTTGAAGTTAGGAAGATGAGTCTTCCTGACGCCAGGTCCAGCACAGTATCCACTGTACCACCTAGCTGCCCTTTTGTTGGTAAAGGTGAATGCTGTGCCCTCTCCCCAAAAAATCAAATTAGGGTTAGGAAATTTAAAAAAAAGCAAATTGGCTAAATCTAGAATATACTGCTAATGTAGTGGTAGTTTGAGGTAAATTTTGCGAAGGCTTTCTGACTTCTCAGTTTTCCTGCTTATTCCAGACAAACTGGCTTCCATGGTTCTCCTCATATGTAACAGTCTCATCTACTGCTTCTGTGTCTTTGTGCAAGTTATCCCTGATGTCTGAACTGCTCTTTCCTAACCTCTTCCTCTGGGAGCCTCTAACTCCCTTCAAAGCTCACCTTCATTGCCTTATTCTTTCTTGATTCTTCCAGATCTCCCCACCAAAAAAAAAGTCAACTTGTCTTTTGTATATATCCTGTAATGACCTACCTACAAACAAGTTATGTACCCCTCCATTAGAATGTACTCTCCTTGAGGGTAAGAATTAACTCAATTTTGTATGTATTTATATTCCTTGCACACTAATACATTGCTCTCGGATTGGTTGACTGGTTGGTTAAGGAGAGATATTGATTGCTGTGAGTGGAGTTTATCTTGCGGATTCAGTTTTGTTCATCGTGTTTAATAAATACAGTTGTCAGTTTCTTAACAGAAAAGTCTTAAATGGTATTGTGATCACATGATGATTTTAGTAGAAAAAATATCACTAAGAGAAAAAGTAAAATAAACTAAGGCTTCTGGTAGCAACACTGGATTTCACATTAGAAGAAATAAGGAATTTCAGTTGACGTAAAGACGAAGATAATTCCAAAAACAGGCGACTTAGAAGTGATCCAAAAGAATCATAAGATCACAGAATTTCAGAGTTGGAAGGGACCTCCATGACAATGTGGTCATCCCTTACCTGTAAAGAAAGAGGCCCTTGTATATTATCCCCAATGAGCAGTCATCCTTTGCATGAAGATCTTTAAAGAAGGGGCACCCATCACCTCCAGAGGTAGCATTCCATTTTGGAGAGTTCTAATTGTTAGGAAATGTTTGCTGCCGTAAAGCTGAATTTTGTCTCTTTGCAGCTTCCCCACATTGCTCCTGATTCTGTTCTTGGAGGCCAAAACACATCAGATCTCTTTTCCATATGCCAGACCTTCTTATGCTTGAAGAGGGCTATCATGGTCCCCCTGGGTCTTCTCTAGGCCAAAGAAACCATGTTTCTGTTAAGGATCAGATTAAAGATGTTTTAGAAAGTATTTTAGAAAGGAGAAAAATCAAATGAAAGTAGCTGGAATGTTCCCATTGGAGTGCTATGGGATTTGGAGGGGTAGGGTGCATTAGCTTTTAAGAAAAAAAAAAAAGAAAAGTAGTTTGCATGAAAGTTGTATTTTCTATCATTTAAAAGTCCTAGCTTCCTGTGTAAATTTGCCCTGAAAAAATAGTACCATGGCCCCCAAACCCCTCCAAATACCTGTAAAAAATGGCTCTAAACAAATTCTAAAGCAGCAGAACCCACAAAAAAGCACAGTGAAAATAGTACCGTAATTCTAGGCTGAATGGGGAGGTATAAATCTGTATACTTTGTGAACTCAGAGTTGATGTAGAATTATTATCCATCAAGAAACACTTATTAGGCACTTACTGCGTGCCACGCATTGTGTAATATAATAATCTATAGCTGTGTCCCCAAGTCACTGGATATCCAATGGGAGTTCTTTAGTTGGTCCAGAAGAACCAGCTCACCAGAGTTCTAGCTCTAGCTTTAGGAGAGATCTCAGTCCCGAACCCACCTGCACTCAGAAACAATAGGTAGAGGTTGTGGAAATGCCTAATTCCAACTCCCACAGCCCAAGCTGGTCCGCATTTTGGAGACTTGGCATCAACCTCACCATCTGTAATTTAAGTAGTTCCAATGTGGAGACTTTAAGTAGAGAGATTGGGGGGAAAAAAAGCACGTGGCAACTCGGGATTATTACCGGTGATGGAAAAAGCTGTTGAATCATCATCCATTCATCATTCTGAAGCCTTCTATCCCCAAATTCTGTTACTTTATTATCTAGCAGCATCAGTACCAGATGGTAGACTGCTCCACGTTCCTGAGATCCTGGAATGTGATCTGCAGAGCCTAAGAGAAAAAAAGCAAACTTTAAAAAATTATTGTTATTTTTTGGATTTTTAAAATAAGGGTGATAAGCTAATTGGAAGATAGTATGATCAGGGAAAAAAAAAGAAAATTTGAAAGCATGTTTTCAAGATTTAGCATAGTTTCAAAGAATAAGACCTGGAGGAATTCCTCCCTAGAGAAAAGTAAACTTGAAGAGCTAATGCTTTCAGGCAGCCCTCGCCATCTTGGGAGTACCCACTATGTGTAGGAAGTGATGAATAGGGTATTGGACAGTCTCTGCCACAGCTTGTGAGTTTTCCTGGCAGTCCCTAAATAGCTGCTGTTTATTTTGTATGTGAGTATCACTGAATTGTTACAACAAGATAAAATGGAGAATAATTGTAGGGTGCCAGAAAGCATTTGACGGAAATAAATATCAGTTGTCTAAACAATTACAAATGGATTTATGACTATGGTTTTCTGGGTTTTTCCATTTTAGAGCTAGAATTACATGAGTGTCTTTTTATTGTGAGAAGACCATCGTGTCAATTGTCCAAAACTACCTGAAAGAAAAACATTATAGAACATAGAGACCCAAAGATCAACGAAACTCATGAAGCCCTATACCAAGAAAAACACATCTTTTAAATCAATTATTTATTTATTTGTTTTTAGGCAATTTAGGGTTAAGTGACTTGCCCAGGGTCACACAGCTAATAAGTATCAAGTGTTTGGTCTGAGGCTGGATTTGAACTCAGGTCCTCCTGACTTCAGGGCTAGTGCTCTATCCACTGTGCCACCTAGCTGCCCCTAGAAAAAGATAGCTTAAAAATTAATCATTCGTGCTTGAACTTTGAGGTATACAAAATATCTTAATGCAATTTATTTCATTTGATCCTCACAGCAAGCATTTGAAGCTGATGCTATTATTATACCCATTTTACAGATCAAGAAGCAAGGCAGAGAGAAGTTAAGTGATTTGCCTAGATTGTAGCTAGTGCCTGAGGCAGAATTTGAACCTATATCCTATTCCAAGCCCAGCACTCCATCCATTACATTGCAGCACTCTGCCTCTCATCTCTCGTAAATTCTGAGGCATGATGTACTAAAAATTTCTACCAAAAATAAATGTATTACAACTTAAAAAAAAAAGTTTTGATCTCAACCTGTGATTTCACAAGTGTAGGTGTGTACTCCTAGTAAGGAAACACCCTGTATCGATGCAGAGGATCTATTTGGCATTTTATAGTTTTATAGATTTATCTAAGGATTCTAAGAGATTAAGTAATTTGCTTTCAGTCACTCAACTAAATATGTGTTGGAGGTGAGATCTGAATCCGAGTGTTTCTGACTCTGAGGCTGGTGCACTATCTACCATGCCATGCCACCTCTCGTTGGGGCAATGAGGACTGGATATATAGACTTAGGAGTCATCTAGGATGATAACTGAACATATGGAGTTGATGCAATCACCAAGCATAGAGAGAAGAGAAAAGGGACCAGGTCAGAGCCTTAGATAGAGAGCAGGGTTGTTTAGGAGGCGGTAAATGAAGCAGCAAAGGAGGAGCAGTGAACAGACAGGTCCTGTGTCCCAGAAGAAAAAGGAGGAGAGAGTATCGAGAGAGGAAGAGAAGTCAGCTTAGTCAAAAGCTACGGAAATGTAAAGGAAGATAACAATTGATGAAAAGACATTGCATTCAGCAGTTAAGAGAAAACTGGCAGTCATAGAGATGGCATTTTTAGTAGCATGTTAAGGTTAAAAGCTGGATTGTTAGGGGCTGAGAAATGGCAGTAAAGAAATGAAGAAAGCACAAACAAATGACTTGCAGAACTCATCAATGAAAGTGAGAAAAGCCTTATGAGAGTAGGGATGTTAGGGTCTAAAGAAGCATGTTAAAGAGTGGAGAGTGCCACAGTGAATAGAGCACTGGTCCTGAAGTCAGGAGGACCTGAGTTCAAATGTGACCTCAGACCACACACGTGACACTTACTAGCTGAGTGAAAAAAAAAAAGAGTAGAGAGACCTGGGCACATTTGGAGGCAAGGAGGGAAGAGCCAGAGATCAAAGAAATGAGCAAGGGAACTACTGAAGTTTGGGACAAACCCTCTGGGAATCAAATACCACAACCCACACAAGTTACAGGAGCCACCTTGGCACCACCAGAGGTTTACAAGAAACATAGACCTGAAGACATTCTAGCTGGATGAAAGGCCTAGGCAAAGATTTCTCTGCAAGTTGAATAAAGGCCTTGGTGGTATTGGTTTCAAAGTGAGCCCAAAAGGAAACAGGAAACGATGCTTTAGAGGACGGTTGGCCATCTCACTTTTGCACTGATCAAGATGAACAAAATACTATAAAGATCATTTCAGCCTATGAGTTAATTTAATATAGTCTAGAGGCAACTGGTCCTTTGAGTCTCAAATTCCTGGTGGTATACACCATTCCCTGATCTGTAACATGGCTATGTGGTTGAATACTGGGTTTATTGCTAGGAAAAGTCTAATATTCATGGACTCATGGGCCTCAATCTGGCTACTCTGGAGAATGTTGCTAATTATAATAATATAGTTAGAGTTTCAAGCCTAAAAGATTTCCCAGAAAGGAGGAAAGCAAAAAAGGTACTCAACGTATGATAAGAATTGGACATAGGACAGGTCATGTATTCTCACACATAAAGCATCATAGCATTAACTGAATGACTTAAACATCATTTATTATCTTATTACTACTGGCAATAAGCTTACAATCAGCTAGAAAGTTAATATTTAATATAAAACTGTTTTTGCAAGACACATAATTAGCTGTGTTCCACTTCACCTCCTTTTGGCAGTTATTATCTGTTATAATAGCCAAGCTGCATCTGTCCAGTGGTGGCCCTCAGAAGCCAAATCTTCCTTTGGTACTAACACACTCCTGCCACTGCTTAGGCACTCTTCCCATGAATGCTTTGGTTCTGGGGAAAAGAAAGGTGACAGCTGCCATTTCTTCAGGGTGTTTTGATGCTCACCAAGATTATTACTAAAGGAAGGAGAACAAAAGAGGCAGCCAGGCAACCAGGTACAAGCTCATTAGTTGATTTTATGTTCCAAGAGGGGAGCAGTGGCTACCACTATGTCAGGGTAGTGAAGGACCATCCTCCACCCTTCCCTGAAATCACATCTTGTCACCTGAAGAGCTGCATCCAAGAAGGCTGCCAGCTGGAAGTGACTCCTTTTTCTACCAGGTGTGACATCACGAGTCATCAGCTTTTCCAGCAGCCAATTAGCAGAGTCTCAGTCATATATGGCCCCAACAGAGCTCCCACATGGTCCACCAGAAACAGACAGAAAATACCTCTGGAGGCATGTGGGAGGGAGGGCGCCATTACATTGACCTCCTTTGCAATCTGCTATGTAACTTAAGGTTCGTTCTACCCTCACTGCCCCAGCCACTTGGACCTTCTTTTCTAAAGTTACCTCCCTTCTACTCCATGGTGTCTATACCTATTTATTTACATGTTGTCTCTCTTATCATATGTAAGCTTCTGGGGGGCAGGTTTTTTTTTCCCTTAAACCCCAGGGCGTAGCACAATGCCTATATTGCTTTAATGCTGGTCGATAGATGGATTATCAAGGATGAAGAAATAGAGGAATTCTTTGAACAATGACCTATAATTTCTCTTTCCCAGTCCCAATATCTCCCTCTTTTTGACCTGACATGGAACTTTGGGGGGAGTGCACCTTCTGATACACTTATCATGTATTATTTTATGCTATAATTACCTGCATACAGTATATGTCATGGTCTCCTACTTGTCCGGAAGGTCCATAAAGGCAAGAACCATGCTTTCTCAACACTTAATGTCTCCTTCAGTTCCTAGTAGAGTGAATCCAGTTAAATTAGATTGGACAAAAATTTTTATTTGAAAGACACCCAGTTTGGAAAAAGGAACAGGAACAGAAAAAAATGACGCAGTCCCTGCTCCAATTTACAATTTAATCATCGATCCCATTCATAGAAGCTTTCAAATTTATGAAGCTCTTTCTCACAACAACACTATAAAGTAATTGTTGCAAGTGGCTGTGGAGTTGGAGGAACTGGATTCAAATCCTGACTCTGACAGATACAACTTGAGCGACTAGTGCAAATCACTTAACTTCTCTTCATCCCAGGGTTCCTCATCTGTATAATAAGTGGGTCAGACAAGGTGGCATTTGAGGTCCTTTCTGCTTCTCAGCCTAAGATTTTTCATTCTTCAACACAGGTCGTCTAAACATATATCTTTAAACTTCAAGAATCTGTGTTTTTCATGAGGATGTGTATACCCTCCATAAACCTACTCTTCTGCAACTTGGTAGATAGTATGCAGAAGCTTCTGTGGCCGAAAAATTAATCCCGTTTTAGCAGACCACAAAAGGTACAAGGATTTTTATTCCTATTTTATAGATGAGAAAACTGAGGCCTACTGAGAGGAAAGTTGTTTGTCCCAGTCATTGTTGTTGTTGTGGTGTTTGTCCTCTGTTCTCCAAGAGGACCATGACATCAGGGAGATGAAGATGGGATTTGGAATTGACTTTGAGTCAAGGAGGGCTGTGCAAGGTTACCAGCCTCACTTTTTCCTCCAGAGCCATCTGGGTCCAGTGGCCAGATATTCAACAGATAGCCCCTCTCCCCAGTCATGTAGTTAAAAGGGCAGTCAAGTGGCACAGTGAATAGAGTGTTGGGTCTGGTGTCACAGTGACTCATCTCCTCGCGTTCAAATCTGGCCTCAGGCACTTCCTAGCTGTGTGACCCTGGGCAAGTCACTTTACCCTGTTTGCCTCAGTTTCCTTACCTACAGAATGAGCTGGAGAAGGAAACAGCAAACCACTCCAATATCTCTACCAAGAAAACCCCAAATGGGGTCATGAAGAGTAGGACACAACTGAAAATGACTGAACAAAAACAAATAGTTTAAAAAAGTACAAGCCAAGATTTGAACCCAGGCTTCCTGATTCCAAGTATTTAAATACTCTTTTCTTGGCATAAGTAGACACTTAACAAATATTTATTGAATTGAATTGAATTTGTTGAATTGACAACCTTCGTGCAATAGAAATCAACACATAAATTGATTTGGAGAGGAAGATTGACAACCCTGTTAGGAATTGTTTCAGGATCAAGAAATGAAAGAGACCAGAAGTTTATAGACTATTCAGAAGCCTCACACCTGTGCATAATGAATAGTTTCTTCAAGGAAAAGAGTCGGAAGGTGTTGTGTAACTTCCTAAGAGATCAAATTGACTATGTCTTAATTGACAGGAAATGACTGGTTATAGATATAAATCACTTGAGAATCAGCTGTTGGTATGTATTCACATCATTGTGGCATCTGCAGAAGGGAAGGTAAATTCTCAATTGGAAGAAATGATAAAAATCACAGAATAAGATCCTAGGATTTAGAGTTGGAAGGGACCTTAAATTAGAAATCATTTAACCCATCTGCCAAAATGCCCATCAAATAGCAGAGCTAAGATTGGAATGTAACCCTGAGTCCACATCCAGAACATTTTCCTTTGCAATATGCTTCTTCCCCTCCCTCTGTCCCCAATACAGTATCGCAAAATTGGAATGGATATTAGGCATCATTCAGGCCAAGCTATTTTTGAATAGGAACCTCTGCTCCCTCCCTTCAACGTCTCTGATAAATTCTCACCCACCTTCCTCTTAAGGATTCAAAGTTATTGGAAATCCATTCACTCCTGAGGCAGCTCATTCCCCTGTTGGACAATTAAGAAGGTTGCCCTTCCACAACTTCTACTTACTGTTTCCACTTCTAATGCCTGGAGTCAAAAAAAAAAAAAAAGAAATCTAAAATATTTTCTTTATAGCAGCACCTCAATAACTTGAAGACAGCCATCACATCTACCCCAAGCCTTGTCTTGTCCAGGCTAAATATTCCAAGCTCCTTCGCCAATACTCATACTCCAATCCATCCCTCTTACTCTTCTGATGGCCCTTCTCTGGATGCAACACCTTTTGGTAATACCCTGATGGGAGCAGAAAGAATGTGGAACTGTGCATCAGAGTGCTTAAACCTGATTTCCAATTTTGCTACTTTTTGACTTTCTAACCTACACAAGTCACAAGGTTACTCTAAATTTTATGATCCTATTAATACAGATTAAAAATATTTGGAGGCTGCCATGTTAAATTGTTGAATGTTGAGGCTATAATCTAGTAAAAAATCCCAGATCTTTTTCACTCAGACAGTAGAAGCATAGCTCTGTTTCTCTCCCCCATAATATAGTTCTGTTGGTGAATTTTTGAAATCAAATGTAGTAATTACAATTTATCCCTATTAAATTTCTAATTAGCTATGGTCCCTCATTCTGGCTTATTCAGATCTTTTTGGAACAACATCTGGCTATGTTGTTCAATGTATTAGCTACCCTCATCAAGTTTTGTGTCACCTGGAAATTTGATAAGCAAGCTACCTACGGTCACAAATAGAAATTTGGAACACAACAAGGCAACCCTATGATTTTTCTGCAGGTTGACATTGGTCCTTTCATTATTACTCCTTTTGTGCAGACCTTCATTGAGTTCTGAATTCATGTATTTTTATTTAGCCCATATCTTATGGAAACTCCAGGATACTTTGTCTAATCTCTTGCTGAAATCCAGATATATGGTGTTGATAGCATTAGCATTCATTCCTCTGATCTACAAAACCCTGATTCTACTAACACTGTCAAAGAGGTTAGTTTGGCATGATCTGTTACTGAAGAATTCATGTTGGCTCTTAGTGAATACTGCTTCCCTTTCTAAGTACTCAGAAAGTATCTCTTTACTAGTAGAGTTCTAGGTTTTTCCAGGAACAGAAATCAAGTTCATTGACCTATAGTTTAAAAAATTCCTACTCTTCCACTTTTTGTAAATTGGGTCAACATTTGCCTTTCTCTCATTTTGCAGGTCATCAGATGAGAAAACATAGCTTATGACTTCAGAAGTTCCAAGCCAACTATTTTAAGCAAGCTACCAATTCCAAAAAATGGGAAATCAGCAAAATAATTGAAACATCTAATTTCTTATAGAAACTTAAATAATGTAAAATAGTTACTACCAGGAGGAAGCTGGAAAAAGCCTAGAAACAACTTCTTTTTGCCAAGAAGAGAACAATGATAATCAAGGGCAAGACTGTTCTGGAGTATAAAGTCATTTATAGCACATTATAGAGATGATGATGCAAGACTATGGGTAGGATTCTTTCACAAAACATTGAAAAACAGTTAAGGAGAAAACAGTTTAAACCAAATCCTCCCAAGAGTATTTGCAGATGAAACTGGAAGGAGAACAACAAAAGATACAAATGGAATAGATATGCCAGTATTTTTTTATGCTGCCATATTTCCATCTAAGATAATAATGGTATTACAACTTTTAGATACTACCGCCTCAGTACCAGGTTTACAACTTGAGAAAGTTGCAATGGTGCTTAAAAAGATGAATTTGGGATGTGTGTTCCTGGCCTTCATAAAGAAGAAATCAGTGTTGGAGATAATACGATTTTGAAGACATTCAGGAATTGATTTTTAAGATATCTCAAATATGGAAAAATTCCAAAAGAAAGAGGACCACAGATGGTGCTTTAAAAAAAAAGACAACTGAGACTACATCAGCAATTACCAATCCATAAGACAGCATTTTTATCTCTGTAAAACCTTTTTTCACATTATGGTTTATAAAGAGCCTTTTCTCCTACCAATCCTGGTTGGTAGTGAAAACATTATGATCTTCATTTTACAGATGGAAATTGAGGCTCGGAGAAATTAAATGATTTGTGCATGATTACCCAGCTACTGTCAGAGCCATCACTCTAACTCAGATCTCCAACACCATTGATCCCCAACACTGTGGTGGTCTTATACATACACTGAAAAATATCCTTGAATGAAAACATGAGAAGTGAACAGACAGGTTTTTCACAAGTAACATTTTAAAGGAGAACACATCTGCTGTGTCTCAAGGAATTGTCTGAATGGTGTAGAGAAGATGCCACTGTGTTTGTTGTTTCTTGACCTTTATAGCAATTAACTCAGTAGGACAAAATGCGGCCCTCCAACATTTCCCATGCCTTCTTAAAAAGGATTAAGATAAATACAACTGTTTAGATAATTTTGTTCAATGAGCCACTGAGCACTGACTTCAAAAGAGATACAAAATAGGGGGTTTGGGTGTCATTGAAAATGTACTCTGAAGAGTACAAACAAAATAGTATTCCTTATAGATGGGGAGATTTTCCATATTTTCCTCTTTGCACTAATGTCATTGAGCCCTTAGACACTACAAAGACTCCTTCAAGAAATTTCAGAGCAACTTCAGTCTAACATCCACATAGGAAAAACAATGAATATGATCAGCAACTAGATGGCCAGCCTATTCCACTAGCTTATCAGTAAGTATGTCTTAGATAGACCCTGCAAACATGCAAATATACATTGGGCCCAATATTAAGTAATAAGAGGAAGTCAAATTGCATTGAAGGGATTGCCCAGTACTTTTGATGATCCTAAAGCTGCTCCCTGCTGTAAAAATCCATCCTTTCAGCTCCATTATTCCCCTGATGATGTTACATGACTGCAAATCACAGAATGTCATGATCTCAAAAAGAATTAAACTTACAAGTAACCTACAGGGCAATGGACAGTCTCAAGATAGGAATAAGTTGGCTGCCATAAATTTCTAATGATGACTTGCTCACGAGAAGATAATGTAGAAGAAATATTTTAAAAATCCTAATCAAAGACTACTCTTATGCTCTTTCCAAGGTCTCCAATGACCTCTTAATTGTAAGAAACAATGGTCTTTTCTCATCCTCATCCTCCTTGACTTTTCCACAATGGTTGAGGTGGTTGGCTATCCTCTGCTTCTTAATATTATCTCTACTCTCAGTTTCTATTCCACTGCTCCTTCCTGATTATCCTCCTACCTGTCTGCTTCTGTCTCTTTCATTCGTTCTTCCTGACCCCAAAGTAGAAGTGTCTCTGAAAGATCTTCCCTTGGTCTTTTCTTCCTTCATTTTGTTCTCTCCCTTGGCAAGGGCATCTACTCCCTCATTCTCTATTAAATTTTTTTTAAATTTTTAGGCAATTGGGGTTAAGTGACTTTCCCAGGGTCACACAGCTAGCAAGTGTCATGTGCCTGGGGCTGGATTTGAACTCAGGTCCTCCTGACTTCAAGGCCAGAGCTCTATCCACTGCACCACCTAGCTGCTCCTAATATGTCATTCTTGATGACAGCTCCTTAGGAGCAGATCCTACTACCATACTGCAAACCTGGTAAAATGTTTGTCCAGAAAAGATGAGCCTTTGTTGTTAGCAAAAGTGCTTTATGGTTTCCCAAAGGCAATTCAGCTCACTCTCCACCTCTTTTAAAATTCTGGGCCCAGCTCTTGTCCACCAGACGGATACCGTTGGTCATGCTCTATAGGGTATCTATTCAAGCGCCTGTTGAAATCCTGGCTATATTCATTCTTCATCCATTTAATCTTTCCTATGTGAATGGACAGGCCAATATTTTTTTTTGGGGGGGGCTAGGCAATGGGGTTAAATGACTTGCCCAGGGTCACACAGCTAGTAAGTGTTATGTGTCTGAGGTCTGATTTGAACTCAGATCCTCCTGAATCCAGGGCCACTGCACCACCTAGCTGCCTCTAGGCCAAATTAATATTAGTAATAAATTAGACCTTTTTCATGAGGCTCTGCAATGTCTTAATGCAATTAACATGACATCTGTTCATACTGTCCTGCTTGATATTTCTCCCATGCAATATTTTGTTTCCCATCTCTGCGCCTTTCCACATTCTTGCCTAGAATGCTCTGCCTCCTCAATTCTGCCTCTGAAAATCCCTAGGTCCCTTCATGACTTAGCTCAGGTTTCACCTTGTTGCAGCAGTTTTTTTCCCAGTCCCTCCAACCTGGAGTGCTCTTCCTCCAAGGCTACTTCTAATTCTTCTGTATGTACCTTGAATATATGTGTAGATGTATGTGTTATCTTTCCCTTTAGATTATAACTTCCTTGAAGGTATAGACTGTTTTACCTTTTTCTTTGCATCCCTACTGCTTAGCACAGTGACTGGCACATAGCAAGCTCTTAATAATAAACATTTGTGGATTGATTTATCAATTGACTTAGTCGGTCTGAGTCACAACAGTAAATCCTCTGTGTTACTTTATAGTCATATTTTGGTTTTTGGCAAGAAAAAAATATGGGATTGCTCAACTTGATCATCTACCTAATTCATTGTATTTGGTTTCAAATGACTTGCAGTTGTTTCAAAAAAAAATTAAAACCAGCCTCAGAGGATGAATATCAAAGATTTTAGGAATGAAGGTTGGAAGGGACCTTCAAGGTCATTTATTTAGTCACCTCATTTTACAAATGAGAAAACCGAGGCCTAAACAGGATAGGTGACTGGTGTGAGCTTATACAGGAAATAAAATGGCAGAAGTGGAGTTTGAACCCATTGCTTTTGAATTCAAGCCTGAGAACTTTTCACGGCACCATATTGCCTCTCACTGTCATGGAGGATACTAAACAAGTAGGACTCAGGCTCTAAAGATAATTCTAAAAGAGGGACTCAGAAGACATCTTCAGCAATAGTGATACCTTCCAAGAGGCCTATTCTGAAGGGGCATGATTCATTTAGTTGTTCAGATTCTAGCATATGTTATGTGTGTGTGTGTGTGTGTGTGTGTGTGTGTGTGTGTGTGTGTACACACAGAGGTGCACAATGCACATATATGTGTCATGTTTACACATATGTACAAACATACTTTAGACCATGCATATACATGTGTACTATGTACACACACATTTCACAATACACTGTTATAATACTTACTACCATCACACCTGTGTGATTTTACACAAGTCCCTTAGCCTCTCAGCTCTCTCAGAAGAGGCAATATGGCTTAATGGTTAGGAAGTTGGTCTTAAAGTGAGGAAAATGAGGGTTCAAAACCTGCCTCTGACTCATACTTGACTATGGTTCCTTCCTTCCTCTATCTTTTGATATTCTTTCCCCCCACCCCCCAAAAGAGAAAGAAAGAAAAGCAAAATATCTGTATAAACACATGTAGTCAAGTAAAACAAATTTCCAGTTGACCATATTAAAAAGTCTCATTCCACACTCTGTGTCCTTCACCTCTCTATCAAGGGGTAAGAAGCATGTTTCATCATGAGTTCTCTAGAATCATGTTTGATCATTGTCCTGATAAGACTTCCTATGTCTTTCAAAGCTGTTTATCTTTACAATATCATAGTCATTAATTACATAAGTTATTCTGCTCAATTCTATCTGCATCAGTTCACACATGTCTTTCCAGGTTTCTCTGAAATCATCCTTTTCATCATTTTTTATACCACGATAGTATTCTATCATATTCATATAGTATAACTTGTTCAGCTATACTCCAGTTGATGGGCACCCCTCAGTTTCCAGTTCTTTGATGCCACAAAAAGAAATGCTATAAATATTTTTGTATGACCTTGGAGTTTGTTTTAAGACTAGTTTTGCTTAAACTACCCTCCCTCTTATTACCATATCTCCCATTTCCCTCTTGTTTCCTTGCTAAGTAAAAAGTATTTCTGTGCCCATCTTTGTATATATTTATTTGTTCTTTCTTCCTTTGACAAGTTCAGACGAGAGTGAGACTCAATGGGCACTCATTTTCTCATCTTCCCTCTTGTTTGTTTAGAATTCTAGTTATACACACTGATTATGTGAGATACTTTTCCCTTACCTGTCTTTCCTCTTGCCCCCTCCCTCCCCATACTCCTCTTTCCCTCCCTTTCCATTTTTTTTTTGGTGAGGAAAATGGGGTTAAGTGACTTACCCAGGGTCACTCAGCTAGTAAGTGTCAAGTATCTGGTCTGAGACCAGACTTGAACTCAGGTCCTGACTCCAGGGCCAGCTCTCTATCCATTGTGCCACCTAGCTGCCCCTCCATTCTTTTTTTAAGACCATCAAGACATAACAGAACCTCTCCTAAGCCTTGTCGAATTAGTTTCTCTCTCTCACTCCTAAAGATGACAAGGTTCAGATGGGACAAATATATCATCTCCCTATAGAAGAATATAAACAGATTTCTATCCAGGTCTGGTCTTTTCATCAGGAATGCTTGGAAGTCCTGTATGTCATTAAAGACCCATTCTTTTCTCTTTTAGGATTATACTTACATTTTCTGGGTAAGTTATTCTTGTCCACTACCCTATATATTTTGCCTTCTGGAATACCGTATTCCAATCTCTTCACTCTCTCATAGGGGTGATTGCTAAGTCATAAGCAATTCTAACTGACTCCCCAGTACTTTGAATACTTTCTTTCTGATTGCTTTCAATACTTTTTCTTTGACCTGGAAGCTTGAGGTTTGGGCCATGATTTTCCTGGGAGTTTTCATTTTAAGGTTTCTTTCAGTAGGTGACTGTTGGACTCTTTTTATTTCCATTTTGCCCTTGGTTCTGAGAGATCTGGGCAATTTTCTTCTAAGCTTTCTTGAAATAGAATGTCTAGGCTCTTGTTTTAGACATGACTTTCAAGTAGTCCATTTATTCTTATATTTTTTTCTCCCCAATTTTCAAGGTCAGTTGTTTTTGCTACAAGAAACCTTACATTTTCTTCTTCTTTTTTTCCAGTTCGACATTTGTGTCATGTTCTTTCAAAAAGCCAAAGAGAAGTTGGTAATTTATGCAATAATAGTTCACATTATAGTAGATTACAGATTTCGAAGCACTTTACTTACAATAACCCTGTGAAACAGTAACTGCAAACATTCTTCTCCCCACTTTTACTGAGGCTCAGTGAGTTGAAGTCATATAACTAATACTTGGTAGAGTTGGGACATGAACTTGTCTGCTGACTCCAAAACCCTCTGTTCTTTCTGCCAGATCCTACTTCTGACCCTGATATGTTGGATTTTCTATAATGATCTTTGAGAATCTGCCGGTTACCTTCCAGCCAATGATCAACCATGTCTAGACAGGACATGAGGTCCTTGGTGATGGCAGAACCAAACATATACATTACTTTGGAAGGATTGATGGTCTCAAAAATATTTACATATTTTAAACATTTACCATATAATATAGTTAATAGAAACTAACCCAGCAAACATGAAAATTTCAT
Organism: Phascolarctos cinereus; assembly: GCF_003287225.1. Lineage (NCBI taxonomy): Eukaryota > Metazoa > Chordata > Mammalia > Diprotodontia > Phascolarctidae > Phascolarctos > Phascolarctos cinereus. Next base: position 45,703,195 of record NW_027556180.1, read on the forward strand.
AATTAGTGCTGTGCAAAGGAAAAGTGTCATAATTCAGTATTTATAACAAGCTAACATGAAACTCTAAAGTAAATCAAACTATGCTATGAAAAAACAAATCCCATGAGCTGAATCATACTGTTTAAAATATACAAATTAATGGATTAATTAATTGTTTTCATACATATATGTCTTGCTAGGCTCCCTGGGTTTTGTGTGGATTCTGGGTATGTATGTGTATGTGTGTCTATGTGTTTTTCATCTGTTTAATTTGCTTCTGTCATTTATATACTTGTCCTTGTTAGGGTGTGAGCTTCAGATCTGGCCTCTGCTCTGAAATGTGAGTAAATGTCTGGCCATGTGATACTGATTTTCCATTGCATCTTGCAGCCTCTATGGTCTTCAAGGCAAGAGCAGTAGTGGTTGGTACATAAGAGAAACCTTCAAATAGAAGAAGTCAAGTTTGAAAACATATTTCAACTTTAGTGCCAACCCCAGTTAATGAGGTCTTGGAATAATAAAGCAGATGGTTAGAGACCCAAAATGAATCATTGTTTAAACACTGCCTTTATGGAAGGAAACACCTAATGTTTCTAACTGGATGATAATTTTCATCATCATAATAATACTTGGAACTTCTTAAACACCTTTTATCTGAAGATCTCAAAGCCCTTTAGAAGTAGTTCATTAACAGTCTCTGAGTTAGGGGAATATGTAAGAGGTTTACAAATATTCCTAAAGAGTGAATTTGGCAATCAACAGCAACTGTTTGTGGTGCAGAGATGAGATTTCACAACCATTTTGGAACCAAGTAGAAAATCTAGTAGCTGGAGGATTTAGAAATATTAGAGGTCAGTCCCTATGTTGAAATTTGCCTGGAACTCTATACTTAACATCTCTGCTCTTAAAAAAAAAGCTATGGAAGAAAGATCTAAATGAAGTGATATAGAGTGAAGCAGAACCAGAAAAAACAGTATACACAGTGACTACAACAATGGAAGGGGAGAGAACAAGCCAACCAAAAAACTCAAATGGAATGCGGCATGATTGTAACACTAATCTTGGGTTCAGCAAATAGTTGATAAAACGAACATTCCTCCTCTCTGCAGAAGTGGAGGACTATGACTATGGAACATCAAATAGATACTGTTAGACAGAACTGAAATTTATTTGTGTTGCTGGACTCCTCCCCCTCCCCCTCAAAAAATCTTTGTTATAAGGAATGGGCATTGGAGAGGATGGTGTATATTTAGAAATTCAGCTAACAAAAAAATCAAAAGTCACTCAGAGCATTTCCCCCAACATGTCACTATTGTTCATAAGGATCCTTCTGGAATGTAATTTGGTGATAGGTATTAACACTCTTCTTGTCAGGTCTCAAAGGTAAAACAGCATACAGATATACTGAATTAAAATTACATAAAAATTTATTAAAATTATAGAATCATTGTAGATTTAGAGTTGTAAAAGATCACAGAATTCATGTTTTCCCCTCCTCATTTTATAGATGAGGAAACTGAGACCCTTAAAGGTCAAGTGACTTGCCCAAAGTCAAACAGGTATTAAGTGGTAACATTTAGGTTCCAATCCAGGGCCTTTCATTCCAGATCCAGTGAGCACCCTCACCACTGCACAACATTGCCTCTAGAAAGATGAGGTCTGGGTTCTCATTCTACTGCTGGTACTATTTATGTGGCCTCAGTCAAGTCATTTAACAGAGTCGTGCCCTGTGTCTTGATTTGTAAAATGGTGTTAATAATATATGCCACCTACTAACTCCACAGGCATGTTGACGAATTAATAATATAGTAGATCAGAAACATTGTAAACTCTTTAAAAGAAAGGTGTTATTGTAAATGTAAGGTAGTATTATTCTCATAGCTTGAGAAACTGAAACTTAGGACAGCAAAGTGGCTTATGCCCCAGTAGGGAACGGCATTAGTCCCAAACGAGGATCCAAATTCAGGAGAATAAGTTGGATTTTCAAGGCATAAATAAAAAGCACTGGCTTCTCTGTTAAAATCATTGTAGAAGGAAGGGGATCTCCTGCTAAATCATGCTACGTGACTTCCTGTAGCTGATACCCTGGGATTCATTCTGAGTGACTGCTTCACAGATTCTAATTAACTTGCGAAATCAAACATGATTTCAGCAATCAGTGGTAACCGTTTCTACTAAAAGTGTCCATCAATGGTCAAGTCATTTTTCTTGGAAAGTCCATCCCAGTTTTCCCCCAGAAGAATTGCCTGTTTTTACTAGATTGTGTGCTTTGAAAGAAACTCGAAGGGGAATGGAAGCAATCTCTGCAAACAAATGAAACATTTTCAGACTTGATACAAGGTACATTAGGCAGTTTTCCTTAAGCTGTTTGGCTATCATGGCTTTGGCACCCTCATTTTTCTGTGCTCCTAATATTGCGAAATTCTGTAGGCTGATATCAGGAATTTTAAAATAGTACTTCATTTGAAGAAACTTATTCTCTAACCTCTAGATTCCTTGTTCTTTAGTGAAAACGGAAAAAAAAAGTCAGGCAATCAAAATCCATTTACCTCCCAGTTTTCTCCCTAATCCTTTTTTTTTTTGCATTAAGACTTTGCTGTTTATGTTTATTAAACATTGTAGACAGTAGAAAATGAACTTGGTCATTGTTGCATTTTTTAATGGATTATACTAGCATTTCTTTCATAGACCATGTTTATTATAGCTAATGGAAGCTGCGTCAGGTGAGAACCACTGAGCTGGGTAAGGTTGCCATACAAACAAAACAGATATTCTCCAACTTTCTGGGTAAGAACTACTTTTCAAAGCAGTGGAAGTGGTGAGGAAGGTGGAAGAGATGAGATTCGAAAAATGAAGTCTCTGTAGGGCATGGCTGCCCATTGAAGGACAGTGAAAAGAACTCTGGGTAAGATTTAGATACAGAGGACCTTGGTTAACATTCTGGCTCTGCCAACCTTCAAGCTGTGTGACCTTGGTTGTCCTTTGCCCTTCCTGCGCCTGTTTCCTCTTCTGTGAAATGAGGGGGCTGGGCTAGATCTCTGTGTCCCACTCTGAATCCTGAGACTATGAGGAGGGAAGTGTTGACAGTAGTGGCCTTCCTTTGATCATACAGGTTGGGCTTCTACGTGATTCAACAGTTGATAGTGATGGACTGTTTGGGAACCCTTGATCATTGGCTCTCTCTGATAGTATGATCCTTTGGTACTATTTTTCATTTGATTCACTTATCGTATGGACATTTTAAAGAATAAAGGAAAGAAATTTACTTTTTTCTTTAAGTGTTTTTGGTTCGTCAGTGTTTTTCTATAAAAATGAAGATATGACCTAGTACTCAGTTGAAGAAATTGACATTCAGCTCCCATGGTTTGGGGATTACCATCTACAAGATGAGATCACCTCACCAAAATGGGCAAATTCCCAGGATACTAGAAGGTGGCTTCGGCATGTTGGGGAAGTTTATCCTTTATCCAGCAAATCCCTGATTGCTCTCTAGAGTATCCGGACTTATGTCTCATGGTCAAATTGTTTCTTTGGTTGGTATATAAATCTGGGTGTTCCAAAAATTTGAGAGGAATACAGCCTCAGCGCAGGCTTTCCCAGAAGAACTATGGGGAAACTTGTGGTAGCATTTCTATTATGCATTATTTTAGTGTCTCTTTGTTTAGCTGCTCTTAACAGGTTAAAACTCACCTAGGAGTTAATTAAAATGTTAAAGTTTCATTTTAAAATTAGAGATGTGGAAAAATAATTTGTTTTATTTGATAGACATTTAGGTGCTTTTGTAATAAAATAACTTCGCAAATATTGCAAGAGTCTGAAGAGAAAGCATCTTTAAAAAGCTGTTTCTTGTGATGACATTCAACAAATGAAAGGAGTATGTTAATTAACACACCAGATTTCATTGACTCAGAAGCTTATTTGTATCTTATGCAAAGTTTCATAACTATCAAGAATAATATGCAGAACAAAGCTAAAATTTAAAGCAAAGAGATAGGGCTGGTAGGAAGCCTTAAATGTCAGTTCTGTTTATATCCCATTTGAACATTATCAAATTCTCTTGCTCCTCAGATTTCTCTGAAACACTTCAACTGGTTCTCTCCTGCCACCCCTTCCCCCACCCTATACCTTGTATGATATCCTGTGTGAGTAAGTCGCCTCTGAAATGGGGGCTGGGTCATTTTTCCCTTTATATCCCCAGTCTAACTTGGTGCCTGGTACATAAATGGGTATTGAATGGACCTGAAAATCACATTTCATAAAGTGATTAAACACAGGGACCCATTGATACTGAATCCATCTTAAATGGGAAAATGAAGTCATTATAACTTTCCATCTAAAATTTACCACTACGTGAAGCAGAGGTGTTGAGCTGGTGGGTAAGCTTAGTAAGAAAATGAGTTAGTAATTAGATTTTGGGACTATTCAGCTATGCCTCTAGAATCATGTGATGGTAGGATCACAGATTTAGAAGTAGAAGGCTCTAAGTATAACCCCTTTGTTTCACAGATGAGGAAACTAAGGCACAGAGGGATTAAGAGACTTGCTCAGAGTCACACAGCTAATGTCTGAGGCAAGATTCAAACTCAAGTCATCCTAACTCCAAGTCCAGTGCTCTATTTGATGTGGTCCAGCAAACATTTAGTAAGTACTCCCTATGAGCCTGGAAGGCTCATCTTTGTGAGTTCTAGTCTGGCCTCAGATACTCACTAGCATTGTGACTCTGGGCAGGTCACTTAACCCTGTTTGCCTCAGTTTCCTCATCCATAAAATGAGCTGGAGAAGGAAATGGCAAACCACTCCAGTATCTTTGCCTAGAAAACACTAAATGGAATAGGGGGTGGGGGTGGGGTGTTGGACACAATTGAATAACAACAAATCCCTTCTTGCAGTCATAGAAACTTAGCTCCCTCTGGAAGACCTCACATTCCAACCTACCCTCACAGGTCTGGTTTAAAAAAAATGTTCCTGGGACAGCTAGGTGGCACAGTGGATAGAGCATTTGCCCTGGAGTCAGGAGGACCTGAGTTCAAGTCCTGCCTCGAACGCTTGACACTTACTAGCTGTGTGACCTTGGGCAAGTCACTTAATCCTGATTGTCTCACCAAAAAGCAAAATAAAATAAAAATAAAATGCTCCAGGTACCACGTGAGGTGCTGGGGATCTGAAAAAGGAAAAAAAGAGAAAAACAGCTCCTGTCCTCAAGGAGCTTACAGTCTCTTGGGAGGATACAGCACTCAGATAAATATAAGCTAATTACAGGAAGAAGAGAGCACTACAAGCTAGGGGTTGTATATCCACTTGAGCAAAACCTGTTTCATACTTAACAGTGGAGGACCATTAAGCTGGAAAATAAGTAATACACTACTGTCTTTCTTGACCAATAATGAAATGGGTTGTTCGGTATCCTTTAGGGGAGAGGGGTGGTGAGGAGGAAGAAACAAATATGTGCTGGATTAAGGATAAACTACAATTTTCCCTGATTGGAAGCAGCAGTAGCCCTCCATGCTGAAGATATCTTCTACTATCCTTTATAAATATCATAGATTCTAAAGTTTTAGCACTTGTGAGGATCCTGGGATATAGCATGAAAAACTCAATTTATAGATACCTTAAAAAAAATAGGAGCAATAATAAGGAAGCAAACATCAGATTGATAAAACCCAAAGGATATTTCATTTTTTAATTGGTTATAAGAAATAGTATTTCAAAGAGGCCAATTTGGGGTTCTAATTTTTTAAAATAGATTTGTCAGGAATTTGGTTGATTCTTAGTTTATGGTTAATATTTTGGGGGCAGGGTTACTAGCACTTAAGAATATAAGTAAATTCGTAATGACCTTGCTAGATTAGATAATAATCAGTACAAATCAGGGACTTATATTAGTGGAAAAAAGAGTAATTAAACAAACCCAAGATAGGCAATGTTTGAAATACACAAATGTGGCAGGACAGGATTTTGAAGTCTTAGTGAAAGTAACAGGATTGTCTGCTGGCTTATTCAGGGAAGTTAAACCAAGAGTATCTTGTGTAGACTAAGCACAATTCTAAGTTTTGGGGGAAATAAAAAGTTTTGATTAGACCAGTACCTGTCTTCTGAGGTCAATTAACTGAATCAAATTCAGTTAATCGTTGCGTTATTCTTTCTTTTACACAGTGCTGAACAAGTAATTTTATTGCTTCTCATGGCTCCCATCTTAAATGGCTTGACAAAGATTGGGAGGTTCTTTTCTTACTTGTTAATGAAGGTGTTTGTTTTGAGAGTCTTCAGTCATTTCCCGCATTAGAATATGAGCTCCTCAAGGGCAGGGCTGTCTTTTGCTTTTCTTTGTTTCCTCAGGCTTAGTACAATGCCTAGCACGAATTAGGCACTTAATAAATGCTTTTTTAAGGGCAGCTAGGTGGCTCAGTAGTGGATAGAGTGCTGGGTCTGTAGTCAAGAAAACTCATCTTCCTGAGCTCAAATCTGGCCTCAGATATTTACTAGCTGTGTGACCCTGGGCAAGCTATTTAATCCCTATTTGCCTCAGTTTCCTCATCTGTAAGATGAAGCTAGAGAAGGAAATGGCAAACCACTCTAATATTTCTATCAAGAAAACCCCAAATGGGGTCACAAAGAGTCAGACACCACTGAAAAGGACTGAGTGACACAAATCTATTATACTAGATGAGAGATTATAGATTCCCTTGGGAGTTGCCCCTTTTGACAAAGACCAAGCCCTGTAATCTCATGGAAAGGATTTTATGAGACAAGAGGAGGGGGAGGCACCTCTACTTTCTTTTCTCTCATTCTCTTCTTTACCCCTTAGGATCTTGACCTCATCATTCCAAAGAAAGTCCTCTCTTCAAAATTACCAATGATCTCTTAATTGCCAAGTCCAATGGCCTTTTCTCAGTCCTCATTCTCCTTGAGCTCTCTTCAGCCTTTGACACTGTTGATCACACTCTTCATTTTGATACTCTCTTTTCTCTAGATTTCTCTCCTAGCTCTTCTCTTGCCTATGTGTTGCCCACTAACCACAGGTATCCCACTGGACTCTGTTCTTGGCCCTCTTATGTTCTCCCTCTATATGACTTGACTTGGTGATCTCATCAGCTCCTATGGATTTAATTACTATGCCTAGGCTGATGATTCTCAAACATCTTAAACTCAACACATCATTATCATGCCTTCTAAATTCTCTTCCCTACCTTCCCTGGTGACTTGGCACAGCCCTCCCTCACTCAAATCAAAGTCAATTGCAAGTCATGTCATCATCTCCTTGATGTCATGGTCCTCTTTGAGAACAAAGGACAAACATAACTACCTTCCTTATTTCTATATAGGGCAACACCATTCTTCCAGTCTTTCAGGCTCTCAATCTAGGTCTCATCCTGGACTCCTTGTTCTCTCTCATATAACCATCCAATTGCTTGCCAAGGCCTGTGGATTTCACCTTTGCCACTTCTTTCCCATACAAAATGCAAAAGATGCCTTTCTTCTAAGTCACTGTTATCACTCTAGTGCAGGCCCTTAGCACTTCATGTTTGGATTATTGCAGTAATCCACTGGTGGGTCTGCCTGCCTCAAGTTTCTCTCCACTCCAATCTATTCTCCATTAAACCAGCAAATTGATTTTCCTAAGCTTAGATCCAGTCATGTCACACCTCCTACCCCACCCCCCAAACCCACTCAATAAACTTCAGTGGCTTCCTATTGCCTCCAGGTCAATTATAAAATGCTCTGTTTGGCATTCAAAGCCCTTCATAACCAACCTTTCCAGTCTTCTTATACCTTACTCCCTACCAGGTACTCTTAGATTCAGTGACATTGGCTTCCTGACTGTTCCTCTAACAACTCCATCTCCAGGCTCCAGACATTTTCTCTGGCTGTCTTCCATGCCTGGAATGCTCTCCCATTTCTTCTCCACCTAATGGCTCCTCTGGCTAAAATCCAAGTAAAATCAGACTTTCCCAACCCCTCTTAATTCTAGTGCCTTCACTGTGTTAATTATTTCCTACTTATCCTTTATCCTATTTGTACATGCTTGTTTGCTAGTTGTCTTTTTCATTAAATTGTAAGCTCCTTGAGGGAAGGGACTGTCTTTTGCCTCTTTTTGTATCCCCAGGACTTAGCAGAGTGTCTAGTATATAGTAGGCAATTAACAAATGTTTATGGACTGACTAACTGAGATTGATCATAGACTTTCCTGTCAACTCTCCACTACATATTAAATTGACCAAACTGAACAATCATTCTGGTGTTTTTAAGATGTGTCCAGCATAAAGTAAAGACTCTTTCAGTGCTGTAGCCAAAGGTATTAATTTTCAGAGGTTGTGAAACCTGTGCCATTTTCTTGTCCCAGAAAGACAACCAGGGCTGGCCCAGAGGTGACGGAGTAGACAATTATGTCCACTGTGTCCACATACCTAGATTTCCTTCATGGAACCTTGGTTTTTTGTGAAAGGAAGCTAGAAAATGATTGCTCATCATAGTCACAAGTATTTTCCTTATTATCAGTTTGATCATTTGTGGCATTTATTTTCTTCAGTGGCTGCTAAAATAGGAGCTAGGTTTATATCTTTTTCCTAGCCTGTGTTCCTATATGTATTTAGATTATTCTTGTGAAAAAAAAATATTGGTTAGGTATTTGAAGACCCATAGAGCCATCAGTAAAGGTATCTTGAAAAGATGCCACAAATGAACAAGGATCTGGATCCAAAATTAAACAGAAAGAGGACAATGCCCTGGATTATCTTTGGAAAATAGTAAAACTCTTTTGGTGGTCCCAAGTTTCTCCTTGAAACAAAGGTGTATCTTTTTAAAATGCCAATATTCTTCTATTTATGTTACATGACCGTAGGTCATAGAATATCAAAGTCCGCGAAGAGCTGAAATGGAGGATCTCTGGAAGGGCAATGGAAAGGCAGATGGTGGGTGTGGGCAGGCTGCCACACATTACAGACAGCAGTTCATCTGCCTTTCACCCATGTAGTAGCCCATGTCTGGAATACCATTCTTTCTTCCCTCTCTGCCTTATAGAATCCTTCGCTTTCTTCAAAGCACAGCTCCAATGCCATCTACTACACAGAACCTTTCCTGATCGCCTTAGTGACTAACACTGTACCTGTCTTGATGTTACTTTGTACTTTGTATTTACGTATATACTTAGTAGAATATAAGCTCCATGAGGGTAGGAACTGTTTTTGGTTTTCTACCCTCTCTCAATGGTTGGCACATAGAAGGCACTTAATAAATGCATATTGAACTGCTGTTTGGTTATGCAGGAGAAATGGCATAAAGCAATACAAAAACATAAAGCCAAAAAAAATAGTCTGGTTGTACAGAAAAATTAAGGGATAACCAACAGAGTCAGGTATTAAGTCAAGGAGACTTTATTAAGTGCTTACTATGTGTCAAGAACTACAGACACAAAGAAAGGCAAAAAACCAGTTCCTTCCCTCAAGGACTGTATATTCTAGTAGGGAGACAACTTATAAATACATACATGCATGCATACCTACATACATAATACATACAGAGTAGATAGAAGGAAACTTTGGAGGGGAAGGTTCTAATGGCTGAGGGACCTGGGAAAGTCCTCTTGAAGGAGATGGAATTTGAGATAAGTCTTGAAGTAGACTAGAGAAAAGAGTGAGGAGGCAGAGCATTTCATGGTGGACAGCCAGTGTAAAGGCATGATGTTGGGAGATGGGCTGTTATAGGAGAAGATAAGCAATGTAGGCCAGGGTAGGTGGATCTTATAGTGAGTAGAGGTGGGTAATGCATAAAGCTAAAAGGTAGGAAGAGAATAGGTCATGAGGGGCTTTAAATATCTAGCAGGAGACTTTATATTTGATCTTGGAGGGAGCTGCTGGAACTGATTGAGCAAGTAGGATGATGACATGGTTACCCTACATGCTCCATTAGTATTTATACTACAATCAAGAGAACATGAAGACCCTCACCAGGTTGGCTAAATTCCTTCCAGCAGATTGATGGGAAGACATGGGTAAGAAGCCCACAGGATGGGCCAGCTTAACTGATTTACCATCTACATTCATGAAGGGAATACTCACAACATTGACATCATCAAATGACATTATCAATGATCCGTCAAAGAACTGAAGCGTGTATCTTTTTCTGATTTTATTATATATATATATATTCTCATTTTAATATATATTAGCATATATGTCATATATATTCTTATTTTATATGTTTATATTGTGTATATTCTCATTTTAATTTTTATTGATCAATTTTATTTTCATATCATTTCTGGTATAATCCTCTCCACACTTTCCAGAGATTCTCAAGACAAATTTAAAAACAAAAACGCACTTGAACAAACTGATCAACATATTGACAGAGCGTTCCACTCTCATAGTCCTTGACCTCTAAAAAGAAGAGAGGGAGATGTACTATCAGTACAACTTTGCTCATTGTAATTACACTGCATTTCAGTTCAGGGTTGGGGTTTTTTTTGGTTGGGTATTTTTTCCCCATTTACATTGTTATAGTCATTGTGTATATTGCTTTCCTGTTTCTGCTTACTTCCCTTTGAGTCAGATTATATGTCTTCCCATGCTTCCCTTATTCATGTTCATAATCTCTTGCTACACAATAATGTTCCATATTTTCATGTATCATATTTGTTCAGCCATATCCCAATCTTTGGACATTTCCTTTGTTCTTTATTATTATAAAAGGTCCTGTATAGTGCATATGTAACCATTCTTTTTAATTACTGATATCTTTGGGATATGCCTAACAACAGACTCTCTGGGTCCAAAGGCATGGATATTTTAGTCATGGAGAATGATTCTGAGCAATATGGTATAGTGGAAAGCGCTAGATTTGCAGTAAAAGGGCCTCAGTTCAAGTACACTGCTACTTACCAGCTGAATGACCTTAAGTCAGGTTATTTAATTTCTATGGACCTCAGTTTCTTTTTCTGTGAAAATGAGTGTAGAATAAGCAGACTAGATGATGAAGAGATGGAGGAGATGCTATCCATTCCAACCCTAAGTCTGTGGTCCCAGTTTCTTATTTACAATAGTGATCATCTGTACTTCCCTTTAAAGGGGAAAGGGAAAGGATTATCTTGCTAATAGTGGTTAAGAAAGCTATGAAGAGAAGCCTAGGGTTCTGAGGAAAAAACCTTCCTGACTCAGTTTCTTTATCCGTAAAAACAAGAGGGTCAGGCTAGATGGTATCTAAGATCCCTTTCATCTCTAACAACTTGTAATTCTAGGACTCAAGAGCAAAGGTCACCATGTCCCATGAGTCACTATATCCCTGTACTTGGTAATTCAGAGATTAACTGTGAGCCTTGGTACCATGAACAGAGGATAAAAGAGCTCTGCGTTCTCATTTGGGCTTGTTTTATGGTCTTAGACCAATGGCTTTCACTAAAGCTCTATTTTCCTCTCTTTAAATATGAACAATAATGCTGACCTGCCTTTTAGGGGGAGGAAACAACAAGATAGGACTAAGGATTTCAAATCATTTTGAAAATGTAAAGCACTCTGGGAAGCATTAAAAAAGAATTTTTTGTGATTGAATATAAATGAAAAGTGTGATTGATTTAAATTCATCTGGCCTGGATGTCTCCACCTCAAATCTCTTATTCACCACATACCACTATCTCTATAAATATGTCACACAGCCACTTTGACTTACAATATCACCTACCATAGGTATGCAGTAGCATCATGCAGTTTGCACTTAACTTCCCAGAATTTATCTTTAAGGTTATTTGTGGAACAGGCCTCTTTTCAGTTTCTTTAAACACCATAAAATAAACTCCCATTGCCTGTTTTGTTCCTGTTTAAATTAGCTCAGAAGACCATAAACTTTGCTTCAACCATAAAATATACAAAACTGGAAAGTGATGGAGTTTAAGGATGTAACTTGAGACAGCCATCAATGAAAGCATACATTGAATAGATTGTAACCTCCTTGAAGGTAGCCACTGGCTGCATTTTTAGCTTTGTTTTTCCAGCAAGCAGCACGGCTCATTGTATATACTGTAGTGCATGTTTGTCGAACTTTACTTATGTTTGTCAAGTTCAAATATGCAAATGTAAATTTCCATTACTTATGCTTTTTGGAATGGGCATATTCACTTTGGCAAAATGGTAATTAAGACGTCTATTTGCATATCCCTTTACAAACTCCTTTTCTTCTTGTATTTTTCTGAATTTCATTGCTTTTTGAGGAGCAAAATGGCAAAATGTATAATGTAATAAAAATCGAGAAGATCTAGGCTCCATACCTGTTACATACTTTTCTGTGCATACCTGGGCCAGCCACTTAACTTTTTTTTTTTTGGTGAAGCAGTTGGGGTTAAGTGACTTGCCCAGGATCATATAGCTAGTAAGTATCAAGTGTCCAAGATTTGAACTCAGGTCCTTCTGACTCCAGAGCTGGTGCTCTATCCACTGTGCCACCTAGCTTCTCCAAGTCACTTAACTCTTGGAGCAACTCTCTGGGACTAGAAGATGCAGCATAGCTACTGTCTTGCATTAGTAAAGGGAGTTTCCCCATTAAAAATTCCCTACACAAATGAAATTACAGGGGTGACATAAAAACTATTGTGATCATTGTCATTTACAAAGTTGTAGTCAGAATATATATTTTGATCCTTATTGCTTCCCTCTCCATCACTCCATATATCTTTCCACATTTCCTTGTCTCTCCTATGTTCTTTCTTATGGCACAATAACATTTTATTCATCTACAATATTTATTTCCCAGTGTTTATTTGCTCAGCTACTCCCCAACCATTAGATATCTGTAAGTTCATAGATTTTCCACTTAGATGAATGAATTTCCATCTAAGTATTTAGATGAAATCTCCAGTATTTTCAGTAGTCCAGAAATGATGCTCTAATCCAGGTCATTTCATTGAATCTAAAACATAAAGGATGCAAGTGACACTTATTCTATGCAGGTAATTAAAGACTTAAATCCCTTTGCCTACACGTCTGGATTTGACATAGATTCATAATATTTCAATAATATAATTCCACTAAGATCATCACCACAACATCTGAGGAAATCATTTGTGGAAGAGGGTTTTTTTTTTCTGCTTTTCTGAGTTCCTCATGCAGGAAACCACAGGAAACTGCATTGTAGCACACATTTCCCTGCAGGATTTGGTGTGTCATTCATTGTAGGGAATTTGGCTTTCCAGCTGCCCATAGTTCATATTTTAAAATTCATTTCCCCATTCTCCCTTCCCTCCCCCAAGTATAATTTGATGAAGTCAGTTCCTCAAAGATAGAAAGTTTTTTTTCTTTCCTTTTTTTGTTTTTCTTTAAGGGTCAGGAGGTGAGTGTGTTTGTTGGTTTCTCTTACGGTCATATCACCATTCTGATTTTAAAAAAAAGAATTTTAAGAATCATAGTTTATAATTTTGACTCATAGAATCATAGCTATGATCTCAGGATAAAATATTCACTGGAAAGTTATTTTTTTGTAACCTAATGGGATTAGTGTTCAGGGTGAATGGAAATATTATCTGTTACAACATCAGAAGAGTTGCAAGACAGGCAACTGGTAAGTTGCTTATGTGAAAAGGGAAAGAAAACCCAGGCTTTTTTCAGAGAACTTAACAATCATTCATATAGTAAAGTGATTTTACTTTAAAGTTTCACTCCCCTCCCCCACCAGCTTTTTTTTTTAATTAGGAAGTGAAAAACACATTTCCTTAGTAGGGCTTGGGGGTTGATGTGTTTTCCAAGTGAGAGTCAAAAACTTCACGTACACAGGCAGTTTTCTGAACATCTGTTTACTGTTTCATAAAGACACTGGGATATCAGATGCTCAATTCATTTCTCTTCCATCCGGACCTGTCCAGGGCCATCTCTTGATCAGAGTATTCTTAGATCCTGTGAAGAACAATGGATTAGGATATACCACAAACCCCTCGTGCTCTCCATGACTCCACCGCCATTGAAAGATCTGGAATCACTTTGTTCTGAGTTCCAGAATCCTAACTATTTGGTATTCCTGACTATCACTGTGAGTCTTCACCTCCATGAATAACAATATCTTTGGTGCAGGGACTTGGCCATTCTAAGGTTTGCTGATATTTTTTCTCTTATTACCCTCCCTTAGCAAAGCTTTTATTTAAATTCCTAAGTCCCCTGATGTCACAGAATCATGGAATCTGAGTTGGAAGGCATCTCAGGGGCGATATAATCCAGCCTGTACCCGAACAAGAATTCCCTTAGTGAAACCTGACAAGTGGTTAACTCAGTCCCTGTTGGATGACCTCTAGTGAGGGGGACCCACTATCTCCAAAGAAGCCCATACCCACTCTGGATAGCTCTGTTAGGTGGTTTTTCCTTTTAGCAACTTAAATTTGCCTCTGTAACTTCTATCTGTTTCTTCCAGATCTGCCCCCTGAGGCCAAATAGAACAAATTTAAGCTTTCTTTATGTAACAATCTTTCAAATACTTAAAGATAGCTACAATGTCACCCCTCCCCCCATCTTCTCTTCTCCAGGATAAACATTTGTAGTTCTTAAAAACAAATATTCTATGAGATAAATAAACTGAAGACCCTCCTCCATCCTGGTTGCTACCCTCTAGATAGATGCTTTCGAACCTATCAATGTGCTTCTGATGCACAGAACAGAACAAAACATTTCAAAAGTGTTCTGACCATGGTAGAATACAGTGAGACTATATCATCTCTCTAAATTCTAAACACTATGAGTAATATCCCACCCTATCCTATCCTATCCTATCCTATCCTATCCTATCCTATCCTATCCTATCCCACCCTATCCTATCCTATCCTATCCTATCCTATCCTATCCTATCCTATCCTATCCTATCCTATCCTATCCTATCCCATCCTATCCTATCCTATGCTATGCTATCCTATCCCATCCTATCCCATCCCACCCTATCCTATCCTATCCTATCCTATCCTATCCTATCCTGTCCTATCCTATCCTATCCTATCCTATCCTATCCTATCCTGTCCTGTCCTGTCCTGTCCTGTCCTGTCCTGTCCTGTCCTATCCTGTCCTGTCCTGTCCTGTCCTGTCCTGTCCTGTCCTGTCCTGTCCTATCCTATCCTATCCTGTCCTATTCTATCCTATCCTATCCCATCCTATCCTATCCCACCCTATCCCATCCTACCCTATCCTATCCTATCCTATCCTATCCCACCCTATCCTATCCTATCCCATCCCACCCTATCCTATCCTATCCCATCCTATCCTATCCCACCCTATCCCATCCCACCCTATCCTATCCTATCCTATCCCACCCTATCCTATCCCATCCTATCCCACCCTATCCTATCCTATCCCACCCTATCCTATCCTATCCCACCCTATCCTATCCTATCCTATCCTGTCCTGTCCTGTCCTGTCCTATCCTGTCCTGTCCTGTCCTGTCCTGTCCTGTCCTGTCCTGTCCTATCCTATCCTATCCTATCCTATCCTATCCTGTCCTATCCTATCCTATCCTATCCTATCCTATCCTATCCCATCCTATCCTATCCCATCCTATCCCACCCTATCCTATCCCATCCTATCCCATCCCACCCTATCCTATCCTATCCCATCCTATCCTATCCTATCCCACCCTATCCTATCCCATCCTATCCCACCCTATCCTATCCTATCCCATCCTATCCTATCCTATCCCACCCTATCCTATCCCATCCTATCCCACCCTATCCTATCCTATCCTATCCTATCCTATCCTATCCTATCCTATCCTATCCTATCCTATCCTATCCTATCCTATTCTATCCTAACATATGATATGATATGATGTAATGTGATATGATGTGATACAACACAACATAACACAACATAACATAACATAATATGGTAAGGCATGGTATGGTGTGGTACATAGTATGATATGATGTGATATGATATGATATGATATGATATGATATGATATGATGTGATATGACATGGTGTGATATTATATGATATAAGACAATATGATATAGTGTAACATGATATAGTATGGTATGATATAATATAATATAATATGGTATGACATGATATGATATGATATAATATAACATAATATGCTATGTGATATGACATAATATTAATATGATATGATATAATAATAAGTGATATGATATAACATGATATTAATATGATATAATATGTGATATGATATGATATAACATAATATTAATATGATATAACATAACATAACATAACATAATAACATAACATAACATAACATAACATAACATAACATAACATAACATAACATAATATAATATAATATAATATAATATAATATAATATAATATAATATAATATATATCATATGGTATGATATTATATAATTTAGCATTTATGTTCTTGGTTGTCATATCACACTGTTATATATTAAGTCTGCTGTACACTAAAATCCCCACATCATTTTTAGAACCGCTATCTAACCATTCTCTTAACCAGCTGTTTATTTTCCAGATCTGCCTTTTTCTTTAGAAACTGGTCTTCAATGAGCAGCCTTAATGAAAACAGCACACAAAAATCCAGTCTTCAGCTTCTTGCTCAAGACTTTAGCAACACTTTCTAGGTTCCCTCTATCAACATCCTCTGTACTCGTGAATTGTCATAAGTGGATAATAGCCTTCTGTTGACAAGCTTTGCAAAATTCTCTCAAATATATAATACAAGAAGACAGCAGACCTTACAATCAAGTCAGCAAGCCTTTATTAAGTGCTTACTCCATATCTGTTAAGCACTGGGAATAAAAATAAAAGCCAAAAAAACCCCAGCCTCTGTCCTTGAAGAGCTTACATTCACACAGGAGATGACAATGTATAAAAGGAAGCTGAAAAGGAGGAGTGATGGGGGAAGAAAGTAAAGGTAGGGGCTTGGTGGAGAAGGGTCAGTAGTGGAGCCCAGAGAGGAATGAAGGAAGTGAAGATGGCTGGTTTGGGAACTTTCCTTAAAATGGAATTTCCAGAAGGAACTGACTAATCAGAGGAAGGGGACAGGGTGAGAAGGCCACTGGAGAGAAGAGTCACCTTCCACTCTTAAATACATATCCCAAGAAGACAGCAGACCTTTCTATTGTTGCTGTGATTCCTTGCAGCAGCATTTAGTACGCACCGCCTCAACTGGGAGTCATCAACTACCAACATTTCTGCCTTCACTCTCTGACCATTCCTGGATGATCACGCACCTGACTTTACCAGCAAAGTCACAATAATAGTCTCTGGCAGCATAGGAGCGATTTCCTCTCTAGAACAGGCCAGTCCTCCCTCTGGGGAGACCCTTCGATCTGTTTCTGAGCTTCAAGTATTCAGTGTTTCTTCTTCCTTTTCTCCTGTAGGTACTATTCCCCTCCCCTCTTTCTCCTCTCTTCTTGTCAGTCAGGATTCCCCTCTACCTTTCTGGGAGTCTTTGATCTCTCACAGAAGATCTTCCACTTTAAAAAAATCATCTCCTATGATTATTATCATCTTCTATGATAAGCTAAATAATGGACAGGTGAACCTTGAGTCCCTTACCTTATATAGTATTTGTCTAGGCATTGAGAGAAAGCATGAAAGGCAGTGTTACTCAGCCCCACATTTAAAATTTCAAAATATTCCCCTAGGCTAGTAGCGGGATATTTAACCTCATTGAACCTTGGCTTCTTCATCTGTACAATGACAGGGCCCACAGATGATCTCTAAGGCCCCTTGTACTTACATTATATAGAAAAATAACAGACATCTATTTATTGCTTTACATGCATTAAGATATAGGGTGTCTCAAAAGTCTTAGTGCAGTTTTTAGCTATTAAACTTTAATATTAAAGCTTTAATATTATAATCACATTTAATATTAAATCTACGGAATAATAATATTAAGATTTAAACTGCACTAAGGAGTCTTTTGATCCTCAAATAACCCTATGTCATTGTGTACTATAATCCCCATTCTACAGATGAGGAAACTGAGGCTCAGAAAACCATTTAAGCAATTTGCCTATGATCATACAGCTAGTGGTAGGCAGTCAATGGTAGGATTTGAACTCAGATCTCTCATGACTCCAAGTCTAGGACTCCATCTATTATAAAAATGTTTGCTGCTTGTGTAAAAAAAAAAAGTATCACAGCCCAGTACAGAAGAATTGTAAAAATCCACAGTTCTTGGGACCAAGAACTGAGTCAATTTGTGGATTTTAGATCTGGGTTTTAGATAGTGTTGGAAACGATTTTCATGTAGGGCTTCCTTCCTTCCTTTCCTAGTCCTCTTCTTTCTCCTTGGGTCATCTCAAAATCTTTTAGCATTAAGATTTCCATCACAATTCCTCCATTATTTCCCCTTCCCTTCTCCCCTCTCAAATTTTCTTCCAAATAGACTTACCTGAGCCTGTGCCCATAGGCCTTCTCCCACCCTCCTTCCTAATGGTACTGTGCTTTTAGGCATCAGCAGAAACTCTTCCTTTCTCCTCTCCTCCCACCAGAACCTCTGTGAACCAGAAAGAGCCAGGAGAGCACCCCTAGTCCCAGGACCATTTTTCTGAATTGCATCCTGTTTCTCTTCCTCTAGTCACTTGGCTGCAACATTCGACAGGGCTAAAAAGAGGAGAAAAAAAAATACCAGTAGTTGCCATTTCTGTAGCATTTCTTTCCATATATTATCTTATTTGATTCTCAACACAACACTATGAGGTAAGCTGCTGTTCTTCCTTTGTTTTCCAAGGAGACCAATGACATCACTTTCAAGTGATGTCTTGACTTGCTCTTGAGTTGGATTTAAGTGAGGCAGAGTCGTGCAAAGTCATCAGCCTCAATCTCTCTTCCCGAGTCATCGAAGTCCAGCAGAAAGACAAAAGTCGGGACAACTGGTGATGGCCTGGGATGCAGTAGATGCCCTTAGTGTCTTCCACGTCTGACCACGCTCTAAGCGGTCCACAGTGTTGGCTTCAGCCGCCTTCATGGCCACTGGAACAAATTGTTCCTGCTCACCTTCTGCTGGGAGAAGTCTTCAGATGCTTGGGGTAGGCATCCCCCTAACTCACCAACAAGTTTAAAGCCTGTTGGTTACCCTCAGCCTGGTTTAGCCCATCTGCCAAGTTGGTTTTGCCACTGTACGTGCGACAGCTTCTTGGAGCCGCAGATGAGAGTTAGGTAACAGGTGGACGCTAAAAGTGGATGAGCAAGCAGCTTCGAAAAAGGCTTGACAAGCCCCTGCAGCAGAGGTGCTGATTCTCCCTGAGCACACCATGCAATTTAGTACAACAGACACTCCTGTGGCCATTTGACAACTGACTAAAATGAGTGTCAGGGAGATTAAGAGATGCGCCTATGGCCTCAAAGCCAGTGTGGAGGGAGAGTGCCGTCTTGGGTCTTTCCTGGGGACAGGAAACATTTTGGGATGTTTGCAGATTTGCTGTAGGCAAACTTGGAGCCTTCACTTCCTGATCAATCTTCAGAAGAAACCCGTTGGAAACTCAGCATGTCCAAATGAGGATGAAGATGCTGATTTGTTGGTTATGGGGATTTCCGGTGTGTTCCAATCACATTTCTGAGTCTGTGATTCTTTCCTGTTTATATTTTTGAGGTAGTGCTGTTTTGTGGATAGAAAGTTGGACTCGAAGCTAGTAAGACCTGAGTTCAAGAACTGCCTTTGACATATCCTCGCTGTGTGACCCTGGACAAGTTGCTTAACCATTGCTTGGTGCTCTAGGCAAGTCTCTAAGACTAAAAGATACCGATGAGCATAGAAGAGGGAATTTCCTCTGAGAATTCCCTATGCCAAGGAAAATACACACTCAGGTTCTGTACCTTGTTCTTTAAAAATGCAATTCAATCTTAATATCCTTCAAGCTTCTCAATTCACTTCAACAAATTTATTTCTCTAGTTTTTACTATGAACAAGGCACTCTGCTAAGTGTTGGGAAAACAAAGGCAAAAACAGTTGCTCTTTAAGAGCTTACATTCCACTAGGAGATGCAGGGCAGGTGATATAATGCGTTGCATACAGGATATACCTAGGCACATCCTAATGTCAACCCCCCCAAAAAAAACCCCAACTTCTTATATCTTGTATCTGATTTTTTGTTTGTATGTTTTTAGATTAAAATTTAGTTCTTAATCTAAAAAAATTAAATTTAGTAAAGTTACAGGTTTTTTAGATTGATGAATAAAAATTGTGCCCTTTAGGATTGAGTATTCAATAAATGTTTGCTGTTGAAAAAATAAATAAAATTTCCTAATGTAATGTGCTTATTGATGTAAACAACATAGACACAACAAACGCAGTCATTTTAGGAGGGAAATGATGTTCTATCTTGGGAAGGGAAGAGGATCAGGAAAGTCTGCTGCAGAAAATGACGTCTAACCAGGGCTTTGAGAAAATGTAAGGATGGGGTGGATAACAGCCTGTGAGAAAACACAGAGTTAGTAGGTGGAACATCTTAGAGGGAGGGAGGGGGCATTTGACTGGCACAGAGAGTGTGTGAAGGGGACTAATAGAGAATAAGACTGGATAGGTAGGCGAGAGGAAGCTAAATGGTGGAAGGTTTAATATGCCAAGCTAAAGAGAGGCCATAGAGAGCCACAGAAGAATTTGGAGGAGGGGAGTAACATGCTCATTATTTGAGGAATATTAATTCTTATATGAATGAAGCTTCACTTAGAAAATATATTTGCTTTATATGATATTAGCTATATGGTTTATATAACATTCAAGAGAGAGATTTAGTGTCATGAACAATGTAATAAGCAAAGTACTGAAGGAAATACAATACTAATTACAAACCACACTATGAAATAAATGCAATTAAATATTATCCCCATTTTACAGATAAGAAAACTGCGGCTGTGAAGTTAAGTGATTTTTCTAGTGCCACAGAGTTAGTAAATATCCAAGGCAGCAATCTGGAAAATTCACTATATATTTACTATATTCATTCCTTCCCAGGCTGTAGTCTGGACTCCTCTACCAAACCCCAGAAATCTCTTCATGTTTCAGAAATTCCCTCTAGCCCTGAAATTCCCACTTTTAAAGCACCCACCTCTCCTGTGGCCTCTCCCTCTAATTGGATGGCTCCTCCCAGATCCTCCCTTTGAGGAGGGCTCTCCGGCAGCCATATGTTCTCCTGCCCTCCATACTTTGTCTACCACAACCTTGTGCCCAGCACCTTCAAAATCAGAGTCAATAAACATTTATTCAGTGGCTACTTTGTGCAAGGCACTGTGCTGACCGCTAGGGATACAAAGAAAGGCATAAGATAATTCCTGCCCTCAAGGAACTCACAATCTAATATGGGACCACAACCCGTGAAAAGAAGTTGAAAAATGGATGGAGGGATGTATGATGAAGTCCTGTAGCTTGGGGAGGGAAGTGATCTGAGGAGGTGAGAATTTCAGAGTTGATTCATCTTGGAGAAGGATGAGCTTTGGGAGATCATGAAGTCCAGGAAAGCAGCCAATGGGGAATGATGACTGCCTTCAGTCTCCTGCCCTCTCCTCCCAGCTTTCTTGTGTGTGTTTCTCTCACTCCATTAGAATAGATACTCCTTATGTTTAATAATGTATATGTATGTGTGATAAATATGTGTAGATTGTGAGCCATCTTGGGGAGGGAGGGGAAGAAAAATTTAAAACTGAAAACCTTATGGAAGTAATTGTTGATAAAGCAAAGTAAATTAATAAAAAAAAGTGGAAAAAACAAACAAAAAAGAATAGAGACTTCTTCTGGGCAGAGGCTGTTTTTCTTATTTATATCAGTATACAATAAGTATCTGTATTCCCAGCACTTAGCGCTGTGCTTGGCATGCAGAAATGGCCCAGTCTGTCTCACTGAGCTGCCACAAAGAATAAAGTCTATTCCAGGGGTGGGGAACCCTTAACAGGGCCGCACTTGAGGACCTAGAGGGCCATACGTGACCTGGAGCATGCAGGTTCCCCACCTCGGGTCTGGTCCCTTTCATGGGGAAACTTCCAGACTACCAGGAGAGGGAAGATGTGCACATAACACAGTGTGGAAGTACATTAAGAGAGGTACAAAGTGCCATCGAGAGGAGAGAAAAATAACAGCAGGTGCCATTTATTCAGCATTTAAGGTTGGCTAAGCATTTTTCATAACTTATTTCGTTTAATTCTCATTACAACCCTGCGAGGTAAGTACTACAGGCATTGTTGCGGCCATTTTACAGCTGAGTAGAGTGAGGCTTCGAGAAGCCAAGTGATTTTTCAGTTATGGTCCCAACCATGGGGCCATATTTTCACAGCCACTGTGGAGGGAGGATTCCAACCTGGGTCCTTCCTGAGGAAAGGTCCAACACAGCTGTTCTCTACCACACAATGGGAGGGAGCACACACCAATAACAGATGCTTTGCTCTAAATGCCTCCTTTCTAGCCACTGAATTTTGTTTTTTCCTCAATAACATTCTCTCTTTCTCTTTTTTTTTCCTGTTGTATCCCCAATAGGTATTGCATCACCACTTCCCTTTCCCCTAATGCTCTGTGACCCACTGTTTGGATTATCAGGAAGGAGCAACCAAAAGGTATTAGCTACAGCATTTGAGGTAGGGGAAAAAAATAAGAAGAGGAAGTGGCTTTTTTCTACTTCCCCTTTACAGATCCCTATCACGGAGGTCCCATGCCCTGGAGTCCAATCTACCCACCACACTGGAGGCCACCGCCATCAAAGGCGAAAATCTTGGGGAGAACAGCGTGAGCTGAGCTTGGCTTCTCTCATCTCCACTTCCAGGGCAGAGCCCAGCTGGGAATAAAGAGTGGAATTAGGGAATTATTAGTGCCCTTGGGAAGTGTTGGCTACTTCCAGGGAGGAAACTCCCTCTCTCAATACAGATTAGCAACCACAGTATTCTGTTAATTTATGGTAGGGCAGTTGGTGGTGCACTGGCCCTGAAGTCAGGAAGACCTGAGTTCAAATGCAAACTCAGACTTTTACTAGCTGTGTGACCATGGGCAAGTCGCTTAACCTCAATTGCCTCCAAAAAAACCTAAGCAATTTATAGTCATGATATTTTCTGGGGAAAGGGGGAGGGAGTACTGAGAGATCAAGAATCTCCCCCATGACTGTGGGAATACTTGAATCCTGGTCTTCTTGATTCCAAAGCCAACCTCCTATCCACTAAGCAAATCTACCTTTCACCTACTGGATATCTCTTCCTTTAAAAAACAGTAAAAATTTGGGTCTGCTAGGTAGCTCAGTGAATACAGCTCCTACCCTGAAGTCAGGAGGACCTGAGTTCACGTCTGGCCTCAGACCAAACACTTGACACTTACTAGCTGTGTGACCCTGGGCAAGTCACTTAACCCCAATTGCCTAAAAAAAAAAAACCACAGTAAAAATTCTACTAAAGCAATTAACTCAGAAGTACATAATCTATGGGGGAAATAATATGTTGAGCAGGTAGGTATGTGTGTGTTACTTTTAAGACTCACAAGGGAGAGACAGTATAGAGAGAGAGCTGGAGTCAGAGCATTTAGGTTTGAACTTCAGTTATAGGACCTCGAATAAACCTATTAACTTCTCTGGGCCCCTGTTCCCTCCTCTTTAAAATGAGAGGGTTGGAAAAACATGATCTTTCAGTAGAATTCAAGCATTGAGTCCTATAATTCTAGATTATATATAGTTTTGATATAGTATTAAAAGTATGGGGTTGGTAGAGTTAAAAACAAATTGTGCAAACAAGGATCGACTATAAGAATAACTCATCCAAATACTTATGACTAGTAACCCGTATATATTCTTCAGTGTGTTTTGTGTGATTCCCAGGGTTAAAGGTAGAGTTCTGTCATGATGATTTCCTTCTATATTTCTCATACACATAACTTCCTCTTTTGATGTGACTAATACAAGTTTGTGAGAAAGGAAATAATACTAGATAAAGGTGTGGAATATTTAACCCCATTTAATTATCTTGTACTGTATATTTTGAATTTTTAGATAGCTGTACTACAGGGTGACTCACTGTATTTCTGTTCTCTGTACCCAATGCTTCCTCTTACAGTTCCTTTCTCTAGAGATAGAAAGTTAGGAGCAAGTTTATCTTGCTGGCATTCAGCAAGGCAGCCTGATACGCACCTAACATAGATTTCCTCAGTCCATACTTACCCAGTGTAATATACATGCTATGTGTACATCAATACCCTTCCATGTCACAACGAGGATCTAAAGGGGCTTATACTGTAACTCCACAGATTCACATCATGCTTTGCGGAATTCACACTTTCATCACAAAGCATGGGCTGGCTTCTACGTACACCTCCCTTTCCTAGTTTTGTTCCTTCTCACCCCCATTCTACCACCACTGGAGGCAATGGTGGTCAGGAATGGCTGCATGTAGGAGGTGGTACTAGAGCTGAGCTTTGTAGGAAATTAGGGATTCAAAGAGGCAGAGGTAAGATGTAGTATATTATAGGTATAGGGGACAACCTGTACAAAGACAGTGATAAGAGATGGCATATTTTCTTGGAGGTAGCTAGGTGGCATAACACTGGACTTGGAGTGAGAAAGACCTGAGTTCCAATCCTGCCTTAGATACTTTCAAGCTGTGCGACACTGGGCAAGTCACTTAACCTCTGCTTACCTCAGGTTCCTCATCTGTAAAATGAGGATTATAATAATAGCACCTACCTCCTGGTTTTGTTGTGAGATTAAAACAACATAATATTTGTTAAGTGCTTTGCAAACCTAAAAGTTCTGTATAAATGCTAGTTATTGTAATTAAGCAGCAAGTGGACCATGTAAGGAACATGAGTATATGAAAGTGAGTAATAGGCAATAAACCTTGAAAGATAGGCTTGGGGCTAGTCTGTGATGTCCTTTAAATACTAAGCAGAGGAATTTGTATTTTAGCCTAAAAACAATAGGAAATTGCTAGGTAATAACATAGTCTGGCCTGTGCTTCAGACATATTACTTTGGTGGGTGTGTGAAGGATCAATTAGAGAAGAGACAGTCTGGCAACAGAGGGATCTGTTTAGAGGATATGGAAGAGCTCAGCTGAGATGTGGCCAAGGCCCAAACCAAGATGGCAGCTGAAGGAGTGAAGCAGGATATACATGGGACAGACTCAACAAGGCTTGGCAACTGACTGAATATAGAACATGAGGGGGTATAAAAAGTTGAGGGTGAGGCCATAGTAAAGCAATTGAAAATGAAAGCCCCTATATGGGGGAAAAGGATAGGATTTCCTTGTTTGCTTAGTAGCTTTTCAGTAATTTCTATCTCTTCCTTACTTGACAGCAAACATGTATGAAAGGCGTATATACATGCTATGTGTACATCAATACCCTTCCATGTCACAACGAGGATTCAATGGTATTGTCCGAAACACCGGAATAAAATGGAATGAAAAACAAGTGGAATGAAAAATAAGGTTCTTACTAAATATGGAGTATTATTAAAGCCTTCGGTGTTTCACCGATTCTATGGAAGAGAATCAGGCCAGAAGTCACCAAAGAGAAGAAAGGAAGAGAATGATCTTTCAGGGGTAAGAGTAGACACTCAATTTACCAACTCAAAGACTGCAGCTCCCTAGACAAAGGGAGAGGAAAGCATGAAGAGGATTATGCTAAACAGTCAGAATGATCTGGGCACCACACAAACTGATGTTAAGGATTAAGAGTGTTATCAGCTGGAATTACTGGTCTTGGGGGTTGATTAATCATATAACTGCTCACTTTTTGCTTCACGGGCCTAAGTCTCTGGCAAAACAGACGTAAAGTATTAATCAGGGAGGTGTCTTCTGATGACTTGGATGGGGTGGGGGAGGGTGTGGGAAGGGAAAGGAAAGGGTTCAGCATGGATCCAGTTTGTGAGCTTGAACCAGTCTGGTTCCTAAAGGTTTGTTATCTGATGATGCTTCTGTCCATGACATTTGGACTGTCACTTCCATCAGTGAAGAATTACAAGGATAAGCGAACGTAGTACAATGTATTAGGGTGTGCACCCACAGGATTTTAATGTTTATTTTCTTTAATAAGCAAATGTTTATTGAATGCTGAATCAGAAGTATCATTTTTGTTTACCAAACCAAAGAAACTAAGATTTAATTTTTAAAACTTAACAACTAAATGTTAAAAAGGCAAGCAAAAAATGAGATACAAAATACTTTTTTTTTTGTGGGGGCAGAGGGAGGGAGGAGAGAGATGAAAGTGTATCAGGCCACCCCTGCCTTTTATGCATACCTGTGCTTAGAGGCATGACCATAAAATCAGAGCTAGAAGGGATCTCAGAAGGTCCTATACCCAGAATAAAGACTCCTTCTTGAATATCCCAACAAGAAGTGGTCCAGCCTTTGCTTGAAGATCTCCAGTGATCTACTACCTCCCTGAACAGCCCACTCTACTTGTGGGCCTACTATTGGGAAGCTTTCCTTATCTTAGACCAAAATATGTCTGTTATTACTCCAAACTTGCATAAAGCTAATTTGTCTTCCTTATGATAGCCTTCAAATACTTGAAAAGAGTCATACCCTCTAATTTTCTTCCTTCCTTCTTTTCTTCCTTCCCTTTTCTCTCTCTCTCTCTCTCTCTCTCTCTCTCTCTCTCTCTCTCTCTCTCTCTTTCCTTCCTTTTCATTCTCCACCCTCCCAACACCCATAAACAACAGTCATTTTACTGAAGAAAAAAAATTTTAAAACTTTTAAAATATTGCCTATACTTCCCAATGTATCCCTCCCTCATCCCCTTCTGGAGAAAGCCATCCCTTGAAACAAAGGATAAAAAGGTGGGGGAAAGGGAATGTTCAGAAAAACTAATATATTGAAAAAGCCTGACATATTCAGTATTCCACACTGATAATCCTCCACTTAATTGAAGAAGGGCAGTTGTGGGGAGGGAGTCAGAGGTGCCTTCTCATATCTCTTTTTAAGGTTCAGCTTAGTCATAATTTGGAAGCATTCAATTTGGATCGTTCAGTGCATTGGTCAACAAGCATTTATTAAGTACCTATTATGTGCCACTCACCATACTAAACCCTGTGGATTCTAAGAAAGGTAAAAAATAATTCCTGATCTCAAAAGTTTCATTTTCTAGTAAGAGATACAACATGTAAATAATGAGGTACATACAAGATTTTATGTATACATACATACACACACATATATAGAGAGAGACAGACAGAAATAGACAGGGAGAGAGAGAGAGAGAATCATGGAAGATGATCAGGTGACATCAGTGGGGAGATGGGGTAGGATTAGGAAAGACCTTTTCCAGATAGTGGGATTTGAGTTGAACCTTGAAGAAAGCCAGAGAAATTAAGAGGTAGAATTTGGATGGAAGAACATTCCAGGTATGGAATACATACAAAGACACAGACTTGGGAGATGGAATATCATGGATGGAAGGAAGGAAGGAAGGAAGGAAGTAAAGAAGGAAGGAAGGAAGGAAGGAAGGAAGGAAGGAAGGAAGGAAGGAAGGAAGGAAGGAAAGGGTGGGGCACAGGTTGTCAAGGCCTTTGGATACCAAACAGAGGACTTTATTTTCTCTCCGGAGGTATAGGGAGCCACTGATTCGCCTTCTTGTTCAGAGCCTATACCTTTACATGGGCTGCCTCCTAGATCTCCATTTGCTGGCAGGGCTAAGTGGCTGCTGGATACCATTCCTTGTTCTCAGCTTCTGGCTCCAATCCCTTCTCTATTCTCAGGATCATGAGTCATGGCCCATGCTCTTCCCTGGGGATGGAGCTGGTAGCCTACATGTTTGTACAACAACCACAAACAGAAATGCATGTGACAACAGCAATATAAACATCTTCTCGCCGTTCCATCATCTCTCCCCTGACTTCCTCTTCCCTTCTCCCAGCCCCACATAATAATTGAGCATACCACAGGAACACTGAAAGAAATCTCAACCAATAGGACTGAAGTCACTTAGCCAAGCAAAGCTGAAAAAAAAAGTAAGCAGGAGGCAGAGAGTAGATGGGGCTGGTGATTAATAAGCCTAATGTCAAGTAAGGAAATGTAGGTTAAGCTGAACAAAAAGATGAGAGCCAGAAGGACAAGAATGGGACAGAATATCACAGGAGATACCTATAGCATCATCATAAGAGGTTTTAGAGGATACTGGGGTTGATAGGACAACAGGGACCTTGCAAAGCATTGAGCATCTAAAGGAAGAAAGATAAATGGAAAGTGGCCATTCAT
The DNA here is from genome assembly GCF_003287225.1 of Phascolarctos cinereus. NCBI lineage: Eukaryota > Metazoa > Chordata > Mammalia > Diprotodontia > Phascolarctidae > Phascolarctos > Phascolarctos cinereus. The sequence continues at coordinate 45,731,281 of NW_027556180.1, forward strand.
TTGAAGTACAGTGAAGAGGACCGGGACTTAATGAATAGATAATGTGTTAAGTGACAACATTGTACTGAGAATAAAGACAGAGAAAAGCAGGTCAGTTGTGTGATACCTGATCAGGACAGTTCTACTAATGGAAAGATCAAATGTTATTTGAGGACATTGACCGGAATGCATGTACAGGAAAGAAACGCGTTGCCTTATAAATGGCTAGGAAAGTTTTCTGTTTTGAGGTTTTTTTTTTTTATAACAGAGGAGTAGTCTGGGAGGTATGATAGATTTTGTTTGAGTTTGTGGAGTTATTAATGCTGTATTTGAAATTTGGGGGCCATGTCATGTAGAAGTCAACAGAGAAGAAAGGGTGGAACTTTAAAGGAGTGAGGGAAAAAAAGTCCTATTTGGGTCATGAAATTCGAGGTAGAGCAGACAAATTCCAGTCCTTATTATACTGATGAGTGATCAACAAGTGCTTATTAAGAACCTACTATGTGCCAGGCATAGGATGATGCTCTAATAACACAGAGAGAAAGTGAAATAGTTCCTGCTTTCAAAGAACTTACATTCAATCAGTGACTCAGTATATATATATATATATATATATATATATATATATATATATATATTTGGCCAAAGATAGAAAGAGATGGACAGATAGAGAAAGAGATAGACATAGATAGATAGAGATAAAGATAATGACAAAGACAGACAGACAGCGGTAGAGATAGACAGGTAGATAGAGACATAGACATAAATAAAAAATATAGATATATATATCTCGGTATAATATCTGCCTTTGCATTATATTTTTGTATACATGTAATATGTGTACAAAATAACATAGGGTAACAAAGAAAAAGGCACTAGAAGCTAGGAGGAACAGAAAAGGCCAATAGAACTGAAACAGGCCATTTTAGGAAGGGATACAGCAACACTCCTACTGTCTCCACCATGTCTATCTACCGTGACTTGACGATCGCAAAATAAAATTCAGAGGCAAAGGCTTTGTGTGAATAGTACTAATAACGGCTGGCATTTATTAGAGTTCACAGGGTCAATCAACAAGCATTTCCCACCTATTACCTTATTTGATGCCCACAACACTTGTGAGAAGGGTTATTATTACCTGTATTTTAGAGATAAGGAAACTGAACCACAGAGTGATAAAATGGCCTATGTAGGGTCTGAGGCAGGATTTGAAGTTAGGTGTGTTTCTGATTGCAAGTAGAGCAGGTTACTTACTATGCTACCTTTGTGAACAAAAATTATTTACAATCAAATGAAAATTGACCCAGAAAATAAACCTTGCTTTGGATTTTTTTTAATGCCCAAAATGTTTAAATTAAAAAAAACTGTTGAGTATCTGCTGTAGACTTAACAATTCAATCTTCAAAATTTTCATTGGATTCTCACAACAGTTCTGAGATGGGTGCTGTTATTATCATCCCCATTTTATAGTTGAGGAAACTGAGGCAAGCAACAATCATGTGACTTTCCCAAAGTCACACAACTACTAAAGGTGTGAGGCCATATTTGAAATCAGGTTTTCCTGATCAGCTATTCCTGGCCAGGTATTCTACCACTTAGCTGCCCCTAATCATATGGAATTGTATTAAGGACACCACTTTTTAACTTCTCAAAGTTAAACGGAAGCTTTTTGTACTATCTCATCATGAAGATACAATAGTATTTCTTAGCCTTTCTCCACTGAAGAAGATTCATTTTGAAAAAAAAGTTTTATTTTAAATGTTACTTCTTTTTAAATAGTTTCATTCCTAAATATGTCCCTCCCTAATTCCCTACCTAGCCAGCATCTCTTGTAAAAAAAAAAAGGGAAAGAAAGAAAGAAAGAAAGAAAGAAAAGAAAGAAAGAAAGAAAGGAAGAAAGAAAGAAAGAAAGAAAGAAAGAAAGAAAGAAAGAAGAAAGAAGAAGAAAGAAAGAAAGAAAGAAAGAAAGAAAGAAAGAAAGAAAGAAAGAAAGAAAGAAAGAAAAGAGGAAAAAATCCCCAGTTCAGTCCAAGTAGCCAAGGCTATGGTGGATGCAATGTATTCACAGTCAGTCCTCTTCCTCCAGCCTTTTGTCTGTAAATCACAGTCATTTCCTGATAGAACTCTCCCACCCTGGATTGAACTCTCCATTATAACAAAGAAAAAGTGTTCAGCAAAACTAACTGACCAAGAATCAACATTGAACAATATAAGTAACATTCTATACCCTCCCTTCCTCCAGGGAGGTATGATTCATTATCAAGTCTCCGGGATGAAGGCAGAAATACTTAGAAATACTCAGAGCTCAGGGTCCTATTATTGTCCTTTCCATTTATACCATCGTAGTCATGTTTATGGTACTCTTGATTCTGCTGACTCCATAATGCATCAGTTCATACAAGTGTTCCCATGTTTCTCTGAATTCCTCATATATATGATAATATTAAATGTCCTGATATAGAAGACAATTAAATTGCATTTATTCAAGTCCTAGCTTTACTGCTGACCACCTGAGTGGCCTTGGGCATATCCCTTAACCCCTCTGGGCCTTGGTTTCTTCAGCTATTAAGTGAGAAGGTTGAATTAGATGATCTCCGAGGTTTCTTCTGGATCCAAACATATGAGCCTATTTGCAATGTCTTCTGCCGTTTCCTAATCAATGGGCACCCATTTTCTTTCCAATTCCTTGTTGCTATGAATAGTCTAGTACATAAAGTACTCTTCTATCTTTCACTTCCTTGGCATGCATGCCCTATAGTGGGAATCACTGGGGCAAAGGGCATGAACTTTTTAGCTTTTTCTGCTTATTTCCAAATGGTAAGAAGATTTCTTTTTGGAAGATGTACTTAATGTATCTTAAAGACACCCACTACCACAAAATTACTTCAAGATTGAAAAGCTGGAGGCACGCCAATAGACAGATGAAAGAGTATGAGAAACAGAAATCCCACTTGGAGTATTTGGAATGCTATGTAATGAAGATTGGTGAATGCAGCATAGCCAGAAAGATGATATAACTAAACAAACTTCAGATTCACAACCAGGATAAAATGAGTCCAGAAAAAAGAAGTCATTTTAGGATAAGTTATTGATACAATAATTCTTAATTTTATAAAGGGCTCAGCATCAAAAGGTAAATTAGTAACTGCCACTGACTCTGTGACCTTGGGCAAGTCACTTTGTTTTGTATGATTTTCTTTCCCCCCCCCCTTTTTTTCTTTACACAATTTCTTTATTAATTTTTAGTTTTCAACATTCACTCCCATAAGATTTTGGGTTTTAAATTTTCTCCCCTTTCCTCTCCTCCCCTCTCTACAAGACCACATGCAATCTGATATAGGCTGTACTTATACATTCATATTAAGCATATTTTCACATTAGTCATGATGTAAAGAAGAATTAGAACCAATGGGAGGAACCATGAGAAAAAAGAATTACAACAGAACAGTTCTGTATGATTTTCTTGGGAGAGGGAGCTCAGGGGGAGAGGAAAATTTCTTTTGCCATTGCTGCTTGGGCAAATCACTTGCCTTCTCTTTACCTTGGTTTTCTCATCTATAAAAATGGGGATAATAATAATAGCACCCACCTCTTGGGGTTGTTGTGAGGATCAAGTGAGATAATATTTGTAAAACTCTTGGCACCTAGTAAGTAATACATATATATATATATGTATGTATATATATGCACATATATGTGTGTGTGTGTGTGTGTGTGTGTGTGTGTGTGTGTGTATTAGCTTCTATCATAAGAATAAGATTCAAAGCCAGATTCTCTAACTCCTGAATGAGCTATCTTTCCTCTGTCACTGACTTGTGAAGCTGCTTTCTTTATCCACTTCTGTGAGATCTGGAGAACTTCTCATTTTTGTAATGGTTACCTAGATTAAGCTTTTCTGGGAAGGAATGACTGAAACAATGTCACTCCTTCTGTCCATTTCCTATTTTCCAGAATCTATGGCCTGTTTAAACAGGTTGGATAGGAGTTGCTAGAATAGTAGCCAGCCCTTCATCTTTCCTCTTTCTTCTAAGTTCACATTAATTTTGACCTTTGCTCTAAATAGCTGATGGTTTGGCTGTAAGTACAGCTAATTCTGATATGACTGTTAAGCCTGTAATCAGTAGCTTCCTGTCTGTTAAGATGGAGTTCATTTTATTTTTTTTAATGACCTTTATTTTTAGTGTCCAGAACCTTCTGACCCTTTTCTTGAAGAATATATTTGTAATATACAAGTATGAGAATTCTGACTTCATCTTTTTAAGTGGATATCTTCAAATCTTTGGCTGCTTTCATTTCCTTAACCCAGTTCGTATTTTTCAAAGTGGTTTTTGGCCACCATTTCTGTAACCTTTTTTTTTTTGGCACTGAGACTATAGATTATCAAGGTATAAGCTGATTTTGTTTAGAGGGGCCTATCAAGAGGGCCTTATAAAAGCTATCTTCATCATCTGCAAAGGATGTTAAGTCCTCAACTGCAATTATCGCTGTAGTTGCTTATTTTCTTGTTAGTCATTCTGAGATCAGCAAAGGGAGATAACCAAGAAAGCTATGAAATGGCATTTTTTGTTGACTTTGGCCAGATGATGAAACCATCACTGCCAAATCTTTTCTTCTGTATCTCAGAAGAACATGGAAGTTGTCCTTCCATTTACTTGAAACCCCTGGATGGTTTCTGGTTTCTTTTCCAATGAGAATGTCATGGGCCCCCAAGATTATCTAATCCAACCCCCTCATTTTACAGATGAGGACGAAAAGGTCCAAAATTGTTAAGCAAGTTATCCAAGGTCACGAAGTTGGCTAGTGGCAAAGCTATGGTTCAAATGGGGGTCTTCTCCCTCCAAAGCCTCTGTTCAAGCCACTCAATCATATTGCTTTCCTTTCCACATGAATTTGATTCAGTTCCTCTAGAAGTATGCCAACTTGTTGATTAAACATTTTGAGCTAAGAGCCACAATTTTATATTTGTCAAAATTTTAAGAACTAAGTGCAGAATGTTAATGCAGAAAGCACACTGAATTTGGAGTCAGAGAATTTGAGTCTGAATACCAAGTCATTTATCTTCTCTGAGCCTCAGTTTACCTATTTGTAAAATGAAAGTTAGATAAGCCAGTCTTTAAGATTGCATTTAGCTCTAACCCCAATCATCCAAGGATTGTTATCAATAATAATAAATAACTACTTGGGAGACAACATGACAAAATGGATATAGGACCAATCTTAGAGGCAGATGATGTGGGTTCAAATCCTGTTTCAAGCACAAAAACTGACTTTGTGACCCTGGGAAAGAATTTAACCTCTGTTATTCCTGAACTACATCAGTAGATGGAGGAGCTCCTGATATAGATGAAACAATGGATTCAACCAGAGTCCCTTAAAAAGAAAAAAAAGCTGCCTATCCCACAGGATTAGAGGTAGCATATTCTGGTAGTAGTATGTTATTGTAGAAAGCGTGCTAGACTTTGGAGTCAGTGGACCCAGGCTCAATTCAATTCAGATCCAGCCTCTGTCAATTACTACCTACAAGTCCTCTGACAAGTCACAACTTCTCTAGTCCTCAAGTCTTCTAGTATGTAAAATGGAAGGGACCTTCTAAAAAGGGACCCTTCTAAGTTCCCTTTCAGCTCTAAATTTTAAGACCCTATGATACAATTCTTATTGTGAGACCTAAATGAAATAATGCATAGGAAAGTACTTTGAAAATGGTAAAATGTCATATAAATGTACATATTTTATTACATGATAATGTAAAGACTGAGGTATTATTTATAATATACTACAGTATAAAAGTAATTCATTTTTATGCATAAAAATGTGACTTGATGATACATCTTGTCATCACTTATTTACAAAGTACTTTCACATCCAAATCCAATTTGTGAAGGCTCAGTCTAGTGCTTTCGTTTTACAAATGAAGAATACGAGTCCTCAAGTAGTTAAGTGACTTGTTCAAGGTCACAGAGAGTAAGTAGCAAAGCCAGGATCTGAGAACCAGGACCCTTGATTCCAAAGTCAATATTGTCTGTCTAATCTCTTCGAGTTTTGTTTTCAAAGACAGGGGAAAGGGAGGCAGGGAGGGAAGGAGAGAGAGAGAAAGAGAGACAGTGAGGCAGAGACAGAGAAAGAGAAAGATCTCCAATTACTCCTCTTTCAAAAGTTGCTTGCCAAGTCTGCAAAAGTCCCATAGCCATCTCATTTTTATTCAAGCAGTGGAAAGACTGGTTGTGATCCTAAAATCTCTGGGTGAGGTGGCCCTCACTTCCCCAGGGAGACAATGAGGCTGTTTGATTAGGCGATTTGGCAATTAGTCACGTGCCCAGTTCAAAAGTGACTTATCTGTAATGTACATTATGACTAACCAGAAACTAAGCCGTTTCATTGTGATCTTGGTGTCAGTGGAATTCCTGACACCTATCCAACGTTTAAGTCATATGGCATAATTGCCAGATGACATCATCAGCCTACAAAGTGATTGGCCAGAGAAGAAAAGCCAACCCCCCAAAAAGTTTCCTGGACTCTCGGCCTTTCCGGTATCTGAAGAAACGAACGACTTTGCACTGGGACTGTGGGACAGCCAGAGAAAATTTATTTAAAGTGGTTTCTGCTCCTTGTCGGGGTTTTTTGGTGTGTCATTGAAAACCTCAGACAGCACAGGATGAGGCAGGCATGCAGCCCCAGGGGGGATTCTCTGATTCTCCCACATTCCTAATTGTTAGAATGGTCGACTCTTCCCTTCCGGGCTGTCCAGAACCTATCACGGAGGTGTGGGGTGAAACAACTGAGTATAAGCCGAGTCTCTCGTAATGAAGGCATTTTATTTTTCACAGGACTCGTCTTTTGAAGGAGAAAAAAAACCTTTTTTTTTTTCAAATGAGCCCTCCATCTGCTGAGCATAGACACCAAAGAGTTAGGTCAGCTGGCACCCAGCTGAATATCTGATGTGGCTGAGAACTGTTTTTTTTTTCCAAGAGAAATAGTCGTCTGGGTTAACCACCACGTAAAAAAAAATACACTTCTGAAATAAAACTACAAATTTTTTTAAAATTCTAAACATGAAGTTTTACAGTATATCCATAGAAATGTTTGAAAATTGGTACTGTGGTCGGTCTGGCTTTATTGTAATAATTTTGAGGATGATTAATACAAGGAGGCCTTTAATCAGGTTATAAAGCCATGATTCAAAAGGAGGGGAGACAGAAGGATGCCAGGAATCAGATCATCCTGGTCCGGGACTGGTATTACAGGATTCACTGGGTGAGGAGAGAGGCATCCTCAGCTGACCATCCTGTTTGATGTAGGGAAAAGATCACTGGGCTTGAAGTCAGAGGACCTAGTTTTGAGTTTCAGTTCTCCCACTCACTTTTTGACCTTGGACATGTTGCTTTGATTTACTGAACCTCAATTTCCTCAACTATAATATAGGGGGTGGGATGGATGGGATGATATCTAAAGTCCAAATTAAACATTTTGTGCTTCTTCGAGGAGGGGCTGTCCTAGTGAAGAGATGCCAGGCACCTCTGGCATGAGTTGCAGGGTTTTCTTAAGGGTGGGTGCAGTCCTGGATGAGAATTGGAATTCTCGTGGGGTTGGGGAGCAGGTCTGTAGGCATATGTGTCTCACCCAGGTGTTGCCTTAAATGTAATCTTGGGGTCTATGCATGACCCAGGTCCGGATATATCAGGGAGACCTGTTTCTCCTTTTAGCTTTCCCCCTTTTTCCTTCTCCCTCCCCTTCTTTTTCCAAGGCCACTCATCTGCCCCGCCCTCTTTTAGTAATCAACCTCAACCTCGCACATGCTCAGTTCTTTTCTATAGCTTCTCCACCCCCCCCCCCCCCCCCCCCCCCGCCCTTAGCACATACTCAGTTCTCTGGAATGCGGCCACCCATAAGCAATGACACACATTTTCAAAGGGCTTTAGAAATTCAAGTGATTAGTGAACTTTATTTTGCTAAAGGGGGAAGGGCAGCTTCTTTGCACACGTATAATCGCTGAAGCCATCGCTTTACAGGTTTCTCTTGCTTTATGAAAACTCCATATACGAAAACTTGAAATTACAAAAGAAATCACTTAAATGGTGATAATTCACTCTACCAAGAAGATTCTTTTTGTGATACAAAAAAGAAAAAAATCACCACAGTGTCCTTTGGAATGGAGAGTTGCGGTGCTTTCAAAATCTGATTCTGTTTATAGGATACCAATTTGTTCATTCATTTTATTCAACAAGTATTTACCAAATGGTAAGGCCGTGATAGGTAACATGGGGGATTAAAAAAATGTGTGGAAATGGGCTCTTCCTTCATTAACAGGTTATAAGGATGTCACAGTTTGATGAGGGGAATAGCATATGTGCATGAATAACTGGACATTAATGTCATGAGAGGGGAAAAATGTATCATGGCATTTGAAGCTATAATGATAGTAATAATAATGACAGATAACATTTATAAATTTTAAGGTTTGTAAAGCACTTTACATGTTTTATCTCTTTTGATCTTCACAATAATCCTGTGAGACAGATACTATTATTATCCCCATTTTACAGATGAAGAAACTGAGGTTGAGAGGTTCAGTGACTTGCCCAGAGTCACCCAATTAGTAAGTACCTAAGAAGGCATCACTTTCAGGTAGCATGACACCTCTAGGAAAGGCTTCAATGGAGGAGATGGTATTTATACTGGATCTTCAAAAAAGAGGAAATACTTTGTTGGGTAGAGATGAATGAGGTAGGGAAGATAGATAGAAGGAGTAGCATTAGTAAAGCACCAGGGTGGGAAGGGACAAGTTATGTCTGCCCTACAGAACATTGTTTGAGAATTGTGGTACAGTGGGGGGAAAATGCTGCATCTGGAGTGGCAGGACCTCAGTATGGATCCTGGCTCTGAAATTTTATCACCTCTCTGACTTTGGGCAAATCACTTAATTTCTCAGAATCTCAGTTTCCTCACCTGTAAAATGAGTGGATTAGACTAGATGCCCTCTGAGGTCTCTCTCAGCTCTATTCCTATGATCTTATGATACACTGGAGAGAGTGGGATCTACCTGTAGTCCCTGAATCAAAATGGTGTTGATGGTCAGTTTTTTGAAAAGTAGAGAATATCATGGAGCAGTGCAGCTTCATTTCCCTAGAAATAGAATTAAAAAAATAAGCTAAGAGTATTTATTTCTGATGATCTGGTTATTCCTGCCAAGCTTACCCCTTGGTACGCCTGTCTCCAGGTTGATGAAGGTATGAGAGAATCTAGTTCTGTAAATAAACTTGTGGATTCCATTGGCTCCCAAGAGATGTGGTCTGATTTGAACTCACACCCTCCTGACTCACTGAGTACCCTCAGGGAATCCACTAACTTTCTTCCTTGGCCCACATTCCTTAGCTATAAAATTGGCAAAGTACCTTAGGGTAAAGCATGAAAAAAATCAATCAAATCACTGGAGACCGGAGTTTTGTTATTGTGTTGCTCCTATACCAGACCATTTCTTTTGGACCATGCTCTAGACAAAACTGACTCAGTATGAGGTCCTTCTGGCATGTTAGTCTATGCCTTTTTTTTTTAATTTTTAGGCAATTGGGGTTAAGTGACTTGCCCAGGGTCACACAGCTAGTAAGTGTTAAATATTTGGTCTGAGGCCAGATGAACTCAGGTCCTCCTGACTTAAGGGCCAGTGCTCTATCCACTGTGCCACCTAGCTGCCCCCTAATCAATGCCTTTTACTCTAGGCTAGGGCCAGGTAGGATGGCCCTTGTATTGGATTCATCTATATAGCTTATAGTGTTATAGGGACGATTGTGTGGTTTGGCCTTCTTTCTCAAAGAGGACCATGACATCCAGGGAAGTGATGCCATGACCTGAAAGTGAATTGGATTTAAGTGAGGGAGGGCTGTGCAAAGACAACTGCCTCACTTTCTCCTCTGGAGCCATCTGGGTCCAGTGGCAAGATGTAGATGAGGACAACTAGAGATGGCCCCTATAGGTGGAGGAGATAGTATAATTAGATAACCAGTATGTTCAAACAAACAAACAGACAGACAATACTTTAAGAACAATCATACTAGAAGTATGATTATATAAATTTTCCCAATTAGGAGAGTAAGGTTCAGAGACTTGCCCATGATCACATAGTTAAGTCAGAGCCTTCTCTGAGCTTTTGCATTTGGTATTCACCAGGACCCTGGCTGATGAAGCTCGAGGGGTTAGAAAAGGCAGAGAGGGAGTAGAGAAGGGAGGGATGCTCACCAAGCGTTCCTGAATTCTGAAATCCTGAACACATTTTGCCATTAGAAAAAAATGTATAATTATTGTTTATGTTCTCGGGCTAGTCCACAAAAGTTTTTCAACTCACAATGTGGATGGGATATCCTGGGAACATAACTATTTATAACAGTATTGCTAAAGAAAGAAGATGCAGAGTTCCAAACAACTGACTTAGAAAAAGTGAATCATTTGTAAATTGAGAACAGTGGAAAGATGAAGTATTTGTAGTGAGGACCTGTGTTTGAATCTTGGCTCTGCTAATTAATCTTGGGAAAAATCATGTTATGCTCTGAACCTCAATTTCCTTGTCTGTTAAAATGGGACTCAGTGACTTCTGAGATTCCTTCTTAATCTAAATCCTGTGGTCTTATGAATTCTGTACTCCATATCTAGATGGCATAATGGTTAGAGTGTTGAACTTGGCATTAGGAAGACCTGAGTTCAAATCTAGCTTTCCTAGCTATGTGGCTATGGGCAAGTCACTTAACATCTCTCAGAATCCTCATCTATAAAATGGGCATGATAATAGCAATGATGTCATAGATTTGTAGTGAGGTTCAAATGTGGTAATGTATGTAAAACAATTTGCAAATCTTAAAGCACCATATAAATGTTCACTCTGTATCTTTCTTCCCTCCCCCAGGAAAAATCAAAGGTCCAGACCAGATATCATAATGAATATTACTAATCATAAGAACCAATATTCATATAGGGCTTTAAAGTACGCAAAGCACTTCACATGTGTTATCTCATGTGAACCTCATAATAACCTTAGGATGCTGATGTTGTTATTATTTCCTTTTTACAAATGAGGAAACTGAGGCTGAGTGGCAGGATTTGAACTCACATCCTCCTGACTCAAGCCCACTGTGCTAACTACCAGGCCACCTTGCAGCCCTAACTATAAAAAAAAATGAATAAAGTTTCATTTTTCAGGGTGGATTTTAAAAATCCATTAAGCTTATTGTAAGTACATTTGAATGTCAGTTTGGAGATTTATATTTAGTGCATTTTAAAGCAAAATGGTGCTTTTCATTTTCCTTTGCCATAAAATATTTCTTCAACTTTCATTTGCTGCACATTAATGAAAAGAAATCTGTCTTAATATTACTAGAAAATTGTTTATGCAGCCATTAAATCTTCTGCAGGAATAATGCCCAGCTGTCATTTAAAAATAGCTATGAAATATATTTATTTTTTTTAAATGGGGTGGAAAATGAGCAGTTCCTTCTTGAGTAGGCTGTATTTCAGATACAATTTTGCACTCAATTGAGTATTTGTGGACAAGCTATAATCCTTGAAAATAGAAATGCTGGCACATCCCTGTTTGTTTATGTATCACACTGGTTTATGACAAATAACCAGGAATGCTTATTTAAAAACAACTCTTTATAAATGTGTTCAGAGAAGCTTGGTTTAGTAGTATTTATAGCCTGAGAAATTTTTAGAAGTAATATTTATGTCTATTTTATTATTCATAGAGACTCCGGGAAATCTATATAAGCCTCGTTCTGTCTCCAGGCTGAAGGTACAGTCTTTAAAAGAAGATGACCCCACAGTACCTTACGGGAAAATATCTGAAGGTTGTGAGTTTCTATTTATCTGTCTGTCTGGCTTTCTATCTATCTGTATCTATCAATTATTCATCTATCAGTGTCTATCTATATCTATTTATCTATCAATGTCTATGTCTATCTATTTATCTATCTATAAGCAGACGTGATCAATTTGTGAATGTATAGGGTCTTGAGATCATTGGATCAGAGATTTAAAAATAGAAAACTACCTATAATAATGTCCACTTAAGTTTAATACCTTTATTTTATACATAAGGGAGCTGAGACATAGACACAGAGAATTTAAGTGACTCATCCAGTCATTTGACCAAGATTGTAAGTAGCTGAAATGGAACCTGAACCATGGGATCAAAGAATTTGAAAGTTGGAAGGAACATATAATCTAATCCCAAACAGAAAGGAGCCCCAATATCACATGGAACGTACTTGGCAAATAGTCATTCATCCTTTGAGAACCCACCACATGCTGAGGCAATCCATTCCAAGACAGCTCTAATCATCAAGATGTCTTTTTTGACATTGAATCTAGGTTGACTTCTTTGCAACTTCTACTCAATGTAGAATGTGGACACTGGTTGTGTCCTTTGAGGTTGAACAGAATCAGTGCAATTCCCTCCTCCACAAGAAAACCCTTCAGATGCTTGGAGCCACCATAATGTTTCCCCCAACCCCCCAAGTCTTCTGTCTAGGTTGAATACGCCCAGTTTCTTCAACTTCTCCTTATGTGATATGGACTCAAGGCCCATCACTACTCTGGTTGTCCTCTAAATATAATTTAACTACCAATGTCCTTCCTAACCTGTGACCCAGAACTGAACACAATATGGTAATGTGTGGAAAGAGGTCTGAAGAGGGCAGAGGATGGAGATTCTGACCATCCTGGATAGCAAGCTCCACGAGATCAGGGGCCGTACACAGTATGGACCCTTTTTTAGTTGTTGTTGAATTGTTTCAGTTGTGTCTGACTCTTCATGACCTAGCAAAGATACTGGAGTGATTTGCTATTTCCTTTTCCAGCTCATTTTACAGATAAGGAAACTGAGGCAAATGGGGTTAAATGACTTGCCCAGGGTTACACAGCTAGGAAGTGTTTTGAGGCCAGATTTGAACTCAAGAAGAGGAGTATTCCTGACTCCAGGCCTCCATTCTATCTACTGAGCCACCTAGCTACCTACGCTATCTACTTTAGGGCCTAGTTAATAGAGTGCTAACACAACAGCCTGTCCTCAGAATATGCTGTATAAATGTTTGTTGCATTATTTTGTGTTGTGCTGCATTTTCTTATCTATTGTGTTTTATTTTGTTGCTGGTTTGTCTCTAACATGTCACATTCATAGACTTCCCTGTAGAATGTAATGGAGGCAGGGACTGTTTCATTTTTGTCTTTGTTTACCTAGTGCCCATCCAAGAACCTGGAATAAAGGAGGCCCTTCATATAGTCTTACTGAATTGAGTTGAATGCCTTCTACCTTGACTGGAGTCTATAAAATGGCACACCACTAAACATTACTTATTCTCTGTGAGCTGCATTTTCCTTGGATCATGACCAAACCCTTCTCACTAGTGAGTATTCGGCACAATAGGCACTCTAACACCACACAAACCCTCCAATGGTAAGATTTCATCACGTTCAGGAGTTCCCTTCAGTCATGCAGATTACAATATATCCATGCCTATCTGTTCTGTGTGATTCTCACCAGTGGCCACCCATAAGTTCACCACTGAGGGTCCCAGCATGCTGACATATAAGGTACCTACCAATCCTTTTTAAATTTCCCACAAAGAAAGGCAGATTGTGAATATTAATTGATAATCTCCTTGAGGCCCAAAACTGTCTTTTGCCTCTTTTTGTATCCCCACTGTTTAGCATAGTGCCTGGAACATAGCAGATACCTAATAAATGTTTATTGTTTGACTGATAGAAAATGATTTAGAAGTGTGAGGCTTCTGAGTAATCTAGAAGTCTGTCCTTTAATTTTTTCTTCCATATATTTCTCACTGTTCTCACTTTTTTCTACCTTTACATTGACCAATATCAAAGTATATTTTGATTTGATTTGGATAGTATTATCAAATTCTGCATAGAATTTCTTTATGATTACATCTTTTTATTTTTATTATTTATTTTATTTTAATTTATGGAATAAAACAAGCAGTTCCATAACATCTTCAGCAACTGCACAATTGTATGAGTTACAGTTGTTTTCAAGGTGGTTTTTTTTAAATGCTTATGATTAGAAATGAAATATATGTTAACCAAATATCTCATGAAATACTGTTTCTTATTGTCTCTGGGCACACAATAAAAGCCATTCTGTCAACTCTTTTCTTTGTTTTTTCAAATAGTACCCATAAGCCTTCCTTCCTTCCTTTAATTATTACTTCCTTTTTCTTTCCAGTTGTATTTATATAAAGAATTTCAAAATTAACATGATTCAGTTCAGGGGTATGCTGGAGGCCAGCTTGAGGTGGCTCATCAGAGTGGATTGTTAAATTTTCAGTGTGAGCCCTTACACCTGGGGAATCAGCAAATGATGCAGATTAAAGCTGTTGTTTTATTGATTGTCTAGACTTAAGAAAGTGATGGAGAATAAGCAGATTAAACTTAAAAGTGTGTTGTATACACTTTTTTTCCCATCAGAGAGGGGTTGTTCATTATTTACCAGCACGGGCTGATTCATTTCCTTCAATAATATGTCTACTTCTTGATCATTGGACAAGGATCTCACATTTAGATCACTTAAAATAAAGTTTGTTGATGGTGTAAAAATTTTGTAATTCTTAGCACCCTCTGCTCTCTTTCCCAACATTACCAGCCATCACTGCAAAAGGAGGAGGAGGACATGTAGGGCCAAAGGCTCTTTAAGACTTTCATTTGTTGGGGTAGCTAGGTGGTACAGTGGCTAGAGCATCAGCCCTGGATTCAAGAGGACCTGCATTCAAATCCAGCCTGAGACACACAACATTTACTAGCTGTGTGACCCTGGGCAAGTCATTTAACCCCACTGCCTAGCAAAAAACAAGATGAAACACGTGTCACCATAGGTTCATCACCAAGTGGCCAGCCTATGGGTGATATGCCTGCCTATTATTATCTTGGCTGCCTCTTGTGAAATACTCTTAATCTGTTACTGAAGACTTTATTCTTTGATATCCAAAGCTTATTCTCTGATGTTATGGGCCATTTGTAACCTACAATGAAGAATTGGAGTAGGAAAATTATTTGATAAAATTCTGGAGAATTTTATAGTATGTGTGTGTGTGTGTGTGTGTGTGTGTGTGGTGTGTATATTCTCCATATAAGATAAAAACTCATTGTATGAGTTTGTATAAGTAAGAAGTTTTAGAATCACATTGTTAGAAGGAACCTAGTGGGTCTTTTAATCCAACCCATACCTAAATAAGAATCTTCTATAGAACTATTCTGAGAAATGGACATCCAGTCTCTTAAAGACGTCCATCGAGGGAGAACTCACCATCTCTTGAGGAAGTGCATTCCATTTTTGGACAGCTCTAATTTTTAGGGCAGTTAAGTGGCACTACAGTACATAGAGCGCTGGGCCTGCAGTAAGGGAGACTCATCTTTCTGCGTTCAAATCCAGCCTCAGACACATCCTGGCTGTGTGACCCTGGACAAGTCACTTAACCCTGTTGGCCTCAGTTTCCTTAGTTGTCAAATGAGCAGGAGAAGGAAATGGCAAACCACTCCAGTATCTTTGCCAAGAAAAACCAAATGGAGTCAGCACTGAACAGCCATAACAAATGATTAGGAAGTTTTCCCTTTACATCAAGCCCAGCTTTGTCTCTTTGCAGCTTCCGTCTACTTGCCCTTATTCTGCTTCCTGGGCCAAAGCAAAGGCTAATCTCTTTTTTATGATGGTCCTTCAAATGCTTGAAGATAACTACCATGTTGCATTTAGGTCCTCTCTTCTCCAGGTCCAAAGTCCCCAGTTCCTCCATTTTTGGTTCTCATGTGGCATTAACCCGAGGCCTTTTGCTAAACCAGTTGCCTTTCTTTGAATATTTTCCAGACTATCAGTGACCCCCTAAAAGGTATCCCCTAGAACAAGAGAGAGTACCCCAGTTATGGAGAAGGAGTAATGGTCAGGGGCAGTTACATAAACAGAAGAACTGGAGAAGCTTTGACACTCCTCCCATGATAAAGTTCTTCTTTCTCTGCCCTTTCCATGGGTGCTTTCAAAACCCATGATCACTCTAGTCCACATGTCCCAGACTTATTAGTTGGGTCCATTGGGATCTTATGTCCAGGACGCCTAAAATACAATGTAATTGAAAAGAAAATGTCTGGTTTGTAGCCTGGGTGCGGGTGGGAAACTCTGACACCAAACAGAGACAGATACACATCCTGCTCTTTCACAGGATGTATACTTGATATAAAGTATCCTTTTCTGACATGATTCACAGCTGAGTGTATATAAATACTGTTTTACTGTTTTTATAAGGGCACCTTGTATATCCGTAGCATCTTTCATCTGAAGATCCCAAAGAGCTACCTAAACATTAATTAATTCTCACCGCACTCTTCTGAGGAAGGGGACTATTCTTAGTTCCATTTTACATATGAGAAAACTGAGGCATAGGAAGATATAAATGATTTGCCTAGGGCCACCCCAGAACAGTAGCAGAGCTAGGAATAGTACTCATGAGTCATGAAATCTAATCTCATGCTGTAACCACTGAACAATACATGTTTTTCTTCCTGAGCATGTGAGCAAGTCCGGGGTGATGACTGTGACTTTCGAATGATCTGTAGCATAGCCACGTAGCTTGAGCTCAATGAAATATTATATCGTAGAAGTCATTGCTATCAAAAGTATCACCTTCTGCTATTAAGTACCAAATAAAGAATAAAAGATGATAATAAACTATTAATAAAATTAAGAATATATATATTTGTATATGCCATAGTCAAGGGTTATTAACCTGGGGTCTGTAAACTTGTTTTTAAAAAAATATTTTGACAACTATGTATTGATGTAATTGGTTTCCTTGGCAAGCCTACGCTTTCAAAAATCATATTCTGACAATGAGTCCATAGTCTTTACCATATTATCAAAGGGAATGATTAAAAAAAAAAGGCTAAGAAACCCTGCCGAGGTACTCCTATGTCTGATTTCCAAACCTGTAGCAAGTTGGATGAATGAATCCTCAGCGTTGCTCAGTGAGAAGTGACTATTATTATCTCTTCCCTGGAAAAGAAGTAATCAGAGACTCAAAGAAGTGAAATGAAGGTCATACTTCGGGCTGAGATCAACACTAACTCAAGTCCTACCTTAAAATCCATTAGATCATTTGACTTTGCTTTCAAAGCTGCTGCTTGCTCATGTTGATATTGTGAAACTTGGTTGTGGGGAGGGAGAGTTGGTGGAGGGAGGGCATGACATCCAGAGTAAGAACAGCCTTGAGTGGGATTCATGTTACCGGTTTTCCATGAAAGGGAATAGTCATGCAGTTCTGGACCTCTTCTGAAAATCTGTCACTTCCCACTTGTGATAGGGATCTTGTTTGACAAGCCCAGGCATCAGAGCTCTGATGAGTGAGTGATCTTTAAAGAGCCTGCCTGCCCTGATCCAAGTTGTCCTGGAGGGATAGAGCTCCAGAAGCAGTGATCTGGCTGTTGAAGCCCAATATTCATTAGGTAAGCATTTCCTTCCTCCCAACCCCCACCTCCCATTCCCCCAGTGGCTCACATTGACTCAGAGAGAGAATGTGCAAAAACTCCAGCACCTTCTTTATTTCCTCTTGATTCATATTGATTCTTTGTTTCAGGCTAAGATACTGGTCTGCCGCACATTGAGTTCACAAGACACACGAGAGAGCAGAAATTATAGTGATATAGAAACTTTGTAACCATCCTTTCAAACGGTCTCTTTTGAGAACGGGAGAAAAGTTCCATGGCTGTGGGGCTGGATGCACACCCTGGCCCCTTCCCATAAGCCACATATGCTCTGGTCCATTCCTCATGGATGCTCTGATCCTTCTCTCTCCATCAATACAAAAATATTTATACCAGCACTTTTTTTTTTAGTAGTAATGACCTGGAGGAAAAGTAGGTGCCCATTGATTGGGAGACAGGTGAAAACATTGTGTGAATGTAATGGACCATAAGAAATGAAGAATATGAAAAAAATTCAGGAAAACTTAAGAAGACTTGTATGAACTGATGCATCACCCTTCCTGCCAATCATCTTGCATCAACTCTGAACATACCTATGTATGTACATGCTGTCTCCCTTGGTGGAATATAAACTCCTTGAGGGCAGGTACTGTTTCAGTTTGATTTCTGTATCCCCAGCACCTAGTATGGTTTTTGACACATAGTATGTACTTAATCAATGGTTTGGATTGGTCGATAACAAAGTAAGCACAGAAATGTGTGTGTTGACCACAATAACCTAAAGGAAAACAATGTTGAAAGAGTACAGAATTCTGATCACTGCAGTGACAATTTATGCCTTCATGAAATTTCAGGGTGAAGCATGCCTCCTTGTCTCTCGTTAGAGAGGTGGTAGACTATGGGTGTAGAAGGAGGTGTACATTTTCAGACATAGCCAATGTGATTTGTTTGTCTCAACTGCACTTAAGTCTTTACTTGCTACCATGAGGAAGGGAATAAGCATTTGTGTGGTTCCTACTGTATGCCAAGAACTATGCTAAGTACTTTTGACAAATATTATCTCATCTGATCCTCAAAATAACTCGACAAGGTACACAATATTATTATCTTGATTTTACAGTTGAGGAAACTGAGGCAAGCAGGGATTAAGTGACTTGCCCAGGGTCACACAGCTAGAAACTTCGTGAGGCTGGATTGAAATTTAGGACTTCTTACCCAGTGATTGATCCACTGTGCTACCAGCTATCTCAAACTACTCATTTGTCACAGGGAAGGAATTTATTGGGGGATCAGAAGGGAAGTCATAGGAAGTTAACTGCAATGAAAAAAAAAAAGAAAAGGGGCGTGGGTGAATCATTAAAAAAGGAAAAGCGTAAGAATGAGAGAAGGCCCTGCAGATGTTAGCCGTGGCCTCAAGGACACGGGACTAGATTTCTCCCAGGCAGGACATCCAGACTCCAGCCTTCTGGGTGACTTACTTTCACTGCCTTCCGAGTCTTGCCAGAGCAGTCCTCAATGTGTCAGCCTGTCCTTGTGACAGGAAATATGTCTGGAGTGCTGAAAGGTTTTTAATTATGCCTCCAATAATGATAGCTTACTTGTGGGCACATGTCTCAGAGGAGAGGCATGCTGCACAGCCCCACATGCAACATACAGATGCCTTCATTTCCTGCGCCTTTGGGTTGAATCAGAAAAGATAGTGCCTAGAAATCCACGCACACTGGCCCTCCCAGCCCCAGTCAGGCTAAGAGAGAGACACCAGGACATGAGAGTTTGCAAGGAGGGTCCTGAAAAATACCCCAGATCAGGTTCTGCCTATAAGATAATGGTTAGGAGGGGCAGCTAGATGGAAAGAGCAGGAGCTGAGTTCAAATTCGACTTCAGATACTTACTAGCTGTGTTACCCTGGGCAAGTCACTTAACCCCACTGACTCAAAAAAAAAGGGGGGGCAGGGGAAGATAATGGTAAAGAGAGAATGAGTTCCTGCCCAAGCCAGGCAAATACCTCTGGAGTCAATGGACCTTTGTGAACCTGACCTTTCCAAAGAAGGACTTAGGGAAAGAGAGTAAGAGAAGTTTTGGATCTGAATCCCACCTGGGAAAGTTGATTAAGGAATTCAGGCCTTAGTTCCCCATCTGCAAATGACGGAGTGTGGATAGATGACTTCAGAGGGTCCTTCTTGTCCTGAATTTATCCAAAATAGCTAATTCCCTCCTGCTCCCTAGAGAATTTATGAATTCAGCTGTTCAGTCTTTCAGTAGAATGAAGATTGTTGGAGAGTGAGGGGGAGAGTTGGAATGCAGTCAGAGGAGTCGGGTTCAAATCTACCACTTTCTATCTGGGAGACTCAGGAGATCACTTTTTAACCTTTATGGGCTTTACTTTCCTTATCTGTAAAAAGAAGGGGCTGGGCTAGAGAACCTTGAAAGTACTTTACAGCTTTAAACGTGTGACCTATATTTATTTACCAATCTTTTGGGGGGCAATAGTATGTGTGTAATTCAATTTCTTTTTTTTTTTAACTTTCAGAAATGTTCCTTTAAATATTACTAGGATTGTCTTTCCCTTCCCCCATCCATAGGCCCAGTTGCATTCATTTTAAAGGCAGTTAAAAATCCCCCCCCCCCATATGCTTATCTCATCACAAGGACAGGTTGATACATTGGATCCAGCTTAACAATTGGCAAAGAAAGTAGACTTTTAAAATGTTCCTTTTACATTGCCTTGTAAGGAAAGGTCTGGGACTTTTTTTAAAAACAGTTTTCAATTGGCTTATATTGGCTATAAATTCACATATCAATAAGAAAGTTTGTGGAATTGCGGGGTTTTTTTGCATTTTCAAGGAAGGAAATAATCCTTTATTTCATAGACCAGTTCCACTGAGTTCACTAGAAGGACGTATATGAGAGTAAAGTGCCTCCATTCTTCAAACAACTGGCCTAAATCTATGGAACCTATTCACTGGGGAGTTGGGGTTTGAATAGTAATTGAGAAAACAGAGAGGATAGCTTCCCATCCCTTTAGATTTTTATTTATTGAAGCTTAATGAAAACATAAAGTGATGATATACTGAGGGAATAATTAATTCAGCCTGGAACACAGTGCTGAAGTTACAATTCCAATAGGAAAGAAGAGTAAGATTATATTAGACTGATTGAGATTGAGAGTGTGAAGTATTATAAATTCCAAGAACTCTTGCCCCCTCTCCCCTCTTGAGAAATGCCAACTTTAGGGACAAGCCTTAGAAATTTGCCTGCTCCACAGTAAGGCCCCAGCAGCAAGCCAGGGTATGTATCAGACAAGCTGCTCATTATGTTCCAGGGCTAATTCAAGCTTTCAGCATAACAATCTGCTCTCAGTGAGCCTGGGACAATGTCGGTGGCCCTCTCAGATGCCGTTCATTTACACAAGGCCTGCTAACCCTTGCAGCTCTGGTACCTCATTTCTGGAGCTGTCAGGGCAGAGGAGAGTGGAAGGGCAGCATGCCCTCCTCCCTGACCGCCTTCAGACCCAACCCCCCCCCCCTGCAGGGAGATGGGGTGCTCCCTGGTGCTCCAAACCAAATCATCCCTGTGCTCAGGAAGCAGTAAGGACCAGTTCAGAGAGAAGGCTGACTTCTCAGGCAGTTGAAATTGTAAGAAGAATTTCACACCTCCTGGGAAAGCTGATAAAAGTCATGATTTTTTTTTTGGCTGGGGATACTAAAGAGAAAACAAATAACTATAATAAAATCCAACTAATTTTTTTTTTGGCCTTGTATTTAAAATTACCTCTTTGCCTCAAGGCAAATGACCATAGTCTGTCTCCTGGGCTTGAAGGGAATGCCCGACATCCTCTCTAAATGGCATTGTTGACAGAAAAGCTCCAACTTGACTAAGGCAGCCAACACACAAAATACTCTGTATGGAGCTGAGTAAAGAGGGAGGTCAGTGTCTGAAGCTGCCTGGGGAGACTGCTTGAGAAGTCTTATCCTCTCCATGACAGGCAAGGTTATAGAGAGGCAGCCTCCTGCGTTGAAAAGAGCTGAGCTCTGGAATCAGGGATCTGGGCTCTAACTCTGGCCCTGCCACTTACCACTACCTGTACGACCTTGAGCAATCACTAGACCTCAGTTTCCTCCTCTGTAAAAGAAGCAACTGGGACTAGATGATCTCTAAGGTTCCTGCCAGCTGTGAGATCTTATGCCATACCCTAAGACAGGGCTTCTTCACCCAGGAGAGATTCCAAAGAGTCTGTAAACTTGGATGGGGAAAAAAATTTACTTTTTTGGTTTTCACTAATATCTAACTTAAATTTAGCATTTCCTTCAATTATTTAAAGGCCTGATTCTGAGAAGGGGTCCAAAGTCTTCACCAGATTTCTAAAGGGGATCCATGATACAAAAAAGGTTAAGAGCTGCTGACCTAAGAGCTCACCCAACATTGGAAATAGCAGCTCACTGAACTCTTTGTTGCCAGCTGAAGAAGTAGATGTCATCCTTTTTAACTTACAATATATGCATTATTCTGCAAGAGGAAAACTTGGGAGACAGTCTGTTGTAATCAAGATATGCATTATATGCTAAGCTTGGAACCATTTCTTTTTTAAAGCAAAGATTATAGTTAATTTTGAGCCACTTTAAAGAGTGTGCGTCATACATGGTCATGGATGTGATCTGACATCTGTTAGGGAATCTTTGGGTTATATGCACATACAAGTTAATGGCCTGAAATTCTTTGATTTATTTTCTTTTTCTTCTAAGGATTCCAAGATTATTCAATCTCAGGACAACCAATTTATCATATATGAATGTAGCAGCATCCTTCTAATGCAGGGCTGAGGTTCTACTTTGCTTTCCAGGGATGAGGAATCTGTGGCGTCTAGGCCCTCTAGGTCCTTAAAGAGAGATGCACTTGAGGACCTAGAGGGCCACATGTGGCCTGGAGACTGCAGATTGCCCATGTCTACTTTCGGCAGTCATGGGGTTAGAGCAATGCCCTTGGCCTTGGACCTCTGGGAAGATGTAGGATCCTTTTTGGTCCTTGCTAGAGTTTTCTTCTCTAATATTACTTTCCTTCCTTCCACCATGCATGCATTTTATATGTACCCATTCATTTTCATGTTATCTTCCTCATGAGAATGCAAGTCCTTTGAGGTCAGAGACTGTTTTTGCCTTTCTTTGCCTCTTTCTTTCCCCTACTTCAGCTTAGAACAGTGCTTGGTACATAGGAAAAAATTAATAAACATGTGTGTATACAGGACTTAGAAAGCTCTCAAAGATATAATTTACATATCTATCTATAGCTTTTTCTTTTTTTCTTTGGTCTCTCTGCTTCTCTATCTCTTCATTGCTATCTCTGTCTCTCTGTTTCTGTGTCTCTCTTTGTCTCTTTTGTCTCTGTCTTTCTCAGAGGCAATGTGGTGGAAGAAGAATGTTCCATTTGCAGTCTGGAGAGACCAGGTCTGAATTACACTTCCACCATTTATTAATGGCTTGACCTTGGGCAAGTTGCTGTATTTCCTCTTGAGTCTCAGTTTCCTCATCCATAAAATGGGCATAAAGAAGCTTTTCTTTTTATTTATTTATTTGAAGCTTTTCTTGAGAAGCAGTGTGGGATAGTGGATAGAGAGCCAGTGTCAGAGTTAAGACTTGAGTTCAAATTCCAGCTCTGACACATATTGGCAGCATTACCCTGGGTAAGTCATTTGAATTTCTGGTGCCCCCAAGTAACTCTCTAAGACCATACGAGTCTCAGAGGAGGGACACATATTGGCAATGTTACCCTGGGTAAGTCATTTGAATTCCCAGTGCCTCCAAGTAACTCTTTAAGACTATATAAGTCTCAGAAGAGTTACTAATCTGAATCAGCAGAAACTGTTTCCTCATCCTATAGGAATGACCAATTGGTTTAAACAAAAAAAAAAACCAAAACACTGTTTTCAGGTTGAATGAGATAATGTGTACAAAGTGCTTGGTAAACCTTAGAACACTACCTAAACACCAGCCATGATTATTCCTTGAAGAATGAGTCATAACCTCCCTTTGCCAAAAGACATGACATTTTACAATGCAAAAACCCCATTCGGCTGCCATATCTGCTATATCGTCCCATAGGAAGCTGACCCACTCGGATTTTTCCAAGGAATTCTTTAAAGCCACCTCCTCTACTTCTTCAGTCAAGAAGTTCACAATGCATCGGGAGTCAGGTGGAGAGCCCTCCCTGGCCCACACAGCTCAGAATGACTAAACTAAGGATTAGAAATGCAAGAGGCCAAGAAAATCCACTGCTATTTCATCAGCTCAGCTAAAACAATGTAGGATTGAGCTCTCAAGCTTGCTTTAGGACAAAATCCCTTTCTCTCTTCCCCCCCCCATCCCACCTGCAGTTAGCTAGCTGGGGAGTTGTGAGGAAACCCTTTGTTAAACCAACCAGAATACTTAAAGGATCTGTGACATAAGGTGAAGGAAGCTACAAAAGGGAACCCCTTTTCTGGATCTGATTCTTACCAACAAGAAGGAGCTGTGCTGAAGGAGAAACCTGGGGAAACTTTGGGGGAAGTGGAGACTCCATCTGACATATAGCCTAGCTTTTGGAAGGGTGGGCTTCAAAGGATTCAAAGAATAGAGAGCATGGAATAAAACCTATGGGGGAAATTAGTCCAACCCAGATGGGAAACTCTAGAGAATGAAATCAGGAAGACAAAAAGGAGAAATAACTTGTTAGTTATGTCTGACTCTTTGTGGCCCCGTTTGGGCTTTTCTTGGCAAAGATACTAGAGTGGTTTGCCATTTCCTTCTCCAGCTCATTTTGCAGATATGGAAACTGAGGCAAACAGGTTTAAATGACTTGTCCAGGGTCACCCAGCTAGTGTCTGAGGCTGGATTTGAACTCAGGAAGATGAGTCTTCCTGATTCCAGGACTGGTACTCTATCCACTGTGCCACTTAGCTGCCCCAGTACTGTGCTAAGTTCTGGGAATACAAATATTAACAAAAAGGAAGACAGCACCTGCCCTCAAGGTACTTATATTCCAGTGGAGGAAAACAATACATAAAAGAGAACTGAAAACCTGGGGTGGGAGTGAGGGAAAGGTACCAGTACTGAGACATGGAGGAGATGTCTAGAGAATCAAAATTGAAGCCAGAAGAGAATGAGGGAGTGAGTGTAGGGCTGGCCAGGGCACTTCCTCCAAATGGGGGTTCTGGAAGGAATTCTTCAATCAGAGGATGATGCCAAAGGAGCATCTTCCAGGATGAGCAGCCTTCTGAGACATAGAGGACAGAAAGTGAGGCCCGAAACATAAAGCAATCATTGGGATTGAATCCTCATTAGAATAAATTTGACAAAGATTACATGAGAAGACGTCTTCTTTCACATTTTAGAGTACTGCTGGAACCTGATTGATCCATGAATCAAGTTGACCAACCACAATTAGGTAAGGGCTTCCTACCTGCCTGGCATTGTAAGATTTTTTTTTTTTGACTAGGGAATGGGGTTAAGTGACTTGCCCAAGGTCAGACAGCTAGTAAGTGTCAAGTCTTCTGAGGCTGGATTTGAACTCAAGCCCTCCTGACTCCAGAGCAGGTGCTCTATCCACTGTGCCACCTGGATTCCCCAGGATTGCAGATTCAGAGACAAAAATGAAAGAGTTCTTGCCCTCAAGGAGCTTACCTTCTATTTATCTGACATAAAAATATATAAAGAATTGACACTAATATAGATAGCTAAAAGTTGTTTCTCAATAGTAGTCAAAGGATGTGAATAGACAGCTTTTAAAAGAAGTAATACCCTCTATCAACAAACATGAAAAAATACTCCAAAATACTAATAGTAATGTTAAGTAAATCTGTAATGTCATTAGTTCAAGAATTCACTTCAGGGGCAGCTAGGTGGCTATCAGTGGATAGAGCACGGGCCCTGAAGTCAGGAGGACTTGAGTTCAAATCTGGACTCAGACACTTACTTAGCTGTGTGATCCTGGGCAGGTCATTTAACCTCAATTGCCTAAAAAAAAAAAGAATTCACTTCCCATGCCTAATCATTTGGTAAACTATTGATTGTCTTCCTCCTCCCTATATAAATTTACACCAGGGGATCCACCCAACGAAGTAAAGAAAAAAATTTAAGATGACACTAAAAAACAGGTAAATGCAAATTAAAAGTACTCTGACATAGTACCAAATGTCTATCAGACCAGCAAAGATGAAAATTATAAATGTTGGAGATACTAAAGTTAAGATAGACACAAATGCATTATTGGTAGAACTTTGAAACTCTCTAAACTTCGTGGAAAACGTTGTTTAATTATAGAAGAAATGTTTTTAAATGGTTGTTCATACACTTTGGTCCAGTTATATCATTACTGGGCCCCAAGGAGGTCAAAGACAAAGGGAAAGATTGTATGTGTGTATGTATGTATGATGTATAAATATGGAGGCATCGAGGTGGTGCAGTGGATAGAGCACTGAAGCTGCAGTCAAGATGACACGTGTTCCTGGGTTCAAATCTGACCTCAGACACTTACTAGCTGTGTGACCCTGGGCAAATCAAGTCAAACCCATGTTTGCCTCAGTTTCCTCATCTTTAAAATGAAGTAGAGGAGGAAATGGCAAACCCCTTCAGTATCATGTCCAAGAAAACCCCAAGTGGTGTCATAAAGAGTCAGACAGGACTGAAAAAATGCATAAATATATCACAACAGTATCTTTCGCAGGAGCAAAAAAGTGGGAACAATATAAATATTCACTGATGAATACTTAACCAACTGAATGGCTGAACAATTTGTAGTGTGCAAATGTTTTGGGATATAATTGAGTTGTAAAAAATGATGAATTTAAGGAATTCAGAGAAACATGGGAAGATTTTTAGAACTGATGAAAAGCAAAGAAAGCCTAGCCAGTAGAACTAGACTGACAATGACTTGAATAATATAAATGGAGGCAAAAATCAATAGAATATCCTTTAGAACAAGTGGACTGAGCTACCCTGGTTTCAGAGAAGTAATTTTGGAACATCCTTTCTCAAAATCCCTCAGAGGTGCTAGACTATAGATGCAGAATATTATATACTCTTTAATTCATGGTCTCTTTATTGGCTAGTTTTGCTTAATTTTTATTTTTTAAAAGTAAGAGTAGGTACTGGAAAGGAAAGGTTTATTGGAAAGTGATTATGATATAAAAATGGATAAATGAAATTTTTAAAAAATGCTGAACCAAATGCATAAATCATAGGGTCGGCCACAGATCTAGAACTAAAAGAGACCTGTAGTCCAACCCCCAGGCAACCTCATTTTACAGATGAAGAAACCGAGACTCAAAGACGTTATTTGAGCAAGGACTCAGCCCTCTGACCCCAACGCCAGGACGGCTTTACACACCATAAAGACTGAAACTACCAGAAATAGACTGTGAGGAAGCATTTCGAGTGCCAGTCAGATTTATGAGTCCTGTCCGGGATTACATATGATTTGGAGACTGAGCGGGCAAGATCCATGGTGGCGTGGTTCACTGAGAGTTCATGTTTATCTCAGTTCACCTGTATTCACACCCCTTCTTGAACCTGGCTTCAAGTATGCATTCAAGCCAACCTCAGGACTCAACTGTAAACACTGAAGCATTGAACAAAGCTACGGGCTTTGGAGTTAAAAAGAAAAAAAAAAGAGAGAGCCAGGAATAAACAAGTTTCGCCTGATTTCAAGCCCAAGTGGTGCACTGGCCCTGGTTCATTCCAAATATCAGGCCGTGGTCTGTGTACATTTTGCAGACTCCAGTGAACCTTTTCAGAAAGCCTGGCCCTACATCCTCATTGAGGGAGGAAACCCAAAACCGGGCAGGTTTTCTTTAGTATCAGATTCCTTCATAGCTTAGCTTGTAGCCTCTGCAGGAGAGAATGTGGCCCGAAAGCATTTTCTTTTAGCTCCCAGGATTTGTCTGGGTCTGGGGCTAGAAGATTTTCTGGCTGTTTCTGACTCATTAGGGAAAAATGCATCTGTGAAAGCTGCAGTGCCAAATTGGTGTTTGTTGCTAAGGGCAGGGCTATAAAATATAATCTTTCACAAGCTTTCCTTCCCCCCCACCCCCCCACCCCTTTTTCCTTTGGAGCTCAAATGACAGCACAGCCTGCTGGTTTGACATTCCATACTTTCCAGAATTAAAATATATCTCTTCGAACTCCTCACCCCAATCCCAACTTGTAGAAGGACCTTCTATGGGGGCTCTGGTTGTAGTGACATTAAACCATATTCTATCTAACCTTTTCAGAGCCAAAGGTTAACAATAAAATGCAGGGTGTGGGCTTGGCTGGTTCGATTTTCTTCTCATTTTTAGGAGCCTAAAGCTTAACTCAGAGGTAGCCATTAGATCTCAGTGAGATCTGGCCTTTATACCTAGTTTTCCAGCTGAGTTAAATAAGACACAAAAGAAATACTTTTCAAAGCAATTTATGGAATTCTGTCTCATCATTTCCTCTCCCCCAATCCCAGCCCCAATCCTTTGAAAAAGATTCCCAAATAGGTAAACCGACACAGCCAGGATTTTATTAAAGACATCACACTCCTTATTTTTGCTTTCTCCTTTCCCTTCTTCTTTCCTCATACTACAGCAGAAAATGTTTAAAAGAAATAGACAAACGAGCCCAAAGCAAAAATATGAGTGTGTCTCTCTCTGTCTCCCTCCTGGCTTCCTTCAACTTCCAGCTAAAATCCTACCTTCTGCAGGAAGCTTTTCCCAATCCTTCCCTCTTAATTCTAGTGCTGATAATATAGACTTATTTTTGTTGATTATAATACAACATATTAAAATCAACCAACATATACATTAAACTATAATATATACACACCCATACAATTACTGTAATAGATTTCAATTATATTGTAATACTATTTCCTATACACATAACTTGTTTATGCATAGTCATTTGCATATTATCTCCCCCACTAGGTTATAAACTTGAGGGCAGGTATTATTTTTTTGCCTTTCTTTGTATCCGAAGTGCTTAACCAGCTACCTGGCATGTTGTAGGTACTCAGTGTTATTGACTGGCTGACTTTGCAGAAGTAGGGGAATTCCAGAATCTTAATTATAAAAATGGAAAGAGCCTTAAAAGTCCTTCAGTCCAGTCCCCTCATTATACATACGAGGAAACTGGCTTGTGACCCTGAGATTACACAGTTAGTAAGTATCTAGAGCGGAATTCAAGCCCAGTCTTTGACTGCTCGTCCACTGCTCTAGCCCCTATGGCCAGGCCACATATAATAGTTAATTTGTTTGGTGTGTTGATTAGTTTTGCTGAACTGATTTCCAACCTCCCCACCCCTTCTTTTGTTCTTCGTTATAAGGAATGACTAACTGAGAGGTGGAGTGGGGAGGGATATTGGGAAATGAAGAGATCGATATCCTTTTTAAAAGCAAATGATTTATCTTTTAGCTCCTTTACTTTCCCCAGGTTTCAAAATCTGGTAAGTTCTGCCAGTCAATTCTTTCCTTTGTCTTTGCAGCCAAAATAATGTCAAATGCTTTATTAGGACTTCTAGAGTGTGGGGTGGGGGTGGAGGCTCTAACCTGCATTATATCACTTCTGAAAACAATAGAATTTAAAAAACTGACAGATCCCATGACTTCTGCTGTATCTATTCTTATTCCCATATAGAGTAGATGCTGAATTAAGGCTAGCAAAGCAGTTCTTTCAATTTGGAGATGTTCAAACCAATTGGGTTCAAGTAGACCTCAGACTCTTAAGATCTTACTCTCAGATTTTTAGAAAAAAGAAAGACTTATTCAAAGGTCATTAAAAGTGTCATCAGTGCCTAATGATAGTAAATCAACTTTTGGTTTTTTAACAGTTTGAGATTTCCCTTCAAATGTATGCTAGTTAGAATTTAGGTGGAAGGGGAGAAATTAAATTAACTTGAGTTTTTTAAAAATCGGGAATGGTTTTGAATTTTTTAGCCACTTTTTCAGTAAAAAGAATTGATCATTTTAAAGATGGAATAGTGAAAAGAACATCAGTTTTGGAGCCAATGTATCTGAGTTGGAGTCCCACCTCTGTCTCTGCCTACATTTGTGACCTTGGAGAAATGATTAAGCTTTTCTAAATCCCAGTTTTCTCATCTGTAAAATGGAGCTAATGATACTTACTCTGCCTACTACATAGGGTTTTTTGTGAGAATGCACTCTGGAAACCCTAAAGTGCTATGTAGAAGTGAGTTTTTATTAAGTTACATAAATTAATTATTATTTTATTAAACATTGACCTACTGTAGCTACTACATTTTCTTAGGAGGCCTCTAGATGTGAGCCATCCCACATACGGACATCTAAGCCACTTAAATTTTAGACTGAGTAACTTATCAAAAATCATAATCGTAATTGATAACATCTCACAGCTCTTTAAAAAAAATCCCAATGAAGAACTGTACGTGCTGGGATCAACATTTTACACCCTCATGAGTAATAAGGTTGCTACTTCAGCCATGGCACATGTCTGAATTTGGATGAGTGTGGCCCAATCAGGATGAGCCGTGGTGAAATCCCTAGTCGGTAAAGGGGTGCCTCACCATTAGTAAACTGATTGTAATGAACGTCCAATGCAGGTGGCCTAGGCTGGAACAAGGCAGGAGAAAGCTGTAGATCCAGTTTGGTCTGCTCACATGCCTTTCTCTCCAAGGGATACCACAGTTAAAAGAGCTTTTCACCCTTTTCAGAGATGGGGCCCAAAGTCCAGGCTTTGACAGCTTGATAAAAACTTGTTAGACCCTGAGGTGGGGGGAGAAAAAAGCTGCCTTTGGCAGTGGCTAAAAGATTATCAAAGGGAATTCCATATCAGAAACTTGTTAAATTTACTGGCAATTTTTTTTTCTGGGTGGGGAGGGGTGAGGTAGAAAGCATATGTGATAAGGTCTTTGAACTTGCTTGAGAATTAACAGCAGGCCTTGCTTTAAGAGTGCAGATATCTTGGAGAAGACAGGTCACTAAAATGAGTTAAAGAAATAATAAGTGAATTTTCAGCAGAAGAGAAGGGAAAGGGGGTTAGTCCACCTGACTCCTGAAGCCATATGTTTAATTCTTTGCATTGGAGAATGGATCAAATCCAAAGAGATTTATGGGATGATATGGGAAAAAAACAGAGAGGATGACAGATTTGGTTTTCTTTAGAATTCTGGGTGGAAGCTGCCAGTTATAAATGGTTTTGAATTGGGAATTGGTCCTGTTGGAAATGAGTCTTGCTTGTTGGCCCCATAACTCCACAAAGACATCATTCTGCAGGAGGTGTTCAGAGGGATCAGTAGAATAGATTGTGGTGATTTCTGAATCCTTGTGCAGAATCTCTTGGCCCTCTGAATCCTCTTTGAAGTGAGTGTGTATAGATAAGGGCAAGCTCACTGAAGTGACTGGGAATTGTGGCTCTCATGTTGTCTTTGTAGTCATTTCTTTCCCATCAAGGAAATTGCTCACTTTGTATTTGAAGTCTTCCTAAATACTTTTGAATCATCTATATATCACATCTCATTTTCATTAGAACTAAGTGGACCATGGACAAGTTGAATAACCTCTTAGTACCTCCAATCAACTCTCTAAAACTACAAATTGCAGACAAAAGTGGTTAATATGAAATTTCATTCACACCAATGAAATGGGGTAACAAAAAAAGAATTCCATTTTCATTAGGACTAGGTCCAAAGACGTGGTGTATATAAAAATAATCGTGGTCCAGTCCACATGGTACCATATGTCTTGATATCTTTTTGGAGGATGTCCAAGTAATAAATACTGGAGAGACCTCTGCATTTAGGGTAGGGAGGGAAAATTCCTTTCATCAGACAGGTATTGGGCTACTAAGAAATAACTTCAGGATGCGTTCTCTCATTAAAAAGAAAAAGGAGGTAATTTCAGCTGGGTATTGTACAATCAAATGTGAAAGTTTGTAAAGCTGTTTTTAAAAAAAAACCCACAAGGCATAAAGACCTGATTTTTTTTTTTAAAAAGATCATATCAGATCTTTCTCCTTTCTCCTGTGATTCATTAAAGTTTCTGAAGTCCGTCTTGGAAATGTGGCCTATAAAATGGATGGTCCAAATCTTGTTCTTCGAGATTAGATGATGGACACACTTCCCTCTTCTTAATTGAGGGACACAGGGCTAAAGAAGTACATTGTTGCTTCTGTTAGACTGGTGCAGGGGTGGGGAACCTGGGGCCTCAAGGCCACATGTGGCCCTCTAGGTCCTCGAGTGCAGCCCTTTGACCGAATCCAAACTTCACAGAACAACTCCCTTTAATAAAAGGATTTGCTGGGGCAGGTAGGTGGCACAGTGGATAGAATCCAGGCCTTGGAGTCAGGAGGATCTGAGTTCAAATCCGGCCTCAGACGCTTGACACTTACTAGCTGTGTGACCCTCAGCAAGTCACTTCATTCCACTTGCCTCACCAAAAAAAAAAAAAAAAGGAATTGTTCTGTAAAACTTTGGACTCAGTCAAAAGGCTGCACCCAAGAAAGCCACATGTGGCCTCAAGGCTGCAGATTCCCCACCCTTGGCACTGATGAATTTCTTTTCTAGTAGGTTTTGGGGACCTTTTTCTTTGCTGCAAAAGAGGCTTCAATGGGGTTAGGAATTTATCAGACCATGACTGGTGACCAAAACAAAAAGGCCTCAATAAACCTTTCTAAATGTACATTTCCCCAACTTCTTGCAACCTATTCACAGTGTTTCTATTCTTTTTTTTTTCAGGAGAGGAGTTACCTATGTGAGATAGGTACTTCAATGTTTTTTAATCCAAAAAGTATCTATTAAATGCTAGGTCCTGAGTAGGTGCTGGAGATAACAAAAACAAAAAATGAAGCAAGCCCATCCTTAGGGATGTTTTATTCGATATAGTGTTTTAACTTTTTTTGGGTCATGGATCTCTTCAGCAGTCTGGGGACTGCTTCTTAGAATAATGTTTTTGTTTTTTAAATTCAGAATTGAAGGAAATGCTAAATTTCAGCTAGAAGTTAACAAAAATAATGGTATAACTTTTTCCCCATCTAAGTTCACAGGCCCCTTGTACAGATGCCATGTTAATAAACCCTTAACTTCGGGGATAAGCTTATATGAAGTAATTTCAAGAAGAAGTGAATGCTGTGGTATCTGAATCGTGCTTTGAAGGAAATTGGGAATTTTATAAGGCGAATGTAAAGAGGGAGAGCATTGTGGAAATGGTAGGCTAATGTTTCCTGGTAGTTTGGGATACATTAAGATATCTCCCTGTTATTTACATTTTATATATATGTGTTGTATATGTGTATACATATACAACCACATATATACACATATACACATATAGTATGTGTATGTGTAACATCTATAGTGTGTATATATAGTATGCATATATGTACATGTATGTATATATGTGTGCATGTATATATTATATACATGTATGTCTAAACATACATTATATATAATATATGTGTATATTATGTGTATACATATATATATCTTTATATTATGATTTCAAGAAGTCAAGTGCCTTCTTGCTAAAAAAATAAAATTTCTTCCAACAACTTAGCTAGCTTTCTTTGGCTATTTTCGAATAAAGTCATGGATAGCTAGGGGTGCTATAATGGGAGATGAATGATTTCATTCTTTTTTTAGTTGCTTGTGAGGTTTTTCTCTTCTTAAGCTCTTATAGTTGTATGGGACAGTAATTTTAGGTTAGGGTTTACTTAGACTAATTTTGTAAAAGTGCCATGAATAGCTAAGAAATATGAATATTCCTTTCTATTCTGATTCAGCAGTCTCCAGAAATCCACCTTATCCAGCTTTTCTAAAATTCTATTTAGGTGCTTAACTTCTCTCTTATTTTTTTTAATTTTTGTTGTTGCTGTGGTTAGATTCTTCTAAGAGCGGTACACTGAGACCCCTAACTACTATGCTTTTGCTGTCTATTTCTTTATACAAATTGATTGACTTTTCCCTTAAGTACTTAGCTGCAGTGCCATTTGGCCCGTATATACCAAGTATTTGCATTGATTCATTGTCTATGGCACCTTTAAGCATAATTAGCTTCTCTGTTTAACTCTCTTCATCAACCATTTTACTATTGTCTGACTGAGATCATGATAGCTACCCCTACTTTTTTGACTTCACCTGAAGCATGTTAGATTTTGCTCCAACCCCTTACTTTAATTCAGTCTTTCTATTTCAAGTTTGTTTCTTGTAAATAACATATTGTTTCAGATCAGCTTTGTATAAACAAGAGGTCAGAGGATTTAGAGAGTGGTGTAAAAGATATTATCCAGGAAAGACCTGATTTGTAAAGTAGATGGACCAATTATATAGCAAGAAGCAGGGACAATAGCCTGGTACCTCCACAAAATCTTAAAAAACTAGAGGGAGTGCTCTTACCATGTTTTATGTTGAAATGTATTTTTTATTTATTAATTTTTCTAGCTTGTTTATTTTTGCAAGCATTCCTATGTCTCCCTTCCACTGCCTTCCCCTCAATTGAGCAATAAAAGAAAAATAAACATTTCATTACAAATATATATTCTCCAGCAAAACAAATTCCCAAATTGACCATGCCCCAGAAATGTATGTTTCATTCTGTATTTTAGGCCCATCATCTCACTTGCCAGAGATAGGTAGAGTATTTCATAGTCTTCTGATCTCTTGGGTTCACATTGTATCTATCAGAATTCTAAAGTTTTCAAAGTTGCTTTTCTTATGATGTTTTTGTCATTGAATAAAATGTCCTCCCAGTTCTGCTTATTTCACTCTTCTTCAATTCAAAGAAGTCTTCCTGGTTTCCTCTGAAACTGTCTGTTTTGTCACATCTTAGGACACAATAATATTTCATTATTCGCATGTGTTCAGCCATTCCCCAATGATAGGCACCTCCTAAGTTTATAATTTAGGGCTATTATGAAAAGAGCTGCTATAAATACTTTTGCACATAGAGGTCCTTTTCCTCTTTCTTGGATTTCTTTGGGGTACAGAGCATCTAGCATATTGAGTAGATTCCCTACTTTTTCAGGCTATGAGAGGTCAGTGACAAGAAACACAAAGGCTGAGCATATAGATGGCAATACTCAGGGGACTACCCACAAGGCAGAACTCACTAATCCATGGGAGCACTGAAGAAGGATTTTGAGCTGGGATATCTTAGAGATGTTTTCATTCAAAGCCTTCTTATTATCATGAGCAAGCTGAGGCTCAGGCCAGGTGAGTGCTTTGCCCAAGGTTATACAGGTCAGGGAACCAAGCCAAGAGTTGAACCAAAAAAATACAACATGACACAATGGTTAGCACCCTGGACCTGAAGTCAGACCTCTTCTCAGCTCCTTCTTCTCCCCGGTGTCAAACTTCCAATCACTCCAACATCACTGCCTGTTCTTTTGTCCTTTGGGGCTCTTCTCTTTGTGAAGACTCACATCCCCATTTGTGCCCTTAACTTCATCCCTCACATCTCTCTGAAACAGTTTCCGCACTGCTGCAAAATGAGTATTCCTATAAGAGATCTATTTTATTCTTCTGCTCAAACTTCTTTCATACCTCCCTATCACTTCTTGGATAAAGCAAAAATTCCTAAATCCCCTCCATAATTTGGCTATTGCGCAAGATAGTATTTGAAAATTGTTGTGCAGACCTTAAAATATCATATAAATGTTAGATATTTCATGTTATTAACTCACTCCATGTTCTGGCCAAGCTGACCTAAAGATTGTTCCTAGCACACCCTTCTCCCTGGCCTCCATCCCTTAAGACTCAGTTTTGCTGTTCAGACACTCCAATTCTTTCCAATTCTCTCAACTGTTTGTCCACATGACCTAGTATTTACTTAACTGTATACACACCCTGGAGCAGCTAGGTGGAGCAGTGGACAGAGCGCCGGGCTTGGAACCTAGAAAACTAATCTCCCTGAGTTCAAATCTGACCTCAGACACTTACCAGCTATGTGACCCTAGGCAAATGACGTCACTGTTTGCCTCAGTTTCCTCATCTGTAAAATGGGCTGGAGAAGGAAATGGCAAACCACTGCAAGTATCTTGGTCAAGAAAATCCCATAATAGGGGCAGCTAGGTGGTGCAGTGGATAGAGCTCCAGGAGGAGCTGAGTTAAAATTTGACCTCAGACACTTGACACTTAGTAGCTGTGTGATCCTGGGCAAGTCACTTAAACACAATCGCCTCACCAAAAAGTGGGGGGAAAAAAAAAGGAAACCCCATAATGGGGTCACAGATAGTCAGACACTGAACTGACTGAACCACAAAAGTATACATCTCATTGATTCTAGTAGAAGATAAGCCCCTAGGGCAGGGAAGTTTCATTATTATCTTTACTACTTAGCAAAGTATCTTACACAAAGGAAGTGCTTAATAGATGCAATCTTGAATTGCATTGAATTGAATCCAATTGAACCCTAGCACCAAGGAATCCTGGTATCACAGACTCAGGGAGTTCCATTGTGATCTCTACAATTGTGCTTTTACCATTTGTCCTGACCACAGGTCTTTGTGGGACTCTTTCCCAAGGCTGAGCCTACACTATTAATTATGCCATATCCTTTACAAAGCTGGCTGTGTTTTGCCCATTACTGATGCCTGCACATGCTTAGTTATCTATGGACTTGGCTGGCTAACAATGAATGCTGACTTCCCAGGTCAAGTAGTGTCTTGTCAAGGTGAGTCTTCGACTCCAGGCCCTGTACTCTATCCACTGCCACACCTAGCTGCCCATATAAGTGCTAACTATTATTGTATGGGGATGGTCGAAAATTACCTCTATTCAGGCATCTAATTTTTTTGTTGAAAAGGGATCAGGCAGAGGATTCAGAGTTGGAAAAGACCTTAGACTTCAGCTCATCCACCCCCTTATTTCACTAATGAGGTAACTGTGGCTTGAGAAATAAAATGAATTCCATAAGGTTTCACAGTAAGTGGAAGGGTTGGGATTCGAACTTAGTTCTTTTGACTCCCAAATCCATCATAGGTTCTCTGAGTATGGTCCAGGTCCCAAGTCCTTTTCAGAGGGGTTCAAGGTCAAAATTATTTTTGTAATAATTAAAACAAATTATATAGAGCTCTATAGTATATGAAGCATGTTATAATATTTTATTTTTATCCTTACAACCCCGGGAGAAAGGTGCTGTTATTATACCCATTTTACCAATGAGGCTGTCGAGCTTTAGAGGTTTAGGGGTACAGCAACCCCAAAATTACAAGATGGGGATCCAGCCCAAAAGAATCCTACCCAAGCCTTCTTTTAGCCAAAGGCAAGATTTATTAGAACATCCATCATATTAGACATACTCTTGAGGAGTCTATACGTTTATATCACTAACGCAAGTGGTCCAGATTTTAAGAATCTGAGCCCTTGGCTGGATTATAAGAATCTGAGCACCTTAATGGAGGCAAGATGGACCTTATATAACAGAAAGACTGTGGGAGAGATCTAGAAGAGGCCAAGTAGTTTGATGCGACTGGAGGAGAGGTCTAAGGAGGATATGGATGGGAGTGGCCAGTAAACTGGGGTAAACTGAACACCAGGGATCTAGACCATGGGAGAATGGAGTCTAGATAGGATTAAGGGTGGGAAGTGGCCAGGGGCAATTGGGAAGTAAAGGAACTGAATTGGGAGATTGGGTGTAGCCATAATGAAAGGCCAGTTGATAGGATTATAGTCTCAGAGATTTGGCCAGGTAGGAAAGTCCAGGGTTTTTCCTTTTTGGGGTCCAGATCCCATCCCCATCAAGGCTACTGAAGCAGGTAGAGGTCAAGTGATTTACTGAAAGTCAAATAGCTAATAAGGGTCTAAGGCCATGTTTGACCTCAGGTCCAGCACTCTATCCACTGCACCATCTAGCAGCCTGCTGAAACAATAAATATTGATAGCTATAACTCACACAAACACAGGCTTTTTAAGGGGTCCTCAATACTTGTTTTTGGAGTGTAAAGCCTAAAAAGTTAGAGAACTGCTATGATATGCCATGTTTGCTGTCTGATTGTTCAATATGGTCAATGAAAATCATTGGTCAAGAGTGTATGATACATAGTGGATAGAGCACTGGCCCTGGATTCGGGAGGACCTGAGTTCAAATCTGGCCTCAGACACAGAACACTTACTAGCTGTGTGACCCTGGGCAAGTCATTTAACCCCATTGCCCAGCCCCCCTCCTCCCCCCCCAAAAAAGACCATATGATAATTTTGCAGACTATTACTTGTTAATAAATTGATCAATCAACAAACATTTATTAAATTATTATTATGTGCCAGGCCCTCTATTAAGTGCTGGGAATACTGAGTGTTGAAGGAAGCTAGTGATTCTAAGGGATAGCTGGATGGCTCAGTGGATAGAGTGCCAGGCCTGGAGTTGGGAAGACTCATCTTCATGCTTTCAAATCTAGCCTCAGACACTTACTAGCTGGGCAAGTCACTTAACCCCTTTTGCCTCAGTTTCCTTATCTGTAAAATGGGCTGGAGGAGGAAATGGCAAACCACACCAGTATCTTTGCCAAGAAAACCCTACTGGGGTCACAGAAAGTTGGACATAACTGAATAGCAACAGCAAACAATGATTTGAAGTGATAGAGGTTGAGGAGGGAGAAGTGCAGGCATAGAGAGAGGATATGCGGGCATCACGTGTGAGGGATAACAAGTTAGCCATGTGGCCGGACCATAGAGCACATGGAGTTGAGTTACGGGTGAGAAGGTTAAAAAGGTAGGAAGGGATCAGAGTGTGAAGATCTTTAAGAGCCAAATAGAGGAGTTTATTTTTGACCCTAGAGGTAACAGGGAGTTTATTTGGTAAGGAAGTATCATGGTCAGACTTGCACCTTAGGAAAATCTCTTTGATAACTTCATCCATTTCTTCACCTAGCAAAAATGTGGTTCTCACCTCCCAGTGTATATAATGAGCATAAGCAAAAAAGACCCTCATAAAAATAGTTGTACCAATGTCTATCATGGAGCATGAGATGGTGAAGAAATCCTATGATCGGATCTTCCAAAGGAAATCACCAAATACAATGATTTCATTCTAAAGGTAGGCACAGGACAGGATAGCAAAAAACATGTTGGAAAATATAACTGCATATAAAACTGTGCATACCCTTTGACCCAGCAATACCACTACTAGGTCTGTATCCTAAAGAGATCATAAAAAAGGGAAAAGGATCCACATGTACAAAAACATTTGTAGCAGCTCTTTTGGTGATGGCAAAGAATTGGAAATTATGGGGATATCCATCAATTGGAGAATGGCTGAACAAGCTGTGGCATATGAATGTAATGGAATACTATTGTTCCATAAGAAATGATGAGCAGGTAGACTTCAGAAAACCCTAGAAAGACTTACATGAACTGTTGTTGAGTGAAGTGAGCAGAACAGGGAGAGCATCGAACACAATAACAGCAACATTGGGTGAGGATCAACTTAGCTCTTCTCAGCAATACAATGATCTAAGACAATTCCAAAAGACTCATGGCGGAAAATGCTATCTATATCCAGAGAAAGAACGATGGAGTCTGGATGCTAATTGAAGCATTTTATTTTCTTTTTTTGTTATTTTTCTTTCTTATGGTTTTCCCTTTTTGTTCTGACTCTTCTCTCACAACATGACTAATGTGGAAATATGTTTAATGTGATTCTACATGTATAGCCTATATCAGATTGGTTGCCATTATGGGGAGAGATAGGGGAGGGAGGGGGAAAAATTTAGACCTCAAAATCTTATAAAAGTGAATGTTGAAAAATAAAAAAGAAAATGTATCTCCAGTTTGAGAAATGAAAAAGGCCAAAGGCTTATAGTTTACTGCTCATAAGCTTTACATCTGTATGTCATGAATACTTTCTTCCAGAAGGGAGACAGAAGAACTAGAAAGTACAAGGACTGAACAACATTCCCCAAATGGAATTGTCTTTATCTTAACAGAGAGGAAACAACAGGTTATTGATATGAAATCATATCATAATGAGCTGTCCACGTGCAATCAGATCATTGACTAGAGGTCAAAATCCTCATCAAATTTTAATGAAGTATAATGCATATTTTGGAACTACTATCCCAACTCTTCCTAACGCTGATGAGTTAGGCTCCTACATCCTCTCAGGGATCTAGGGGTAGCTCTGAGGTGTTGGGAACCATTTATCTAGCACCACATAGCTCAGGAGTCCCTACTGGTGTATTTCTTGCTATGATTATCATTTTATATCATTTAGACTGCCAGACTCAGTTAGCTTACTGGATCATTCACTTCTCAGATTTGTGAAGTACCTCATTAACCACCAGTTAGTAGAGTGAGGATTTTATTTTTTTTTGTTTTTTGTTTGTTTTTCTTTTGGCTAGGCAATGGGATTAAGTGACTTGCCCAGGGTCACACAGCTAGTATGTGTTATGTGTCTGAGGTCAGATTTGAACTCAGGTCCTCCCGAATCCAGGGCTGGTGCTCTATCCACTGTGCCATCTAGCTATCCCATAGAGTGAGGATTTTAGAGCCTTAGATTTTATTGAATTAGAGGATCTGTCATAAGTCTGTTCATCACTACACAACTGTGTTAAATTCCTATTGACATCCATCAGAGTGGCACAGAAGCTGAAAAGGAGCCCTCTCTTCACGGCACACACTTGAATCCT
Source organism: Phascolarctos cinereus (assembly GCF_003287225.1). Taxonomy (NCBI): domain Eukaryota; kingdom Metazoa; phylum Chordata; class Mammalia; order Diprotodontia; family Phascolarctidae; genus Phascolarctos; species Phascolarctos cinereus. The sequence continues at coordinate 45,771,309 of NW_027556180.1, forward strand.
GTTCCTTATACACCATGCCAAAGAAAATGTTCTCCTTGCCAGCTGCCTACAGTGATTCATCGGTTAAGGTTCTAGCCCTCCAAACCTGACATCTTCGAATAGAAAAATCAAAAAATATGACAGTGCTCAGATATTTACTAGGTAGGTCACAGAGCTAGAAAATGCTATGACATTAAAGGGCTTGTAAAATTAAAAAGGTTGGAGGTGGGCAGGGGAAGAGAATATAAGCCCTCCCTAGGACCTCCCTGAGAATGTTCTGCTCCTCACAGTGTGTGAGTTTGTGTACCGGTTGAGTACAGGTGAAGTTTTAGACCAGACCTGTGTTTTTTATTGCTCTAGGAAGCCCCTAATAAGGAAACCTCCTTTATTAATGTAGAGACGCCCCTACCCTGAAACTTAGAGTCTTCCTCAGTGGCCTGGGGTGCTGAAAAGTGAGTGATTTGTCAAGGTTTACAAAATCCAGTGTGTGTCAGAGGTGGGATTCTGGCGAAATCATTCTCATGACAGGAATGGGGTGTGTGTGTGTGTATGTGTGTGTGTGTGGATTGGTAAGGGAGTTCTGGGATACCGGTTCACTTGATGCGTAATTTACAGTCTAAGACAGTTCCCTGCAGTCCTGAGATGGTAGGTAATTTGCTCATGGTCACGTAGCCAGCATGTGTCTAATGTAGGCTCTGACACAGGTCTTCCTGATTCCAGGATTCTACAGTAAGCCTTCCTTCCTCACATCTGTTTTATCCCAGAGACAATCCTGAGGGACAGTCGTGACATGGTGACAATTCACTGTGGCTGGCTCTTTAAGAATCTGAATTGGGAAAAGCAAATCATATGTCTATTTTACCCAAAAAGGAGAAGTCACTTTTTGCAGCATCTTTGGTGTTTACCATAGAGCCCAAGTGTCATGAATAGGTATTTATTAATCCTTGAAGCAGACCAGCTGTGGCATTTAATTAGCTTCAGCAGAAGCTTTTCTTCATTTCCTTTTCAAAACTTTGTGATGAGGCAGCTAGGTGATACTGTGGACAGTGAACAGGCTGTAAAGTCAGGATGGACCCAAGTTTAAATTCAGCTTCAGACACTTCCTAGCTGTGTGACCCTGGGCAAGTCACTTAATGCCATGCCCCTAAAAATTAAAAAGAAAAACAAAAACAACCCACAACTTTGTGAGGTCCTTTTATTTTAAACATTATTCGTATTGTGAACGTCAGTTAATTATTGAGGGAAAGTGACTGATGTTAGGATAATAATGTTCAATTAGAACCAAACCTTTAAATGCCAATGCTGGAACCGATTCATTTAGACAACTATAGAGATGGTTAACCCTTTGATTGCTTCTGCACCACTCCAGCGATCCCATAGACAGGTGTTCCCTGGGCCCGAGATTGAAAGAAAGGCTGCGAGCTTCTTGGGCAGGGACTGGTGTTGCCTGTTGTGTGACATGGGAGATGCTGGTAAAGGACCGCCCAGCATGGTGTGCTTGCATCAAAGAAGGCACTGTGCTCTATGAGCAAAGCAGAATTGCAGTAGCTCAAAAGAAACATGAGATGCACAAATTTAGAGACATCTCCACTCCATATGTTCATATGGACGATTTGTGCCCAACTCGTGGTAGAACCTTCCAAGCTCATATTGGCCCAATCTGCCACAGTTGGACACACTATAACTTGACTCCAACATAGTGATGTCATTTTGGTCCTTTTCAAAAACGAAGTTCAACTACCAACCATCCCCACAGGACTTCATCTACAGTAAGAGCTTAATAAATGTTTGTTGACTGCCTGACTGAAAAGTGCTTTTGCCACTCAAGGGTTAGTTTTGATTCAGAAGAAGCACTGTCTCCAAGAGGATTCTGAGATTACTTTACAAAGAGAAGGACAGCAATATAGTTTGATCCAACACTCTCTGAATATACTCAATGCAGGACATAAATAATTCAATGGATCATGCTCATGGATAGACCTGAAAACACTGTCTCTGCACTTGGGGAGGGTGGGGGACAGCAAACAGAGGCTGCCATCCATCCCTAGAATGGGCTCCCTCCTCTTCTTGGCGTCTTCAGGCTAAGCTCAGGCACCATCTATTCCATGAAGTCCATCTTTACTCCACCAAACACACACAGATTATTTTGCATTTATTTATGTCTGTGTGTCTTTTGTGTGGCTTCAGGAAACTCCCTGAGGACAGGAACTCATTGTCCTTGTACCCCCTGGGCATCAAATGAGGTAATATTTGTAAAGCACTTAGCACAGTGCCCAGCACTGTACTTAATAAATGCTTATTCCTTTCCTCTCCCCCCTAGGCCTAACACAATGCCTAACATCAGAGTAGGTGTTTAATGTGTTTGTTGTACTGAATTAATTGAAATAAAGGGCAACCCCTCTCTGCTGGAGGTCATTCATTTTAAAATTAATAAATGCCGATGGAGGTCTAGTCTAAAATTTTTGGGGGGAGGCTCACAATTTAAACAGTCATCAAAATTGAATGGAATTTATAAAGCCACTACATCAACCCTGAATTATATCCACAAAGGAATGCAACATTGGGCTAAGCATAAGCTCCTTCATTCACTAAAAAGAAGATCAGAATGCCTCTTCCTCTTTGCCAGTTGCTAGATGAATAGATATCTAGCAAGGGCAGGCAGTGCTCCTATTGTAACTCTCATTACAGCTCAGTTTAGCTGTGTGGGCACATGCCACTCCAAGTGGTAATTTGGTCTAAAAACCTAGAATACATGACAAAGTACAGGATGGTCCATGAGTTGGCTATCATACTTTGCATTAAACGTGGAGGGGCAAGCTTTTTAGACTTTGAATCTCTTCTTACCCTCAGTTCTTTTTCTCTTTTTAAATTATTTTTATTAATGCCTTCTGTATTTATATCACTTTCATTTGTAAGTATTTCCCTTTTCCCACTCTCCTATCCACTACTAAGTCATCCCTTATGAAAGAGATTTAAAAATGGAACAGTGTGGTCTGTGGTCCAGACCCCACCCACCAAGGGTTCATATGGAGCCCAGATTCATCCTAGAGCCTGAGTGACGTGAAAGAGGGAAGTCAATTTTTCCTCTCTCACTTTGTGGCTCACTGTCCCCATGCCAGAGTAGAACCATAGTACTTCCAGGAAAATCTCTCCAACATTGCTTCGATGTGGCTCATGTCTAGGGTGTCTTCCTACCTCTCCCTGATCCAAGTGGATCACAGAGTGTCTTCTAGCATGGCTACTACATGGAGGCTATGAACAACAGGCATAAGGCAATCGTTTCTTTGTTCTACCTTAGAAAACACTTAAAACCCGGAAGATTTCTAAGCATATACTATCAGGGACAGAAAAGCAAAGCAATGACCCATTACACACATTATACTCTTCCCAAAGGTAAAGATGATGTTACGGGTTAGATACTTCATTGTCATCTCAGACCTGCGCTATCTGAGCAGCTCATAAGTTCCAGATTTCTTGGCTAGCCGAGGCATGGCTTGGCTTTTCCCAAGCTTTTCAGTAGCAGCGTTTCCCAGTTACGCCAGAGAGCAGAACTATTTCAGGAGCCACCTTCAAATGGGCACACAGCCAACCCTCAATAAATATTTATTAAGCACCTACTATGTGTCAGACACTGTACCTAGTGCTGGTCTCTTGAAGTTATCCCTAGAGCTATAACCATCTCTTCAGGGCTACGGCCATCTCTTCAGGGCTATGGCCATCTCTTCAGGGCTATGGCCATCTCTTCAGGGCTATGACCATCTTTTCAGGGCTAATGGTTTTTGATCTGTGCTCAGAGAAGAAAAGAGAAGGCAAAAGAAGGTAGTAAGAGACTGAAGCATGCTCTTACTGTCATACATGCATAGCCAGAATTTCCACTGGAGGGAGGGAGGCAGAGAAATCCACTTCTCTCCCAACCTTGTTGGAGTTCAAGAGAGGAAGTGATAGAAGAGCCCATTAAGAAGGAAACTGAGCTAGTTCTCCTCTTCACCTCCTCTTCTAGCCCCAGGGAGTATCTCCTGCCAACGCCTTGTGAAAATGATCTTTAATGCAACCCTGTTACTAGTGACCAGTCAGAAGTCGCTGTGTCATTTCAGCAAGAGGCAGGAGACTTGGCAAAGAACCGGAACTCCAAGGATCGCCCTGTGCCCCCCGGCCCAGTAAAACAATTTAGCTAAACCAAGTAACACATAGTCCTCTCAATAAATGTAACATTCGAAACCCATAATCCTTCAACCTCTGCAGTAAAGGGAAGAAGGTACATTTTCTCAGCTCTTCTCCAGAACCACATTTTGTCATTGTAATGAGAAAGCATTCAATTTCATTTTATTGTTCTTCCTGTTTACATTGTTGTAGTCATTGTGTATTTTGCTTTCCTGGTTCTGCTTACTTTATACCAGTTCTTGTCTTCCTGTTAAATTTTTTTTTCATATTTGCTGTTTCTTGTGGCACAGTAATATTCCATTCCATTCCATGTACCACGTACCACAATTTGTTTAGCCAATCCACAATCAATGGGTATCCACTTTGTTCCTAATTCTTTTCTACAACACACACCAAAAAAAATGCTGCTATGAATATTTTGGTGTATATGGGACCTTGTTTTCTGCCTTTGACCTATTTGGCTTTTATGCCTAACGGTGGTATCTCACCCCAGTTCTTAAAACAGGTCAAATCTCATCTTAGCAAATAGCAAGCCCACATCTTATTTCCTTCATAATAGATTTTCATTATAATAAATATTGCTTAAAATAAATCCCAAACACCTGACCTTAGCTGTGCATTAGAATATTTTCCTGAGTGTGCCAACCCATGCTCTGTGAATACCTAGCCATACCTCTGTGAATAAAATTTCAAAAAAAATGCCCTCACTCAAATTATCATCTGCTGTGCCTTTGGGTCCATGTCTATATAGGCCAAGTAAAACATAACATTTTCTAAGAATGTGAATGATGTGACAATGCTGGAGTCATTTTGCCTACAAAAACTGCTTTTCCTAGACTTGTTTTGTCTTCTAAATAAAGCTGCCTACATGTCCTGTTTCCCTAACTAGTCACGGCCAAGGAATTAGACTGTGCCCATATGTTTTCCCATGTGGGTGCTATGTAAACTCTGTCGCACAATCAACTGTTGGACGCTTTTTCTCTGCAGGGAAATAGTCTATTGTATTCTATGGAGTAAAAAAATAACACATCGAACAATGTACCTTATTTGTAATAGTTAAAATTACTTTTAGTATTCAAACACTTTTAAAAAGTCTTTACCCATGAATTGGTGATATTTTTTATCGTATGTGTCTTAATTGGTCTAATTTTAAGAAAAATATAAATACAGGAAAGGCTTCAGGCCTCAGGAAAAATAAGAAAGCAAGATGGAATATAGTGGCAAAAACATAGGATGGGGATTGGAAGGCTTGGGCTAGGATTCTGCTAGATCCTGTGTTACTTTAGGCTAATCATTTCCTTCCTTAGGGCTTAGTTTCCTCAACTGCAAAATGAGGATTTAGACCAAGGCACTGATAAGGTCCCCTTCTAACACTAGCTTAGGAACCAGAAAATCTGAGTTCAAATACTAGATCTGTTACATGCTATCTGTGCAACTCTGTAAAAGCCAATTCTCTGCCCTGGGACTCACTTTCCTCATGTGCAAGTGATCATGGATCATAAATTGAGGTCCTCGTAAGGGACCTCAGAGGCCAACTAGTCTACCTACCCCCCAATTATATTGATTAATTAATCAATTAGTTAAATCAATTATACTGATTAAAAATAATAAATTTACAGATGAAGAAATCAAATGTGAGAGAGATTAAGTGACAGAATTTGCACTGGTAAAACATGTTATAGGCATGTCTGGAACCCAGGTCTTTGGACCAGAAGATCTCTATCCTTGATCTCTATTTCATAAATTTCTATTACAACTGCTGGTACTTATAGATGGAAATAACTCTCTTCTATTTCTATAACTGGGATGTTCCTCTAAAAAGCAAGATGGTTTAGTATAGTCCAATAATTGAAGAAATGTTTGCTTGTTGTCAGATGACCTTATTCCAGGTGTAGAGAGAAACCAAGGTTTGATTTCTTGCTAAAGGGAAATTGGGACAAAGATCAACAGTCTTTTCAGTCTTCTCTAACCAGCCCCACCCATAGAATTTGGCAGAAATGGAGGAGTCTGATGGGTTAAAGTTGAAAGAAATTTTCTCACCACAGTCTTATTTAGTTTCTTTTGCAGTTGAGGAAGTATAGTACCAGGGATACCTGCCACAGGCAGCCATACTGGATAAGAACTAAGAATTTCAATGTATTTCAGTTGTCACCATCAGCCAGGTAAGAAATGAACTGAGAGTCAGAGTAGATGGTAGAGGAGAGAGGTGAGTTGATGGAATTGTAGCCTGGACACCCCCTACTTCCTATAAGCATTCCAGAAGAGAGGAAGAACAGAAAAAGAGAATCTTTATCTCCTAGGTCAAGGAGCTAACTGAGAAAAACTTCTCAGTTAGACAAGAAATTCTCTCGTCTGAAAGAAGCTTCCTAACCAAGCACCAGCATTACCACCCCCACAGTGTGTAATGGACAGAATAACAGATACTTCTGAAGATAGCACTACAGCTGAAGACTAGAGCTGAAGAATGTTAAGGGGCTGAAAGAATGCTGACCAAATCGTAGTTTTCCCCTATAGTGTAGAGGCTTACTAACTACAAAAACAACCAGTAGATGGTAGATATTGTATTAAGGGACAGAGGAGAATTAGATGTCTGGATAGCTCCAGAGTTATAACCCAATGCTTTCAGAAAAACCTGGAAAGACTTACACGAACTGATGCAAAGTGCAATAACCAGAACCAAAAGAACATTATATGCAGTAACAACAATATTGTACAATGATCAATTGTGAATGACTTAGCTAATCCCAGCAATACAAAGATATGATGAGGCCTAGACATTTAGGGGTGCTGGGACTCTAAAATCAAGACACACAGGTCCTGCCTGAAAGAATTTGACCCAAGCCTTCTTTCAGCCAGAGGCAAGGTTTATTAAAGCTCCGTCCTATTAGCCAGACACTTAAGGAATCTGAGCATCTGTGAGCTTTTGGCTAGATTAGAAGAATCTGAGCACCTTAATGCTGACAAGATGGACTTTATATGCAGAAAGACTGTAGGAGGGATCTAGGAGTGGCCAAGCAGTCTGCAGGGGACTGTGAGGTAATGGAATGTGAGGGACTGGGACCATGTGGCCCAGGGAGAATAGAGCTTAACTATGATTAAGGGTGAGAAGTGGCCATAGGGAGGTAAGACAATGGAGGGCTAGGAACAGAGAATTGGGAGATTGGGTGTAGGAAAGGCCAGTTGATGAGATTATACCTCCAGAGGCTTTCTTGTTCAAGTAAGAATTCAAGGACAGTTTAAGGGTTTTCTAGGGCCCTGGACAAATGGGACCCAAATTCTTTTTTTGGATAAGGGGCAAAAGTCTCAGCTTGGGCCCATGCCCCGTCAGATCCAAGACAATTCTGAAGGACCTATGATGAAAAATCTATCCACCTCCAAAGAAAGATGGAGTCTGAATGCAGATTGAAGCATACTCTTTCTTTAAACTTTAGTTTTTCTTGTTTTTTTTATGTTTTCTTTCACAAAATGACTAGTATAAAAATATGTTTTGCAGGACTACACATATATAGCCTATATCAAATTGCTTATCTTTCCAATGAGGGGGGAGAGGAGGAAGGAAGAAAATTTGAAATTCAAAATTTTAAAGAATGAATGTTAAAAATTGAATTTACATGTAATTGAAAAAAAAATGAAATTAGTTACCTTGGAAGATGGTGGGTTTCTCTGTAGGTCTTCAAAGACCAGATAACCACTTGTCAATATCTTATAGTGGAGATTCCTTTCAGTTATAGGTTGAACAAGATGGCTGCTAGGGTCACTTCTAACCCTTAAAATTAGACCTATTCCAAAATGGAAGTGGCTGCCTCAGGAGATGTGGGTTCTTTCTCTCTTTTTGTCTTCAGGTGATCACTTGCTGAAGGGTTTCTTGTTCAGGTCCTGATCAGATTAATTAATTAATCAACAAATCTGTATTAAGTACTGAGAGTAATGCTCATTAATAACCACTGATTTGGAGTAGATGCAGGGTTCCTGATTTTTCTATAGTCTTCATTTCAAAGTTCAGTCTCTTGAAGGACATTACTGATAATGAGATTGAATGAACTTTCCTTAATCTTGGTCAGACCCCACCCAACCTTCTACTCAGGTTTGGGTAGGGATAAATTCTTTGATTAGATTGCCTAAGGCTGGGGATTATTTAGAAGTAACTGACATAATCGAATTTAATTAGAATAGGTCCTGCCCTCCATTGTAATATTTATTCTCTCTCTTATTACCTGTTAACCGATCAAAGTTGATTGCCACTGTCTGGAACACTTGCTTTTCCAAGGGCATATAAGGCTTGAACCTGCTGCTGCTTGTCTTTGGTATTTGAGAGGGACACTGGCTTCCTTTATTAAAATACTAGCATTATTAATAAAATTACTAATTACCTAGAAATTATGTCTCTCAAACTTTTAAACATCACAGTACATGCTAAATGCTAGATACTGTGTTTGGTGCTGAGAATACCAAAAAAAAAAAAAGAATTAAATTATCTACCTCTGAGATTGTGTGATACTATACATATGGTCATGTGGTATTGTTTCCATTATGGTACATTCTCCATACAACAGAGGCAGCCATATTAGGTCATCCATTGTTCACTTTTGGCAGTGTTCAGGGAAGCATGTGGACCACCCTTTCCTCTCCTTTTTGGTCCAGGAAAGAGAGAGAAAAGTGGAGGAGATCCCTGTAAAGGAGGGGGAATAAAAGACCAAATGAAGGTGTTACTCTGTGGGGCTGAAAGATTCATCGACATAACTCTTGTATGACTTGTATCAGATAGATGTGCTACCTCAGTGGATGTTTGACTTCACCAGAATAGGTACTCTGTCCACTGGTTACTACATGCCCTCTTATCCCTGGGCCATTCTTATCCATGTCTTCCAATAAACCCATAGAAGATGAACCCAACATCATGGAAGTCTTCCTTTTGTTCTTCTAAAATCTCAGAGATACAAATGGATAGCTTGGTTGTCTCACTCTTACTTATTTCATGACAAGCCCACCCATATCCCAGTCACCCATATCCTTGAAAAATGTCTTTTGGTTTCCTTTGTAGCAAGAGTATCAACATATGTGAGGTGAAATTCCCCTAGGCATGAATCAAGTTGTTGATTCTTGGACAAAGATGGCACATGAAGAGTACCAACAGTAAAATTCTGAAAAAGTATTTTGTTGGCACCCTTTTCTTTTTACATTATTGTCCCTTCCCCATGACTCCTCTTCACCAATAGAAGCCTTCCTTGTAACACATACAATCAGGCACAACAGATCCCACGGACAATGTCTGCAAATGTACATCTCATCCTACACCTGTAGCCCACCCCCCTCTCTGTTGAGAAGCAAGAGATCCACTTCACTGTCAGCCCTCTGAAGTCAAGTCCAGTAGTTTTGTTGTGAATGATTTAAGAACTGAGTGTAGTGATACTTAGAACCCAATTTCACATTTTCTGCCACGCAACCACTGTCCTTTAATAATAGCAGACCACATAAAATCAAGGGTCATCTGGTGTTGATCTCTCTTCCTTACCCGTTTTTGTCAATTTTGTGCTAAAAACAAGAAACCAACATATAAAAGACCTGGTAAATATCCTTCTGGTGAAGAGCTGCCCTGACATGAACTCTTGGGAGCAGCTACTGTCTTTTGTCTCTTTTTTGCATATACAGGGTTTAGCATAGTGCCTGACACATTATTGTTGTTATTCAGTCCTTTCAGTTGTCTTTGAGTCTTGTGACCCCATATGGGGTTTTCTTGGGAAAGATGCTTGGGAAAGGTTTACCATTTCCTTCTCTAGCCCATTTTACAGATGAGGAAACTGAGGCAAACAGGGTGAAGTGACTTGCGCAGGATCACATAGCTAGTAAGTATCTGAGGCCAGAGTTGAACTCAGGAAGAGTTCTTCCTGACTCCAGGCGTGGCACCCTATGTACTATGGAGTCACCTAGCTGCCCTGCCTGGCCCATAGTAGGCACCAAATAAATATATATTGGCTGACTGACTTAGCTAGTCTAATTCTCAGATCTAAATTGGCCATAGCCAAAGTCTTTCCAGCTAAGTAGACTCTGTCTGAGCTTGAACTCAGTTGAAATAGTCTTTGAAAAATACCACAAAGAGATATCAAAATAGGGCTTTAATGGTGGATTAGGTAAGCTGAAGACTAAAAGAATAAGGCAGAAAGAAATTATTTCTCTCTTATATGTTCTGGCCCAGGAGTGAGGAACTTGTCCACTGGACTGCACTTGAGGACCTAAAGGGCCACATGTGGCCTCGAGGCCTAAGGTTCCCTACCCCTGGCTCTGGGCTTTGCAGGGATGGCTATTATCAGAGAATTTTTTAATGCTCTAGCTGTAAGTAATCTAACAGAAAGACAGACATTTCCAGCTCCAAACCAGCTTGGACACTATATATTTGTCCAAGATTGAGGATTTATTGTCTAGATGAACTTTTAATATTTCTTTGACGTTTTTCGATTTTCCCTGACAAACATCTACTGGTTAATGTAGCTTTTATTGGGGTGGTGGCGGTGGCTGTTTTTTATCTGAGCAAGTTTGTGATGTCTTCTGTGATGTTCTCATCTAGTCTCGATTTATCTAGTCTCTCTGGTCTTTACTCTGTTATAACCTATCCTGTTAGACTATTGGAATTTAACAATTAAATTAACAATTGTATGTTAATTGCCTACCACAAATAAGACAAGGAGCAGCTTGGTGTAGTGGATAGAGTGTTAGACTAAAGATCAGGAAGATCTTTCATCTGGTTCTGCTGAAGACACTTAGAAGATGTGGGATCCGGGGCAAGTCGCTTGGAAAATGGGGATAATAATAGTACTTACCTCATTTATTAAGCACGTACTGTGTGGCAGGCCCAGTGCTAAAAACTGGGGGTATAAAGACAAAAATATAGTCCCTGCCGTCGAAGAGCTCACATTTTAATAGGGGGACCAACATGCAAGAAATTGTACATATGAGACGTACAGTATAGGTGGAAGGCACCGGGTGGGGGGGTGGTATGGAGAAAGAAGCAAGAAGATTGGGAAAGGAGTCCTGCAGAAAGTGGGATTTGAGCTGAGTCTTAAAGAAAGCTCAAGAAGCCGAAAAAAGGGGAGGAGGGAGAGATTTCTGGGAGTGGGGGACAGCTAGTGAAAGAGCATGAATAGAGATGTTGAGTTCCATGCAAGGAACGGGAGGAAGGCCAGTGTGGATGGATTGTAGGGACATAGGAGGAAGGAAAATGTAAGAAGGCTGTAAAGGTAGGAAGGAGCCAGGTTATACAATGCCTCAGAAGTGCTTTAGATGCAGCTGGGTGGCGCAGTGGATAGAGCACCGGTCCCCCGAAGTCAAGAGGACCTGAGTTCAAATCCGACCTCAGACCAAACACTTGACACTTACTATCTGTGTGACCCTGGGCAAGTCACTTAACCTTAATTGCCAAAAAAAAGTGCTTTAGAAGAGTTTTAGGTTTGATTCTGGATATGACAGGAAGTCACTGGAGTTTATTATGTAGCAGGGGATATGCCAGACCTCTGCTTTAGGGAAGTCACTTTGGTAGTTGAGTGGAGGATAGATTGGAGTGGGGGACACTTGAAGCAGAATGACCATTCAGAAGGTTATTGTGAAGTAATGAGGGTCTGCACCAAGGAGATGGCTGTGTAAGTGAAGACAAGGAGATATATAATTCTATGGAATGTGTAGTATGAGACTAGGGAACAAGTCTTGGTCCAATTTGGTTGGGATGTAGATGAAATCAAGGGAAATAATGTGAAGCATGGCTAGATTGGGATCCAAATTGCAGATAGCCCTAAATATAGGCCAGGCTGTTTGTATTTTGTCCTGTAGATATCAGCAATCATTGACCAGGGAAATGACATGGACAGAGCTGTGCAATGGGGAGATTATTTTGGCACCTGCTTGAAGGATGGATTGAAAAGGGCTGATACTAAAGGAAGAAAGATCAGTTTAGAGGCTGTTATGAGAATCTACATGAGGACTGATAAAGTACAAGAACAAGCATTTATTAAGCACCTATTATGTGTCAGGCACTAGCTAAGTACTTTACAAGTGGTATCTCATTTGATCCTCCCCACAATCCTGGGAGGTATCCTATTATTATCTCCATTTTACGGTTGAGGAAACTGAGGCAAACAGAGGTTATGTGACTTGCCCAGAGTCATCCAGCTAGTAAGTGTCTGAAGCTGGATTTGAACTCACCTCTCCTGGCTCAAGGCCCAGTGTTCTATCCACCCTACCACCTAGCCCCTTTTGATGAGGGAAGTAGAAAGAGAGGAAGCAATATAAGAGATATTATAGAGGTTAATGAACAGGACTATTTGGATGTGTCAGATGAGGGAGAGAGGAAGAATCAAAGATGACTAAGATTTTACTGTTTTCTTGAATAACTGGGAAGATGATGCCATCAGAAAGGGTAATTGAGGAAACTGAGAGAAGGGGCAGAATATAATGAGTTCAGATTTGGACATTTTGAGTCACGGTAGTGGGACATCCAGTTAGAGATGCCCAACAGACAACTGGAAACGGGGGGGGGGGGAGAGGGGCACACTAAAATTCGAGGTAGAGGTTGGAGCTGGAGAGATTTATTTGTGAGTCATTTATGTAATTTGGACATGAACAGAGCCCAAGATGGAATCCTGAGAGATGCCCACAGTTAATGAACACAAGAACGATGATGAGTTAGGGGAATAAACAAAAGAGGGTTGACCAGATAGGAAGAGAATTAGGAGAGAACAGTGTCACGGAAACCAGGGGTATACAGACCAAGTCAAAAGAGTGAACGGTCCACAGACTCAAAAGCTATCAAAATATCAAGGAGTATCAGTGCTGAGAAAAGAGCATTGGGTTTGGAAATTAAGAGGTCACTGGTGATTTGGAGAGAGTAGTTTCACTAGACAGGTAGGGAATGAGAGGCTAAAGAGTGAGTAGGTGATTTGTAGTGAAGAAATGGAGGATTGCAAGTATAGACTGCTCTTTGTAGAAGCTTAGCAGGGAAAGGGAGGAGAGACAAAGGACAACTGCTTGAGACAAAGGCAACTTTAAGAGAAGGTGTAGTTTTAGGATAGGAAAGACCTGAGCGTATTGGCAAGCAACAGACAAGAAGTCAGAAGAGAGGGAAAGATCGAAAATGAGATGGTAGAGGAGATGAAAGAGGAAAAGATCAATAGAACAAGGACCTGGGGAAAACTGGAAGGGCATCCCGTGATGAAGGGCATATATGGAAAGATTAGCTCTGGCAAAAAAGACCACCTTCTCTTCTGAGACTTGGGTAAAGGAGACCAGGGGAGATTCCGTGGAAAGTTTTGAAGTGCGAAAGAGGAGAGTCAAGGAAACCAAAGACAGATGTTGCTATTTCACTAAGAAGGTGAGATCATCCAATGAGAGAAAATGGATTGGGAGTAGAGTTGGGAGTTGGAGAAGAGGAAATATTTGGAACAGCTGCTGTAGAGTGTTACAGGAAGTTGGTCAGGATTGCTGTGTAGCAGTGAGAATCCAGCTGAGATTAGGTAATGCGAATTTGTAATAGATCTGGGCAGAATGGGTCAGATCTTCTTCCATCAGCATTCAATAACTAGGGTGTGTGTGGGGGGGAGCAGAACCTAGTAGTGGGGATGACTCAAGGATCAAGATTAATTTGGCAGATATAGTGTAAAGTACAAGGAATGAAAGGATGGAGGTCAGTGACTTAATTGAAATGACAGGGCTACTTGGTCAAAATTTTGAAGATGGGTAAATGAAGCCAAAATAGGAATTACTGACTCAGATAACAAGGAGGTGATATCTAGGGATACTATCAGCCTCTTAATAATAATAGCTAGAATTTACGTGACATCTGAAGACTTACAAAGCACTTTACAAATATCATTTCTTTTCCTCACAACAACCTTGAGAGGTGGGTGCTATTATGACTATCCATATTTCACAGATGAGGAAACTGAGACAGGCTAATCTTACTTCCTTTTTTGAGAGAGTAACTAAACTGGCAGGCCAGGGGAGAATGCTGTAGAGACAGTTATCCTACATTTTAGCAAAGCATTTGATAAAGTATCAGATACTATACTTGTTGAAAAGAATGAGAGACAGACTGGCTAATGATACTTACATGGATTTGGAAATGGCTAAAGTGATTTAAGGAGCAGTTGTTAATGGCTCAGGGTCAAAGTGGTGCATCTCCCACAAAATGTCCCAGGATTCTGTGGTGTTTAACATTTTTATCAGTGATTTATTTAAAGGCATAAATAGCTTGCTTATCAAATTTGCACATGACACAAAGTTGGAAGGAGAAGAGATAGCTAACCTATGGGATATTAGAATCAACTATCCAGAAAGATCTTGAGAAATGAGAGCATTGGGCTAAATCTAATAAGACAAACTTCAGTAGGAATCGATGCACAGGTTCAAACTTGGGTTTGAGAAATCAACTTCATAAGTACAAGATAGGGGAGGCATGGGCAAATAGTGTTCTGGAAATATCTGGATGTTTTAGGGACCACAAGCTTAGTATGAATCAGCAGTGTGATGGGGCGGCCAAAGAAACTAAAGTGATCTTGGGCTGTATTGAAAAGAATTGTTTCAAGGAACAAGGAGGTCTTTCTGAATTCTGTAGATCACATTTGGAGTATTGTGTTCAGTTCTTGGGCACCACATTTTTGGAAGGATATTCATAAGTTGGAGAGAATCCAGAGGAGATTCTGGTCAAGCATGGTGAAAGGGCTTGAATCCTTTTCATATGGGCATCAGTTGAAAAAATTGGGGCTATTTAGCCTGGAGAAGAGAAGACACAGGATAGAACTATCTCTATTTTCAAGTATCCAAAAAGCAGCCCATTCCACTTTAGGACTGCTCTAATTTTTAAGAAGCTTTTCCTGACATTACACCTAAATTTGTGTTTTTCCTGGTTCAGTCCTAAGTCTAATGCCTTTTTGGAAGTAGTTTCCCCTCAGTGGAGATTTTTTTTGGTTTTGTTTTTGTCTGTTTTAGGCATTTGGGGTTAAGTGACTTGCCCAGGGTCACACAGCTGGCAAGTATCAAGTGTTTGGTCTGAGGCTGAATTTGAACTCAAGTCCTTCTGACTTCATGGCCGGTGATCTATCCACTGCACCACCTAGCTGCCCCAATGGAGATTTTTAAGCAGAAGCTATGACCACCTATGGGCAGCTAGGTGGCACAATGGTAGAGCACAGGGCCTGGAGTCAGGAAGACTCATATTCCTGAGTTTAAATCCAGCCTCAGACACTTACGAGCTGTGTGACTCTGGGAAAGTCATTGAACCATGTTTGCCTCAGTTTCCTCATCTGTTAAAGGAGCTGGGGAAAGAAATGGCAAACCTACTCCAGTTGTTCATCTTTCAATTTTGATGAGGACCAGTGACATCACAGGTGATGTCTTGACTCATCTGTGAATTGGATTTAAGTGAGGTAGATTTACACAAGGTCATTGACCTCACTCTCTTCCCCAGTTATTGAAGTCCAATGACAAGACAGAAGTCAAGATGATTGGCAATGCCCTGGAATGCAGGGGTGGTCTTGGTGTTTTCCATGTCTGATCTAGCTCTAAGCACTCCACAGTGCTTGCTTGAGCTGCTTTCATGGTCATTGGAACAAGTTGTTCTCATCCACCCATTCTGCTAGAGAAAGTCTTCACGTGCTTGGGGTAGATACCTCCCTAACTCACCAACAAGTTTGAGGTCTATAAGTTACCCTCCACTGAAATGGGTTTACCAGGATGTGGCCGCTGCACATGCTACAGCTTCTTGGAGCCACAGGTGAGAATAGGGTGAAGGTGGATACCAAAGGTAGATGAGCAGCACTGAAAAGGGCTCGGTAAACTCTCACACCAGAGATGCCAGTCCTCCTGAACACCCCACACACTCCTAAACCACTCCAGTGTCTTTGCCAAGAAAACTCCCAAATGGGGTCGCAAAGAGTCAGACATGACTGAAACAACTGAACAACAAGAAATGAGGCTGTCAAATACCGAGGAAGCAAAAAAAAAAAGCAGTCTCTCTTTCTTCCTTTCTCTGATTCAAAACAAATAAATCACCCCTTGAAGGTCCCAACAAGGAACCATATCAAAAATAATGGACAAAAGCACCACCAAACCCACAAACCCTCTGGTCTCTTGTCTCTGTAATTCGTTCTCCACAGAATTCGACATGCCTAAAGCACAGCTTTGACCATGTCACTCCTTGCTAAAGAAACACCAGTGACACCCTATTAACTCTAGAATCAAATACAAGCTCCTTTGCTTGTCATTGGAAGTCTTCCAGAATCTAGCTTTAGCCTCCCTTTCTAGGTTTATTATGTTATTCCTTTTTACTCCCTTTACAACTGGGTTGAACCATCCTACTCTTCTCCATGCAAGATAATCTGCCTTGTACCTGCTTTGGGGGATGCTGTTATTTATGTTTGGGATGTGTTCTGTCCTTATCGGGATTGCCTTGGCTTCCTTTAAGGCTCCCCTCTTCCCTTGGCTACTAGGGACAATTGCTAGTGAACTTCTCCATGTGATAAGATTTTCTATTTACTTGGCATGTATCTTGTGCCTACTTATACCCATGTATAAGTATGTATGCATACATAGGCACATGTCATTTCCCCCAGTAGAATGGAAGCTCCCTGAGGATGGGGCTGTTTCATTTTGTGTTTGTAGCCCCAGCCCTTACCATAGTTTATAGCTCATGGTAGACATGTGATAAATTCTTCTTGAGTTGACTTAGATCCAAGACACGTAATGAAGGGAGTCTAGATCTCTTTTTCCATGACTAAGATGACTTCAAAGTGGGAAATGTGACCTGATTACTTAACAAGATGACATTTTAATCTTGCATCCCTCAGAAGGAGACAAAGGCTTTCTTAGAATTAGAGACATTTTTCTTAAGCAATTAGGCCTGCATCAGTTGTACAAGGTGACTGTCAAATGTGTCTGCATTGAACTTGCTGACCCGAGCTTGAGAATCCTTCTGAACCTCTCAATTGGGCGTGTGATCTGTTTCTTCCCTGGGGAAATGGGATGGGTATGTGCTGTGGCTGGGACCATTTTTCAGTTACACACGTGCCTCAGTGATGAGGTGCGGTAAATCATAAGCTTACAAACACGTAGCCCTAAACCTGTCATGCCAGGGGTTCTCGGAGGCAGTAATTCAGGGAAAGGTATGTCAGCACTGTCAGGATGATTTAGGGGCGTGGAATGACTCACAGGGGCTGGGGTTAAATAATCTAGGCTTTAAAAAATAACCAAGGTTTTATCATATCCCTTAGTGGCAGACACAAGATGCAGAAGTGGGTCAGATAGTGCAACACCCCATGGGATATGGACGGGACTGTGTTCAGCATTAGCATTTTAAAGGGGACAGAAACATGAGGCTGAGACATTTTGATGGGAAGAGGCCAAGTGTGAAAAAGAAGCAGGGTAGGACCTTGGGCAAGTCATTTTACCTCTTCAGACCTCTGTTCCACCTTTGCAAAGGAGAGGGTGTAACTCTGGATCAGTCAATCAATCAGCATTTACTGAGCTCTTACTACTTGCTAGGCACTATGCTGAACAGCAAGGATATAATATGAAAAAGGATTATCCTTCAAGCTGAAGCTCTCTTCATCTTGAGACAGATGATTCAGTTTTACATTTGAGAGGCAGCTTGGCCCAGTGGAAAGAGCCCTAGATAGACAGTCAAAGAATTTTGGTTCACATCCCAACCCTGCTACATGATATCCGTGTGACCTTGGGCAAAGCACTTCACCTCTAAGGGTGGCCTCAGTTTCCTCATTTGAAAAATGAGGGGGTTGGGCTAGGTGCGTTTTGAGGTCCCCTCCTTCTCCTTTTGTCCCCCCCTGAAATCTGCAGGTCGCAAACTAAACTCAATGAATTAATTAAAATAGAATCAGCAATTAACTAATTAGTAGATTGTGCTTATGCTATAATTTCTCTTCTTAGGTTGCTTTAAAAAACTATAGTTTCTCCTGTAGTCTTCAGTTTTTAACACCAGAAGGGTAATTTTGGTTGTTTCAGGGGTGGGGAACCTTTGGCCTCAAGGCCACATGGCCTTCTAGGTCCTTGGGTACTGCCTTTTGACTGAATCCAAGTGTTACAGAACAAATTCTTTTATTAAGGGGATTTGTTCTGTGAGGTTTGGATTGAGTCAAAGGGCTGCACTTGAGGACCTATAGGGTGACTTCACAGGTTCCCCACCCCTGACCCATCAGACAATATTAACCTTGGGAATAAAGAACAATTCATACAGAAAAGAAATGGAAGAGAGCATTGGATTTGGAGCTGGAAGACCTGCATTTGAATCCTGGGCCTGCCATTTACTACCTGGGGGACCTTGGGCAAGTCACAATTCTCAGGGTCTCAGTTTCCTCATCTGTAAAATGAGAAGGTAGACTAAAATGACCTTAGAGCTACATCTGAGCTCTGAGGATGCCATTGCTGGATGCAATTTGTCTAGAGTTGAGCAAAGCTTTTGACTAAGTACCTCACACTGTTCTTGTGGAGAAGATGGAGAAATGTGGACGTGAAGATCATAGTCAGATGGTTTGATTGAACTGATTGAATGCCTGGACTCATAAAAGGAGCTATCAATACTTCAGTGTCCTTGCAGCAGGAAGTGTCCCGTGAAGTGCCTCAGGACTCTTGCTTGGTCTTGTGTGGTTTAACATTTTTATCAATGACTTCGGTAAAAAGACAGAGATGGTGTACTGATCAAATCTGCTAATGAGATGGGCATTGAGAAAACTAACTGCTAGCATTTATATAGGGCTTTAAGCTTTGCAAAGCACTTCACTGTCCCAAAATCCTAGTGCAGTTTTAAGCTATTAAAGCTTAAAAGTGCAATGAGACTTTTGGGACACCCTGCATATTATCTCGTAACATAATCTTCATGTGATCTTTACAACAACCCTGTGAGGAAGGTGCTATTACTATCTCCATTTGACAGATGCAGAAACAGAGGTAGGCAAAGATCAAGTGACTCGCCCAGGATCACGCAGCCAGTAAGTGACTGGGATGGGCTACAAACTCAGGTGTCCTGGTTCTGAGTTCAATACTCTATCCACTAAAGCACACTGTCTCTGATGGCCAACACAGTGGATGACAATCAGAATCCAAAAAAATCTCAATGGGTTAGAATGCTGGGCTGAATCTAATAAGGTGAATTCAGCCAGCATAAATGTAAAGTCTTCTACTTGGATACAAAAAATCAAATTCCCAAGATGGCAGAGGTCTGGTTAGAGTACAGCCTTTCTGAAAACGGTCCAGGGTTCTTAGCGTGCGACGAGCTCAATATGAGTTAACAGTATCATGAGGCAGACAAAAAAGATATGATGTGATGTTGGCTTGGGTTAAGAGAGACGTTGCTTCCAGGAATGGGGAGATGATAATCCCACTGTACTTGGCCCTCGTCAGCCCTCATCTGGAGTGTTTTCCATTCTGGAGTGCCACTGTCTTAGAAAACGCATGGATAAACTGGACAGCATCCAAAGGAAGGCAATCAGGATAGGGAAGGCCTTGAGGATGTGCCATATGAGGAAGAGTTAAAGAAACAAGATGTCTTTAGATGGGAGATGAGAAGATACATGGAAAACACTCTTCAAGTATCTGAAGGACTGTCCTGTGGATGAGAGACTGGACTTGATCTGTTTGGCCTCCCAGAAGGCAGAGCCAGAGGCAGTGAGCTGATGTGGCAAAGAAGCCTCTTAGAAGACTTAGAGTCACTCTCAGGAAAAGCTTCCTAACAAGGAGCGCTACCTTATTGGGAGGCTGCCTCAAGACGTGTGGAATTCCCCCACTCCAGACTCCTTCAGGCAGAGGCTGGATGACCATTTGCTGAATAGGAGAAAGAGGATTCCTTCCATCCATGGGTCAGACTAAATGGCTATGGAGGTCCCTTTCAACTCTCAAATTCTGTGATATTGTGATTCTTAAGTTGTCAATGAGCATTTATTAGGCACCGAGTCAACAAACGTTTGTTAGGCACGATGCTAGGTTGTTCATCCTTTGTTTTCAAAGAGGACCAGTGACATCACAGGGTGATGTCTTGCCTTGTGAGAACTGGATTTAAGTGAGGCAGAGCTGTACAAAGTCGTCAGCCTCACTCCCTCTTCCAGAGTCATCAAAGTCCAGTAGCAAGACAGAAGTCAAGATGACTGGTGATGGTCTGGGATGCAGTGGATGACCTTGGAGTCTTTAATGTCTGACCAGTCTCTAAGCTCTTCGCAGTGCCTGCTTCAGCCCCCTTCATGGCTTTTGGAACAAATTGTTCACATCTGCCCATTCCACTGGAAAAAGTCTTCAATTATGTTACGTGCTGGAGTTACAAAGAGGCAAGCACAGTTCTTGCCCTCAAGGAGCTCCCAGTCTAATGGGAGAGACAACATGCAAAACCACTATGTACAAAGAAATAAATGCAGGATAATTAGAGGCCAATTCAAGGGAAGATACCAATAGGGAGGGTGATGAAGAAAGGCTTCTTGCAGAAGGCAAGATTTGAGCAGCATCTTCTAGGAAGGTAGGGAATTCAGGAGGCAGAGACAAGGAGGGAAAGCTTGTAAGGCATGAGGGGCAACCAGTGAATAGGTATGGAGTCAAGACATAGACAGTCCTGTCAGAAGAACAGCAAGAAGTCAGTGTTATTGGATAGCGGAGGACTTAGAAGAGAATCAAATTTAAGAAGACTGGAAAGGCAGCCAGGGGCCAGATTGTGGAGGGTTTTGAAAAGCAAACATGTTGAGTGTTAGATACCTAAAGGATATCCATTTTGAGGTGGCAATAGACAGTTGGTGATGCAAAACTGGATGTCAAGAGAGGAATTAGGTTTGAATAAGTAGATCTGAGAATAAATAGATCTCCATAGAGATAATTGAATCCATGGGAGCCGAGATGATCTTCAAATGAGAGAGTATGGGAAAGAGTGAAGAGAACAGAGGACAGACCCTGGTGGATATCCAGGGTTAGTCAATATGTTGCTGTTGAGTTGTTTTTCCATCATGTCCAACTCTTTGTGACCCCATTTGGGGTTTTCTTGGCAAAAATACAGGAAGGTTTGCCATTTCCTTCTCCAGCTCATTTTACAGGTGAGGAACTGATGGGGTTAAGTGACTTGCCCAAGGTCTAGATTTGAACTCAGGAAGATATGTCTTCCTGACTCCAGGCATGACACTCTATCCAGCTGCCATTAGTCACCATGCCCTGGCTGAATAGCCAGTATAGGAAAACAAGAAGGGGCAGGTAGATAGGAAGGAGAATCAGGAGAGAACAGTTTCTCAGAAAGTTTGAGAAGAAAAAGAATCCTTAGGATGGTGACTAAGTAGAGAAGAGATTCTGTGATACTTTGCTTACTTCCATGTTTTCCTTCAAGTAGTAGATGAGATGAAATTCTATATATACTCTTTTCAAGTGCTATAAATAGCAAGGTGCCTGCTATGGTTAGCACTTAATAAGTACTTTTTTTTGTTTTGTTTTCGGCTAGACAATAGGGTTAAGTGACTTGCCCACGGTCATACGGCTAGTAAGTGTTATGTGTCTGAGGATGGATTTGAACTCAGGTCCTCCTGCATCTAGGGCCAGTGCTCTATCCACTGCGCTACTTAGCTGCCCCAGTAAGTACTTTTTTTCAAACCAACTTATAGATATTCCAATATGCTACCAGCCACCACCAATTGAAGAAACCAAAGGGCAAACAGAAATATAATTGACCAATCTGCTTATGTTGATAGATGCTAGAAGATTTGTTTCATTTGCTGCTTAGTAACCACTTTTTAATTCCAGTCTTAGCAGAAAATGGCAATAGCTAGCAGGCATGTTGACTATAATAACCACTGGTGAGGAATATGTTTGTATCATTAATACTTTCCTTCTCTTGAGCTCTAACTGAAAGGCTTTCAAAGCAGATACACTGGCTGAGGGATGTTAGAAGATATTTCATCTTCTCTGATCTCAGACACAGGCGTTGCATTTTTCAGCAGACAGACTGATTCACAGAGACTCCTCAAAGTAAAATGGGAAATCTTCATTGACCCTCGATGACCAAAAGGCTTAGTACAAATAGAAACATTGAAAATATACATGTAAAAACAGTCAGCACACAAGGGACGAATGTGAGCAGATTGCTCCCAGCAAACTGGAAATTTATACAGCTATTTAAATTGCCCCATTGAAGATTTAGGTTAGATAGAAGGAAGACCTTAATGATAGGACCTTTCTTCAGGAAGAAGGAATGGAGTCTCTTCTTCTGTTGCTGTATATGTAGACATATAACCATCTTTCCAGATTTGCTTAAGTAAAACTGGTTGAAGGGTGGAAGTTAGGAAATAGGAGGGAGAGACTTTAAGGAGGATAAGATTATAGATTTAGACCTTGGGAAGGAGCTTAGAGGCAATCCAGTCTATCCCCCTCATTTTCCAGATAAGAAAACTGAGATTCCGAGAAGCATAATAATTTGCCATAATAATTTGCCCAAGGTCACATGGGTAGTAAGTAGTTCACATCCAGGTCCTCAGACTCCAAATTCAGCATTCCTTTTATTTCATCATGGCAGAACAGACCACATCAATAGGTTCATCTCCAGGCCTAGATTCCTGTGATCAAGTGAGGCTAAACTGGGTTTCTTTGTTGTTGGGTTTTTTTTTTTTACCCTTTTACTCATTCTTGGTTGCAAAGAATGACTCTCTGGGATGGGAAATAAGAGTAACACACTGGGGAATGTAGATGATGTAAGACCAAAAGATATCACAAAACATTTATTTTGTAAAAATACCTTGTTGTGCCATTGGGTAAATCACTTAACCCCCTAAGAGCCTCAGTTTCTTTATTTGTAAATTGAGGAGTTTGCACTATATGACCTCTAATGATCCTTCCCACCTCTAAATCTGTCATCTGTAACCTCTTTTATCTGATGAATAGAAAACAACAAAAAGGTGGATAGTCACTAATAATGAATAAAAACAATTATTTCTCTTTTGATCAATTTGACTGAAAGAAAATAATGAATAAATGTGTGAAAATTAGGTGATCTCTCAGGTTCCTTCCAGATCTAAAGCTGTACCCCTCTGTGCCTCAGTTTCCTCATCTGTAAAAATGAGGGAGTTGGATTTGTTCAAATATATGATCCTATGAATTATATTGGCATCTCTAGGGTTTAGGTGGCAGTGGAGTAGAATGAAAAGGATACCCACTGTGGAGTCAAATGACCTAGGTTCCAATCCTACTTTTACCCCTATATGACTTTGGGTCAGTGGTCAATAAATATTTATTGTGCTGGGTACTGGGGATATGAATGAGAAAAGAGACAAGTCTTTTTTCTCAACTGTAAAGAGAAGTGCTCACACCCTATGTCCTCTGAGGTCATTCACAGCTCTGGCTCTGTGATCTTATGACTTTCCTCTCTCCACTGACCATTTACTTCCACTCTCTCATATGGAGAGATTGGACTGTGACCCAATTTCTGCCCAGCTAGTATTATCATCCATGAGTGATAGTAATAACTGATATCTATATAGCCCATCAAACTTTGTGAAATTCACAGGGCATCCCAACAACCTTAAGAGTTTGAAGGTATTAAAGTCCAAAACCACACTAAGGCTTTTGGGACCTGCTGTATTATCTAATTTGAGCCTTGCAATGACCCTGTGAGTTGAGTGCTGCCCGTCTTACAAACCCCATTGAACATAGGAGGTAACTGCAGCTTCCAGAGTTTCTGTGACTTGAGCGAAGTCACGCAGTGCATTAATGTCAGAGCCAGGATTGGAAGCCAGTCTTCACTTCAAGGCCAGAACTCTCTGAACTGTGCCAAGCTTCTCTTCTGGGGTACATTGGTCCATATTCCAGGACAGAAGAAATGTGAATACTCGGAGAGCTTGTGAAAGTAGAAGCTGTAAGAGGCTGATGGACAGGAGAAATGGGTGGAGAAGGCTGAGTCAGAAGGCTACCAGGTGTTTCCAGGAGATGCACATTAGCTCTAACTAGATTAAACTTTTATAGGCAGGAGTGGCCCTTCTACAACCTGATCTCAATGACCTGTGATCATGGGAATGAAGCCATCATGGGAATGAAAATTCACAAGCAACCCTCTAACTTCACAGGGTCTACTAGTTCCAACTCTACTGCATCACTAACGAAAGCAGCTAACCAGCTGCATGGGGCTCTCCTTGTTTCATAATAAGAATGTTAACTGGTCAGTCAATAAATATTTATTAAGTACCTACTATGTACTAAGCACTTGAAATGCAAAGAAAAACAAAGACAGCCCCTGCCCTCAAAGAGCTTATAATCTAATGGGAAAAGACAGCACATTAACAGGAAGCTAAAAAGATAATATAGAAACCAGCTAGAATAACTATAAGCTCTTGGAGGGCAGGGAGTATATCTCATTAATGTTAATCTTACACAAAATACTCTTGATAAGTGTTTGTTGAATTGA
The DNA here is from genome assembly GCF_003287225.1 of Phascolarctos cinereus. Taxonomy (NCBI): domain Eukaryota; kingdom Metazoa; phylum Chordata; class Mammalia; order Diprotodontia; family Phascolarctidae; genus Phascolarctos; species Phascolarctos cinereus. The sequence continues at coordinate 45,795,853 of NW_027556180.1, forward strand.
ATTGAATTAACTGAAAAGAAAAATGGGAAACTTGGACAAGCAGCAATAAACCTTAGAGATAAGTTGGCATGGTTGACTCTGTGTGTGTGTACGTGTATACACCTCCCCCCATGTATATGTATATACACACACACATATACACATATTTTTTTTTGGGGGGGGGAGGGTAAGGAAATTAAGATTAAGTGCTTTGCCCAGGGTCACATAGCTAGTAAGTGTCAAGTGTTTGGTCTGAGGCTGGATTCGAACTCAGGTCCTCCTAACTCCAGGGGCAGTGCTCTATACAGTGCACCACCTAGCTGCCTCCACATATATATATATGTATATTTAAATAGGAAAATATAACTCATTGGCCAAAGTCCAAGGAATGAACTATACACCGGTCACTTGTAAAAACAAAACAAAACCAAACCAAGTGTCAGTGGGATAGGAACAGAATATACAACTTTGGACAGTATGCACCTTTATCATTAAAGGCAAGTAGGTAGTACAGTAAATAGAGCATTGGGCCTGGAGTCAGGAAGTTCTGAGTTCAAATTTGGCCTCAGACACTAATAAACTGGGTGACTGGGCAAGTCATTTAACCTCTATCTGCCTCAGTTTCCTCATCTGTAAAATGAAGATAATAATAGCACCTACCTCTCAGGGTTGTTGTAAGGATAAAAATAAGATAATATTTGCAAAGTGCTTGGCAAATCTTAAAAGATCATAGCAATCCTAGTTATTATTGGCTCTTCTGCTACATATCAAAATGTCTCACCCAGTAATATGTTCTACATAAGTATTTTGGCCCTACATACATGGCATGTGGGACCACTACTTTTCGTGTCATGGTAGCATCTTGGACCTTGCTTTTGCCTAAGCAGTACAACTCATTGCCAGGATCCCAACTCCCAAGAGCCTGGGATTTCATTTTCTTGGCTACTCCGACAGTTTCAGAAGCAGTATCTTAGGCCTGATAATGGAAGGAAAGAGAGAAAGAAGGAAGGGAAGAGGGAAGCATTTATTGAGCACCTAATATGTTCCAGGTATTGTGTTCAATGTATTACAAACATTATTTTATTTGAACCTCATATTAACCCTGGGAGATAGGTGCTACTTCACAGTTAAAAAAAAAGCTGAGACAAATAGAGGTTATGTGAGTTGTCCAGGGTCACCCAAGCTAGTAAGTGTCTAAGGACATATTTGAACTCAGGTTTTTCTGATTTGGGGCTTATTACTCTACCCACTGCACTGCTTAGGCAAAACTACTAATAAGCTATTTCTAGTTAGTAAGTGGAAGTATGAATTCTTTTTTTGTTGTTGTTCCAAAAGCCATTTGTTAACTTTATCCATAAACATGAAATATTGCTTAGCATCTGCTTGAAGACCACTGTGGCTCACCTTAGCTACACGTACCATGAAATGGACATCCAATGAAACGCAATAAGAAAACTCAATAGCACATTTCATATGCTTCAAACTATTAGTTTACTTTCATCTTCTCCTAGGCCTGATCTGCTTTCCCATAGGAAAAAATAATATCCTACTTCTCATTCATAAAGCTGAGCTGGAACATCCTGGCTTTACATAATCAGTGACACATAGCTAGGGAGTAAACCAATCTTTATCGGTGTTGCTGAGCCATTTAAGAGAAACATGAGTGGTTTTTTTTATTGTTGTTAATTTCCTCATGGTTGGCAGAGATCCCGCTGACCTGCCACCAGCTCCTCCCATGACCAGAGGGAGCTGCCAAGATATGCCTGCTCTCTATCCTCTATGCCTGGAAATCACCTCATCTCAGTCTTTCAGAATCCGTATCCTCCTTTCCAACTCAAGTCTGGTGCTCCCTTCCAGGTGAAGCCCTCCCACGTTCTCCTGTCCCAAATCCTAGTAATCTCTCCCTCCTTTATATTATACTTGCCTCTATATAATTGTATAATTGTAGTCATACTCTCTCATAGAGAGTATGACTATCTATGCAGATTGCTGATATGCTGTAAACTCTGAACCCACCCCTGGCAGATCCAGTGGCCCCATCATTCATGAATTTTTGAATCTTATCTTAGTGCATTATAATTAGAAGGGGACCATGGCAGCTATTAACTTAGTTTAATGTCAGCTGGACAACAAAGAAGGTTCATTCAGAAAGGATTCTTGACTTTCAAGGGCAATGCATTCTGGTGGCTTTGCTATTTGGGATTATGGGTGGGTCATGTTTTATGAAAACCCAGTGTACCTAAAACATAAAGATAGAATCCAAATAAATGAGGGGGTGGTGATTTGTTTTACAAAAGAACTCTTTTAATTAGCATACTCTTTACTGATGCCCACTTTATGACAGAGAGGCGATAGTTTTATAATATAGAATGAGGTATCTATTTTTTGTGCTTGGCCAATGTGTGGATTGTTTTGCTTAATTGTGCTTATTTGTAAGAGAAGCATGTTTTTTTCCATTTTTTAATTGGGGGCTAGCAATAAAATTGTCCCCAAAAAAAGAAGAGAAAAGAAGAGGGTCATTGAAGGATTTAAAAAAATAAATGGAAACTGAGAGAAGAAAGTTCAGAAGGAGACAGAGATGAGCAGGACAGCTTTTTTATTTGAATTTATTATATACTTAATACATCATATACTTAAACAGAAAACTGCACAAAATAGAAAATCATGGTTTCATGTATAAGCCTCATAATCTGCTCCTCCCATCACTCCCATTATAGAAAATGGGTCCTTTCCAACTCTAGGATTCTATATAGCTGTGACTGAAATTACAATTCTTTACCAACTCTATGGATATGATGCTTGTTGTAAATGCTCTCCTGTCTACTATTATTAAGAGCAAGAATTGCAAACTGTGGTAATCCTTTGGCTCATCAGAGAGAGGCAACATAGTATACAGTTCAGGATTTGGATTCAGGAAACCTGAGTTCAAATTCCAGCTCTCTCACCTGCTGTGTTTAAGGTAGATCCGTTGCCATGTGTGTGTCTGCTTACCAAATTCTAAATCCAGCAGGGAACATTGATCTCATAAAGTTCCTTTCCAGCTGCCCTACTATTTGGTACCCACTCATTAAATCAAAGGCACAAGGGAAAGCACTGAATTAGGTGATATGAGGATAAAGCTCTTGTCCTTCCAGAAATTACAATCCAACAGAGTCTCCAATCAGGTCAAATCTCATTCTTGTAAATCCCTTGACCAGGAACATTTATTTAGGAGAAAAAAGATATCCAGCTCAAGTCAATGGACCACTTATTTCAAGCAATACTTAAAACACCTGAATTCCAATTCAACCAAAGAATTTGTCCCATCCCTTGGAATTTGTGATACAATCTCACAGACTTTTATTAAACCACCAACCAGTGGGCTAGACACTGGAGACATAAAGGTGAAAACAAAGAGTCCCTGTGGCTTCAAGGAGGTTACATTCCAATAGGAGGTGGAATGCAATTATATAAAGGCAAGTATAATATAAAGAAGGGAGAGATTACTAGGATTTGGGAGAGGAGAATGTGGGAGGGCTTCACCTGGAAGGGAGCACCAGACTTGAGTTGCAAAGGAGGATAAGGATTCTGAAAGACTGAGATGAGGTGATTTCCAGGCATAGAAGACAGCTTGTGTATATAAACAAAAGATAGACTATCTTGTTCAGGATACAGGCTAGACAGTCCAATTTGGCTGGAATGTTGGTTTCAAGCAGGGAGTAAGATGAAATTAAGCTGGAATAAGTAGGTCAGAGATGAAAGCAACTAAATTCAACCCAGTTATCACTTATTAAGCACCTACTCTAAGAAGAATACTTACCTCTGTACCTACACTTAATAGCTGTGTGATCCTGGGCAAGTCACTTAAACTCTGTTTGCCTTAATCCACTGGAAGGAAATGGTACACCACTACAGTATCTTTGCCAAGAAAACACCATGGACAGTATTGGTCTAGAGGGTCACAGAGTTGGATACAACTGAACTTGTCAACAACAAAAACAACTTAGTATGTGCCAGGCCTTTGTTAAATGCTTTCTAAATCTTATGTCACTTGATCCTTACAGCAACCCCAGAAGGTAAGTGACTGTTTTTCTCATTTTACAATTGGGGAAACTGAGGCAGACAGAAATTAGGTAAATTGCCCAATGTCACATAACTAGTAAGTGTCTGAGATCAGATGTGAACTCAGGTCTTCCTGATTTCAGGTCCAGCTTGCTCTCCACTCACCCACCTTGCTGCCTCTCAACATGGCAGAAGTTGGTAGAGTGTAATGGAAGCAGCACTGTATTTACATTTAGGGCTATAGGCTTGAATCCCAGCTCTCCCCCTTACTACTTCAGGCAAGCCCCTCTCTGTGCCTCAGTTTCCCCATCTATAAAATAAGGGATTTGAACTAGATAACCTCTGAGGTCACTTCCACCTTTAAATTTAGGATTCTGTGAAGATTGCTGTAGCAGCTACATGGGCGATGAAATGGAAAGGAAAAGCTAGAAGCAAGGAGGCCAATTAGGAAGCTAGCATAATAATTCAGTTAAGAGGTGATGAACATAGACAATAACTACGCACCAGAAGGGATCAGATGTAAGACACACTGTGGGGAGAAAGACTGTAGAATGAATGGATATTGGGTGGGAAGAGGGCAGTGAAAAAGAAGAAAGCAACAAGGATGACTCAAAAAATACAAACCTGGGTTACTGGGAGATTGACAATCACCTTAAGAGAAAGAGGGAGATTTTGAAGAATGATGTCTTCTTTTTAGGCATATCGAATTGAGATGTGGATGGGATATTGAAATATCCATCAGGCAATTAGAAATGTGGGGTTGACACTCAGGACAGAAATCAGGGTTGAATGGATAGATTTGGGAGTCGTCTGAGTAAAGATGATTGAGGAGATGAGGAGTTGATGAGTAGATGAGATTGAAAAGTAGGAAGTATAGAGATACAAAAAAGAATATCCAGCATAGAACATTGGGGAAAAACCCACTCTTGGTAAGGAACAGTTTAATTTTTATTTTTGTATTCCCAGTGTAGGTACATAAAATAAGTATTTGTAAAGTGATTATGGGGTTATGGTCATGTCATATAGACTTTCAGAGTCTCAGTGTCTTCATCTGTAAAATGGAGGTCATAATACTTTCAGTGCCTACCTCAAGAAAGGATCCTGGTTTAGCATAATACACAGTGCTGGCTTTAGTTTCAGGAAGACCTGGCTGTAGATCCAGATGCTGACACGTACTAGCTGTGTGTCACCCTGGCAAAGTCATTTATCCTTTCCGGGAACAGCTAGACGTAGTCCAGTTTGGCTGGAATGTTGGTTTCAAGTGAATGAGTAATATAAAATTAGAATAAGTAGATTAGAGACAGAGTCAATTAAATTCTACCCAATTATTAAGAACCTAGTATAAGAGGAATAAGAGAAGAAAATAAGTATTTACTAAGTACCCACTAGTGCCACACTATGCTAACGGCTTTACTGGTATCTCAAGCAGTCCCATAGAACTAAAGTGCTAAGTGAGAGCTTTGTGGAAAGAGTTCTCCTTCCTTCACCTGTTGCACACAAATCTACAAGTCCAAATGGGATAAAGCAGGTGAAAAGAAAAAGGGAAACAGTAGGGAGACTGACCAGAAGACTACTACAACTGTTCAGCATGAGGTGATGTGAACGTGCACCAGGGTGGTGGCTATGTGAGGGGACATACAAGAAAGAAGGAAAACGAGACAAGATCTGACAACAGCTAGGTGCTGAAGTGGCTCAAGTCAGGGCAATTGGAGTTCAAATCATGCCTCAGACACATACTAGCTGTATGACCCTGGGCAAGTCACAAACTGCTGTTTGCCTCAGTTTCCTTTTCTGTAAAATATGGATAATAATAGCACCTGCCTCCCAGGGTTGTGAGGATCAAATGAGCTAATATTTGTGAAGTGTTCAGCACAGTGCCTGGCACATAGTCAGCACTATATAAATATTAGCTATTATTATTTGCTGTTGTGTGGGTGAATGCAAGTGAGAAATCGAGAATGCCCCTGAGAAGTCACTAAATGACTGAGAAGATGGAGGCACCTTCAACAGTAATCGAGAAGCTGGAATGAAGAGAAATTTTAGGAAGAAACGTGATGAGTTCTTTGGTAGATTTGTTCAGTTTGAGATCTATTTAAGAGGCAGTTGGTGATGTAGGGGCCTGGAGCTTAGGAGAGAAAATAGGGCTGGAGATTCATAACATACATACATATAGATAGATAGATAGATAGATAGATAGATAGATAGATAGATAGATAGATAGATAGATAGATACAGATCTATATAGACATATATAGATGTAGATAGATATACACACATGTACAAATATATATGCACACATATACAAATATATAGACATACATACATATATGCACACACATATGCACATACATACACAGATGTGGAAATCACCTGCATACAGATGATTATTCAACTCCTGGGGGCTAAGATCAGCAAGCAACATAGTGAGGGGGAAAAGAGAAGAGGTCCCGGGACTAAGCCTTAAGGGACACACCTAGAGTTGGGTGAACCTGACAAACGACCAGCAAAGAAGATGGAAAAAACCTGTTTAGATGAGTTGGAGGAGAACCAGGACAGAGAGTGTCATGAAAACCTAGGAAGGAGGCAGTTCCCAGGAGGAGAAAGCACGAGATGATGTCAAAAGCACAGGGAGGTCAAAAAGAGTGAAGATTAGGAAAATGACGTTTGATTTGGCAATTAAGAGATCACTGGTAACTTTGGAGACAGTAGTTTCAGCTGAAAGACAAGTCAGAAGCTAGATTGCAGAGGGCTTAGATGCAGGTGTGAGGATGGAAAGTGGCGATACCTAATATAAAGTGCTTTCTCAAGGAATTTAGCAGTAAAAGATATAGTTAGAGATGGGAGTGGGGGGAGGGGAACATGACTGGATCAAGTTAGGATTTTTTTTTTCAGAGTGGGGAACAAACCATATTTGTAATGTGTTTTGTTTTCTTGCTCTCTTTTTGGATGGGGGAGAGGGATCAAGTGAATTTGGAATGAAAAAAAATTTTTTTAAGTTTCTGTGCCTGTGTGACCCTGGGCAAACCACTTAACTCCAATTGCCTTACCAAAACAAACAAACGAACAAACAAAAATCTCTGTGCTTTAAAAAATAATAAATTATTTTTTAAAAAGTGAGAGACACTTGGATGTTTGTAGGCAACAAGGAAGGACCCCTTTAGATAAGGAAGGGATCCTTATCTCCCTATTTGTATCCCCAGTGCTTACCATAGTGCCTAGAGCATAGTAAATGCTTTTCTTCTCCTACACATTTTCAGGTGGTGATCTCATCAACTCCCCATTGTCATCTCCTATTCTCAGATCTATGCATCCAGTCCTAACCTCTCTCTTAAGCTCCAAAATCACATGTCCAACTGCTTTATTGATATCTTGAACTGGATGCCCCATAGATATCTTAAATTCAACATATATAAAACTGAAACTCATTTTCATTCCCCCCACAAACCTTTCCTTCTTCTGAACTTCTGTTGAACATACCCCTATCCTAGCAACTTGGGCTTAAAATCTAGGTGGCATCCTCTACTTGCTCTCTCTCACCTTCCATATCTAATTTATTGCCAAGTCTGCCAGTTTTACCGTCATTAAATCTCTTATATACACTCCCTTCTCTGAACTCTGACACTGACACCTCAGGGGTCTATACCGCCCTCATCACTTCATAACCTGATTACTGCAATAGGTTCCCAAATGGTCTTGCTGCCTCACCTTTCTCACCCTCCAGTCCATCTTTCACTTAGCTCTCCAAATGATCTTCCTAAAGCCCAGGTCACCCCCTCTACTCTATAAACTCCTGTGGCTCCTTATCACTTCCAGGATCAAATCCAAACCACTTTTTGGCATTTAAAGCCCTTCACAGCCTCGGCTTCCCCTACTTTCCCAATCTTCTTATCCAGCAGTGGGGAGCCTGAGGCCTCGAGGCCACATGTAGGCTCCCCACCACTGTAATACCTTCTTCACTGCCCCTCTCCCAAGTGTACTGCTCTTATGCTGCTCCTTCCACAAATCAATCCAGGCATTTTTACTGGCCATTCCCCATGCCTGGAATTCCCTCCCTCCTCATCTCAGCCTCCTAGATTTCCTGGCTTCTTTCAAGGCCTAGCTAAAATCCTGCCTTCTACAAGAAGCCTTTCTTGATATCTCCAGTTTATCATATATGTGTATGTGTATGTGTATGTGTATGTGTATGTGTATGTGTATGTGTATGTGTATGTGTATGTGTATGTGTATGTGTATGTGTATGTGTATGTGTATGTGTATGTGTATATGTATATGTTTATAGATATAGATATAGACATAGCTATAGCTATAGATATAGATATAGACATAGACATAGATATATAGATATAGATATAGACATAGATATAGATATAGATATAGATATAGATATAGATATGGATATGGATATGGATATGGATATAGATATAGATATAAGTATAGATATAGATATAGGTATAGATATGGATATGGATATAGATATGGATATGGATATGGATATAGATATGGATACGGATACGGATAAGGATACGGATATGGATACGGATACGGATATAGATATAGATATAGATATAGATATAGATATAGATATAGATATAGATATAGATATGGATATGGATATGGATATGGATATGGATATGGATATGGATATGGATATGGATATGGATATAGACATAGACATAGACATAGATATAGATATAGATATAGATATAGATATAGATATAGATATAGATATAGATATAGATATAGATATAGATATAGAGAGAGTTTGTGCAGAGTTGTTTGCATATTTCCTCCACCGTTAGACTGGGAGCTCCTTGAAAGCAGATGCTAGCTTTTACCTTTCTAACCTGGGCCCTCAGCACAGCATCTGGCACCTAGTAGGAATTCAATACACGCTCACTGACTGACTGAGATTGAAAATGATAGAGGAGGGTTGCTAATAGGGGCAATAGGCTGGAGAAAACAGGATGGGAGAAGAGCTATCTCTTCCAGTAAGATAAAACAGAGATAAGAAGGGATTGGGGAAGATATCTGAATGGTAAAGGAAGAAGAGGGAAAAGAAGGGAGGTCCCAGTGAATGGGTAACATATTTTCAGTGAGGTATGAGATGAGGTCATAAGCTGAGTGGGAAAGAAAGGAGAGAGGCTGGTGAATGGATTCAGGAGGCATGAAAGGAAAGCCTTGCTACGTTGAGCACCCAGTGGAAGATTATATTGCATAAATCTATAGAGGACTCAATCAGAACAGCTCCATAATTTTCTCTGTTTATAGTATGGCTGTGCTGTAATAGAGATGGAGGAGCGGGCAGCTAGGTGGCACGGTGGATAGAGCACCGGCCCTGGATTCAGGAAGACCTGAGTTCATAACACTTACTAGCTGTGTGACCCTGGGCAAGTCACTTAACCCCATTGCTTAGCCAAAAAGAGAGAGAGAGAGAGAGAGAGAGAGAGAGAGAGAGAGAGAGAGAGAGAGAGAGAGAGAGAGAGAGAGAGATGAAGGAGGTGGGTGGTGGGAATAATTCAAGGTTGGGGTCAGCTGTGATGTGACTGGCAAGTCAGTAGGTCAGCAAGCATCAGTTAGGGACCATGCACCAGGTAATGTGCTAAGCACTGGCTATACAAAGAAAGGCAGAACCATGGACAGGGTGAGGTAGCAAGGGTTGGGGATTCTAGTTAGGAGGAATGTGGGCCGTCGAACTGATTCTCCAAAGGATTGAGATGAGGAGGGCAGTGAGGGCTTGGGAAGGAGTAGAGCCTGGGAAAGAACTGAGGGGTCAGAAGTTGTGAGGTCATAGCTGAGGTTTCTAGAAGAAGTAAAAACACTGAGGCTTTGAGGCAACTAGTTGGCACGGTGGATAGAGTCCTGGGCTTGGAGTTAGGGAGAGTTGGGTTCAAAGCAGGTCTCAAATACTAACTATATGACCTTGGGCAAGTCACTTATGCCTGCCTCAGTTTCCTCATCTGTGAAATGGGAATAATAACAGCACCTACTTCCCATGGTTGCTGCGAGGAAAAAATGAGATAATCTTTGTAAAGCACCTTGCAAATATTTAAGTGCTGGCTATTACTATAAGTCAATGACTATCTCAATTTGCATCTCCAGTGTCTGGAATGCAGTAGCCCTGATTTTAGTTTATTGATTATCCTCCATTTACATTGTAGGTCCCTTGTATCAAATATAGTTATTTGGGTATTGTTTCTCTCTCTCTCTCTCTCTCTCTCTCTCTCCATATACATACATACATATACATATATACATGCATATATGTGTACCTATATACACACATATATCAGCACATTTCCATAATTATAATCTCTCTATGCATATGTCATATGTCTCTGTATATAACATATAACATATATTATGCATTGATTATTTATATATCTCTGCATATTAATATATAGAAATCAAGAGAGAGAGAGAGAGATCTGATCTTAAGAAACTTATACTATGGTAAAGTTCACATACATACCTACCTACACACACACACACACACACACACACACACACACACTTTTAGGAAGTGAGTGTAAATGAGAAGAATACATATGGGTTAAATTTCCTTTGAAAGATGCAGGAGTTTAAGAAAAACATATGTGTCTATGTGTATGTGGAGCAGCTAGGTGGTGCAGTGGATAAAGTACTGGTCCTGGAGTCAAGAACACCTGAGTTCAAACCTGGCCTTAATCACTTCTTAGCTGTGGGACCTTGGGCAAATCATTTAACCCTGTTTGCCTCAGTTTCCTCATCTGTAAAATGAGCTGGAGAAGGAAATGGCAAACCACTCCAGTATCTTTTCCAAAAAAACCCCAAATGGGGTTTTGAAGAGTCAGACATGACCAAGAATGACTGAACAGCAACAAATGTGTGGATGTATGTATTACGTAAACAAACTTTACCTGAGGTCAGAGACTACTTCATTTTTCTTTTTTATTCCCCAGTGTGAAGTACAATGCCATGTACCTAGCAAGCCCTTCAAAAACACTTGTGAAATTGAACTTAATTATGCAGACAACAATTTTCTTTTCCTGGAGCAAAACAGATAGTTCTTTAATAGGAAAGTCCTCATGATATATTTGGTTTTTTTGGAGTCCAGATTTTTTAATAGTATATCTGTCAATAGATTGCTAATGAAACTACCTTTAATTCAGTGGAACTATAAAATTCATTGGTATCAATGGGAGTGTAGCATATGTGAGGACAATTCCAAATGGCTGAAAAGGAACTTGAAAATGCATATGCTCTCATGGTTAATAAATATTTGGTGACTGATTGATTAAAGAACATAAAGGGCTTTGTATGTATTTGGACAACTGAAATGGGCAGGTCAAAGCAAAGAGACCCAAGTACAGAGGAAATGAGCTAACACTATTTCCAGTGAGTAAACACTCATTTAATGAGTTATTTTCATTCTTCTTACAAAGAAACAATCTGCATTGGAGAGGAGGGGGGCAAAAAAATCATAAAAATGCCAAACAAGGATTTGTCTGATGCCCAGAATAATCCTAATTTTGAAGTTTATAACATCACAATAAGGAATGAAAGAAATAAACAAGTATTTATTCAATGCCTACTACCCTAAGGGCTTCACAAGCATTTTTTCATTGGATCCTCACAAGTCTGGGAAGTGGGTGCTATTATTATCTCCATTTCATTAAAGCCAACAAAAATTAAGAGATTTTCCCAGAGTCACACCGAATCTGAGGCCAGATGTGAGTCTTCCTGACTCTAGGCCCAGTGGGCCCACAATGTCACCCAGCTGCCTCAGTAATAACAATGAACACAATGATGAAGATTAGGGATTGATAGGAGGAAAAACTTCTTAATGCCTAGAGCTAGCCCAAAGTGGAATAGTGTGTCTCTGAATGGGAAGGGTTCCCTCTCAGGGGAGGATTTCATGCAAAGGCTGAATGACCACTGGATCAGGTATGTGGTCTAGAGGCTACCGGTTCAGATGTGGTCTGAGGAAATGGCCTTCCAACTGTGATTCTTTGAATACGTTTCCACTTTGCCTAACCATAAAGATGCCCCTCCCAAGTACTACCCCCTTGCTCTCTGCTCCTACCTTTCCTGACGATACACTCTTGCCCTCATTATATGAGTCTGCAGAAGAATGATGTCTCACCAACCAAACAAGAAGTTGATAACACCACACCTTGCCCTGTGTCATTAACTCAACAGCTATTTGCCCTGGTGAATATGCTCTTATGAATGTGTACAGTTCATGAGTGATTTTCCTAGCCTCTTAGGCAAATCCCCACTGGCCTTGCCCTATTGATTAGCCTGTACTGTGGTGAGGAATGGAATGCAACATTCTGTTGTAAGCTCACCTTTGACAATCCCAATTCAACATTCAATGTCCTGTTTTCTTGAAAAACCTACTATTTAACCCTATGACCTTTCATTGTCCAGGCATTAAAGGTCTTGAGAATCTTTTGCTACTGCAGAACTCTTGTGAAGTTCTTACTACCTGTGAGACTGTCTCTTAGCTAAGGCTTCTGTTCCACACTAAGGAAGTAAACAGGAAACGATTGAGGATCCTTACTAGTACTTTCCTCCTTTGTGTACTCCTTAAATCACCACCTTCCTGGAAATCCTCTAAGGCCCCAAGTGGAAAATCATAGTATCCTCACTGCTCAAGAGGGTTTTATCTTGCCTTCCCCACCCCCACTTTGGGCTAGTGTATGAATTACTAATGTTTCCCTGGAATTTGCCATATGCCTGGATACTGGAAAATGTGACTAACAGAAGTCTCTACTGGATTTCCAGAGGATAGAATTGTTCTCTAACCTTTTCCTTCTCCCTCCAATGGTCTCAGCATGGATTAAAAATCCACTGTACCAAACCTAGTTGGCTGCAGAAATTATCCACAGAAATGGTGTTGAAATTCCAGGGGCCCAAGCTGAAAGGGAATATATTAATAGAAGACAAGCAGAGTTGAGAGGTCCTAATAGGATTCCAATGTGTGTGTGTGTGTGTGTGTGTGTGTGTGTGTGTGTGTGTGTGTGTGTATGTGTGTGTGTGTGTGTGTGTGTGTGTGTGTGTGTGAGAGAGACAGAGAGAGAGAGAGAGAGAGAGAGGGAGAGAGACAGAGAGAGAGAGAGAGAGAGAGAGGGAGAGAGAGAGAGAGAGAGAGAGAGAGAGAGAGAGAGAGAGAGAGAGAGAGAGAGAGAGAGAGAGAACTGAGGGGACCCAGTAAGAAGAAGCAAGATTCACAGTTGACTTTATAGGACACGAGGAATCTTGCAAAACTTGGAACCTCTTCTGCCCAGGGTTTCAGTATGTAAAGTGTGCAACTTCTGTGGAAGAGACTTACCCTTTCCCCCTTGGCCTCCTTCTTTCTGGCCTAGAATTAAGTAAAATGGTAATTTTCTTTCCAAGACTTAAAGGGCTGGCTCCATCTGTAGCACTCGTGGACGTGTCAGAGCTTCCTCCTGAGTCTGAATCTGATCCTTGATTACGCATGATCTTTTTCTATCGAAATTAAACACTTCACATCTCCTAAGTTCCTTCTGCTTGGTTTTCCCCTCCTTCCATCTCTTAAAGGAAAAGTGGAGCTCAGATGGTGTTCTGGGGAGGTTGAGGAAAACACCAACTATCTCCTCATTTGTAGTACTCACTGTCTGGCCCTTACTGTACCAAACCGATTTTTTTTCTATCAATCCTTAAACTCCTGCATCTTTCAAAGGAAATGTAAGCCATATGTTTCCTCCTCATTTACACTCACTTCCTAAAAGCATTATTTCAAAACAGCTATTTGATGTCCCAGGAGTCTTACAAGATTTGTGCCTTTGCAAAACCTCTTTACACCCTCCTCTCCTTTTCCCTCCTGGGAACTGAGAAACTATTTGCAACCTCTAAACTGGATACTAGTCTAGCAGGGCATGTGGTAAGCAATAAACAAACATTTGCTGAAAGATTTTTAATTCAACCATAAGGTACCAGTGTGACAGACGTGCTCATCTACCTACCTTAAACTCGAAAGGTATTTTCTTCATTTCTTCCCCTTTCCATTATTTTTATGTTCCCAAATACATTCAATTCAATGCAACAAACATTTATTAAGGATTGATTATATTTAATGCACTTTGCTAGGCATTGGGGATATTAATGGAATCGGTAGTCATTGCCCTCAGGGAGCTTGCATTCTATTGAAGGGTACATCAAGTACACAGATAAGCAAATAATCCAAAGAATTGACAGTCACTTTAAGTACAGTCAAAGGAAGAGGAGCTGGTGAGTAGAAAGTAAAGATCAGGAAAAGCCTTGTGTACAACGTGGTGCTGGAGAAAATAAGGAATTCTGTAAGGGGGAGGAGAGAAAGGACAAAAAGCATGGATTACGAAGCTTGTGAATTGTTAGCAGGACAACTTGGATGAAAAAATGAATGAATGAACAAGCTTTTATTTAGGAATTATGATGAGCTAGGCACTATTCGAGGTTCTGGGGATGATAAAAGTGAGACAGTTCTTGACCTCAAAGGGTACTCATCTACTACATATAGAGGAGTAGGGTTCAGGAAAGAGACCTTTAGTCTGCAGCATCATGGGAATGTTGAGGGCAGCAATAGGAAAATCAGTTGTCATAATCTATTCAGTAGCAATGGTGTTCTTGATTTGATTACTATTCCCAGGGCAAGAGCTGACCCCTTTCTCTTTCTCTTTGGCAGCTGGGGAGATGGCATGATATCCATTTTGGCCGGTCTTGGCTTCCTGGTGGATAGCTGGATGATCTAGGAAGCGTGGTCTGGAATCGGCTCCATATGGTGGGTTAGGTGAGTTTTTACTGACTCACTACGGACTGCACAGACTGTAAGGAAGAACAATAGTATATAAGACTGGAAAGGTGGGTGGAAGCCACATTGTGGAGGGCTAAGCAATTTAAGTAATTGTTACAATTCCCAGGACAGCGTTCGATCCTCAACAAAATGTTACCTAGTTGCTAATGGACTAACCCAGGAGTTTTAATTTATTTATTACTTCTTATACTAGTAAAAGAAAGCTATTGTTATTATTAAATGACCTTAATGAAGTAGAAAGTCTTGGTATGGAACTCTGAGCTCCCCCAAACCAACATTTTCTTTAGTTCAGTAGCCCCGGTGTCCCATACTGCAGGAGCTGTGCTGGGATCCTGGTGAGAGACCATGGAATGAAATCATACTCTAATGTTACAGATTTCAGCAGCTGTTAAAATTACACAGTGATTATCCTTTTAGCCTGTGTAGTATTACACCGTGGTAAATTTGCTCTTAGCCTGTATTAGGAAAGGTAGGAACTGAAACAATAAGATATATTGATTAAATTAGCCCCCAAGGATTGTTGTTAGCATTCCTGCTTCCCCCCTTTCTCTCCTGGGAGGGGTTGGCTGCTAGATAAAACATTTCCATCTGAGGTTCTAGATCCCCACAGGCATGCACACAGCTTCAACGGCAGCCCTGGCATTGGTCACTCAGAGAATCTCATGTCTTTAGGTAGATGAGGACACAGGGCAGCCAGGCAACTATGGATCGAAGCTCTGCTTCTCCCCAGATCTAAAAATGCTACAGGCTAAGTGAGTAAGTGAATCCTAGCCCCTGGTTCCAAGTTGCTGGGCTGGCTAAGCATTATTCCAGCTGGAAAACTTGTCATCTGTGAAGCCCTGGGAAAGTCCCTTTGACCAAAAATATCACTCTCACCAGTGCCTGAAATGCTGGCATCTGGAATTCTTTCCTATTTGTTCCCCCTCAAAGGCCAGCTTCTAAAATGCAAACATTTTAACCCAGGATCATTTTGGTCTTCTTTAACATTTGGTGTAGCAGAAAAATGTGTTGTACTTGGAGTCAGGAGAGATATGAGTCTGAATTCTGACTCTGACTTTAAGCAGTTTGCTTTGATTTTTTGAGCCTCAGTTTCCAAATCTGTAAAATGGGGATAGCAATGCCTGTAGGGACAACCTTACAGAATTGTGAGGATTAAATGAGATAATGCATGGAAAGTTCTAAATAAAGCAAAAAAAAAAAGCTCTTTTTAAAAAAATCATCCTAACCATTTCAAACACTCTCCTTTTTATAGTAAATAGAAATAAATAGCTAATGTCTTGGGTGCCTATAAATTTATGGAGTAGACTATGCTGGAAATGTCCAAATTCTTGAAATAGGTAAAAATCACAGTGTATGAGGAAACTTTTTTTTTCATGTATAATTTATGGAGGAATGATTTCCCTCAGAGGAAAATATTCATAAATTCATGGATCTAGATCTGGAAGGCCATGCAATCCACTCCCTTAATTTTACTGATAAGGAAACTAAAGCCTAGAGAAATTTAGTGACTGGTTTGAGGTCACATAGAGACCAACAGTCGGGGTCAGCCTATTTGAACCCAGGCCCTCTGCCTCCTTAATTTTTTTTTCCTTTGTTCTTGCCAAGTTAGCAATCACTGCCAAATTAACACAAAGACTTCGACAAAGAGCAAGAAAGTAGATCATATAAGAAGCTGTGAACAATTAATACAATTTTTTATTTTTAAGAAATATGTTTTTCAAAATCAACAAAAGAAAAGCACAGTGGGAGCTTATATTTGCTATATTTTCCATTTGATTATTTGAGTTTTGGTGTTTTGGGGGGTTTTTTGTGAGGCGATTTGAGTTAAGTGACTTGCCCAGAGTCACCCAGCTAGTAAGTGTTATGTGTCTGAGGACAGATTTGAATTCAGGTCTTCCTGACTCCAAGGCCAGTGCTCTATCCACTGCGCCACCTAGCTGCCCCTTATTTGAGTTGTTTTTAAAGAAACAAATAAGTTTATGTAATTATACTGTATACACATAGGTGTACTGTATTTTAAAGAAACACACACATATATAAACATACACAAATGTATATATGTGCATATGTATGTGTGTATGTTTATATATGTGTGTGTATATACGTATGTTTTATTAAAAATAACTCAAATTATCAAATAAGTTGTAACACAATTTTACCAGTAAGAGTGGTCTTAAACTTTGCTAATTACTAGGAGGCTTAATGAATAGAGTATAGGACTTGGAGCAGGAAGACTTGAGTTACTAGCTGGGAGACCTTGGACAAATCATTCAATCACTCTGAACCTCAGTTTCCTCATCTGTAAGACGGAGATAATAATAGCACCCACTTCACTAGGTAGTTGTGAGACTCACATGAGATGACACACATAAAGTGCTTTGCATACCTGAAAGTGCTGTGTAAATGCTAGTTATCGTATCTTATGCCAAGTGTCTTCCAATGAATTCATGGCTTGTCCCATTAGCTTCACATTGCCTTATAACTCAGAGAACTGCAGACCTTAACCACTTAATGCCTTATGACCTTCATGATGAGTCTGCGTAGATGTCAATCAATCATCAATCAACATTCAAGCATTTATTAAGTGCCTACTAAATGCTGGGCATCATATTAGGTCCTGCCCCTCAAAATGGGGCCCATGTAGATAGCTCATGATGGATTTTGTCACATGGAAAGAGTCCAAGCAAGTGGATGATGGAATCAACATGTGTCAGGCCTTGGAAGAGGCAATTTCTGGGCCTGTGATAATCTGCCAGTTTGTGTCATCTCTGTCAGTAGTGACGCATTTTTCCCCTCATCAGGAAAAACATCAAAGATCCCTGGATTTCCACAGCAGCAGTTTGATTGTCCTGGTATAAACAGAAGACATAGCCATAACCTCTTCTCAAAGGCTGGTTCAGCAGAGGCTTTTCTTTCTGGAATTCCAATTTAAAAAATAAAATTATAAGAATTGGTTTGCTGAATACTCGGGTATTCAAGAGCTTTTGATTCTTCCTGCCTTTCCAGGTTATCTTTTTTCCTTTTTTAATCTTCAGTATGATTTTTTTTTTTGGAGGGGGGATGGAGGGAAAAAGGGGAAGGGAGAAAGAATGCTATTGGTTAATTTTTGTAACACCTTTTCCCATTTTCCCTCTCTTTAAAGCCTTCCTCCCCCCTCCAAATGTCATATCTGCTAATTCCCTTTCTCTTTATTGCTCTGTGTTTTCCTCTGTTTGTTTTTGTTTCAGGTTTCTATGGATCCTTTTACAATCTTCCTTTTAGTTCCTTAGAATGCCTGCTGTGTTTTCTTCAGCCTCATGGCATCATCTTCTCCTGTCATTTGGTTCTTAAATCCACTTCTTTGCCCACCACCATTTGGAGCGGCTAATCCTCTTCAGCCCTGCCTGGGTTTCCCTAATAACAGTGCTTACCTTCCAGGATTCTGGACTTCTTTCAAGGAAAGAACCAGAATGTTGATTTTATGAAGGTCTCTATTCATGGGGGTTGTTTATTTCTTCAAAGCTCTTGTTTAGAAAATTGGGGTCTTCTCTCCCCTTACCACAGTTATTCTGTTTACTGAAATCTAAAGACAATCAGCCTTGTGGTTGAGGCATAATCGAATCAAGAGGGTTAACTAAATAAAGACAGTTGGCAGCCAAAAATCAGGCTGAGATTCCTAGCCAGCATTATTTGCTTTTTTTTCTTTTGGTGGGGTGGGCTCTATTTTTTTCCTGGGGTCACTGTGGGACTAGAAATCAGATTCAACTACAAAGACATTTTTTCTTAGCTATACCTACCAATGAAGTCCTTATAACTTTGAAAAGTGAAAGGAGGAAGCATTTCAGGAACAGATTTTTTTTAAAAAAAAACATGTCTAAACCTTGAATAAGTTTATAGTATCACTTTAATAAGATTATGTGGTGCCAGCAATGTGGTTATTTCAAGAGCTCTGAACTTGTAGTAAGTGGATTGGCTGAGTCTTATCTTCCCAATTTACTTAGGCCGTGGATAAACAATCTCATCTTTCTGAGCCTTCATTTTCATCTCTATAAAATGGGAATGATCATACCTGGGACTTCCTAGCTACCTATCTCACAGAACTTTTCTGAGATAAATGGTTTGTAAATTTAAAGGGGCTGTAGAAACATCTTGTTTTTATGGATGTTTTACTTTTATATCATTTATATTTTATATCATTTTTCATTTCATTTTTATATTTTGTTTATTATATTATACTTATTTTTATCATTTTATATCATTTACATTTATAGCATTTTCATTTTCAAATATATTCTTCCCCATTCTTCTCCCCAGAAAACCACCAAGAGAATAAAAAGAAGAAAACAGATCAGCAAAATTGTGTGACAATATATGCAATATTTCGTATAGGTAGTCCCTCCACAAAGAAAAGAGGGATATGGAGGCAGCTAGGTGGCGCAGTGGATAGAGCACCAGCCCTGGAGTCA
Source organism: Phascolarctos cinereus (assembly GCF_003287225.1). NCBI lineage: Eukaryota > Metazoa > Chordata > Mammalia > Diprotodontia > Phascolarctidae > Phascolarctos > Phascolarctos cinereus. The sequence goes on from NW_027556180.1 coordinate 45,815,113, forward strand.
GGAGGAACTGAGTTCAAATCTGGCCTCAGACCAGACACTTAACACCAGCTTTGTGACCCTAACCAAGTCACTTAACCCCAATTGCCTTGCAAAAAAAAAAAAAGAGGGATATGAATTTTCCCAACTCTTCTCTGCGGTCAAGTGTAATTATATACAGTTTTATTTTATTTTTCCCTCTTTTGATTTACACTGTAGTCATTATTACATATGTTGTTTTCCTGGTTCTACTTACTCCACTCTACATCAGTTCATGGATATCTTCTCATGCTTTCCTAAATTCTTCACTTTTATTGTTTATCATGGCATAATAAATGAGTTGTTATTGAAGGTAGGGACTATTTTTTCCTGGTTTTGTCTGGTCTTGTATTCCCTATACTTACCACAGTGCCCTGAACCTAGTAGGCACTTACTAAATATTTGTTGTATTACGCTGTGTCATTAACAACCTTCATTCAAGTCCTGCCTTGAGTCCCCATCTCAAAAGTCAGGCCAACAACAATGCAGCCCTGGGTGGGATCTACCCTTCTGTCAAGGCTTCAAGTATGGGCTTAGCAATAGCCTTGCTTGTGTGCCAGTTGCAGAGAGATTTATTACTGAAGAGTTGGCCAATGGCTGATGAACTTTTTTGACCCCAGTTAACTCATGAAATGTTCTAGATAGGTGTGGAGAGGTTGAATCCTGTTTGGGTGGAGGGTGTACAGCATCCACATAGATCTTGAAGGAAGGAGTGCTGCTGACAAAAGTATTTGAGGATTACTGAGAATCCTGGGTGGAGGTGAGGATAGAGAACATCATGGAATGAGTAGAAAGGAAGTACGAGATGATAACAATTTTTTGAGGCAAATTCACAAAGCAAGGAGAGAATAGGGTTAAAAACCAAGAAAGCTGTTCTTGCCCTTGGCAACCCCAAGTACTGTTATGTATTACTTCTTGCCTTCAGAATAGCCATATGACTTCACAGGTAGAATTCACCTAAGATCCCTTCACAGGCACATGACATCTAGTGTCGTAATAAAGAATCACAGGAGTGGTAAGTTGCTCACAGGTGGTAGAAAACCAAAACCTATTCAACACACATTTATTAAATGCCTATTATGTACCAGGCACTTTGCTAAACACTAGGGATACAAAGAAAGGATGAAAGGTGCAATTTTCCTTCTAATGGGGAAGAAAACTTGGAACAAATTATTTTTATTACATATATATACATATATACATACATATATACATACATACATATATATATATATATATATATATATATATATATATATATATATATATAAAGTCTAACTTTAGAGGGTTTCATAATCAGAAAATAGTCTCTGACTTAAATGTGCATGTTGTCTGTTTACATGCTATGTCCCCTCCTCCTGCCCCATCCAATTAAATGCAAGCTTCTTGAGGGTAGGAACTGTATTTTACTTTGTCACCTCAGTGCTTAGGACAGTGCCTTGCCCACAGTAGGTACTTAATATATACTGGACCATCCATTCTAAAGGATGGTATAGACTCTTTCATTGAACTGGATTTATGTTGTTGTGAATATTGTCTAAAATAAAGGGCCCACGCTTTTAGGATTAAGGTCTCTTCTCTTACTCAGCAATGTTCTTTGTCAAGGGATTTACTTGAACAGGATTTGATCTGATGAATAATTCAATTGGATAGAGGATTTGATTGGATAAAGATCTGGAAGACTTGGTTCAAATCCTGTCTCTGGAACATCCTGGCTGTGACTCTGGACAAATCACGTAAGCTCTCAGTGTCCCCAGGAAACCCTCTAACACAATTAATTTCAGAAACTGGCAGAGGGAGTTTGCCATACTGAGAATTTCCTATGCCAATAAAATCATGTCTGGACAGAACTCCCTATGAAACTCAGCTGAAGTGTGAACTCTGGAAGGAGGGAACTTTGCACTCACATCATCCTACACAGTACTTTTCCCATGTCTTTGAATTAGTGAATGAGTAACAAATAGTAGGGCAGCTGGAAGGGACCTTGTGAAATGTGGGCTCCCTGCTAAATCAGGGATTAGGTAGGCAGTCACATACATGCCAGGGGATATGTCCTCCCAGATTTGGTTTCAGTCTAAGAGCTGTAGGAGTCAGTCGTTCAGGCCTAATGTACCCACAGGGACTTGAAGAGGCCAGTAGCACCCAGACGCCAAGTTCCTAATATAGACATTATGGTGATCTACAAACAAGTTTGACGGGGATAACTTTGTAAGGACAAAGGCAATCACTTATGGAGGTCTATCGGGTCTCAAGTCAAGGCCTCGAAACAGCATCTGTGAAGTCATCTCCTATGCTAGACACCTTATAACATTTGAACCCACTGGCATGAGAGCCAATAGAATCCCTGCCTCCAAGGAGTTTACAATCTCACCAAACCTCCCCTCCTCCAGACATGATTAGGTGGACAAGGCCAATGGGGAAAGAAAGACAAATAAAAGGGCTGCTTCATGTCAGTAAACTGACAAAGTAGGGCTTTCTTTAAGTGAAACATGAAGAATAAAGGATATATTTACAATATAATGTTTTAAAAGTTGGTATCAGGGAAGCTGGGTTGCACTGTGGCTACAGTGCCGGTTCTGGTGTTAGAGTCAGGAAGACTGGAGTTGGAATCCTGCCTGAGGGTGTCTGACCCCAAGCAAGTCACTTTACCTTGGTTGGCCTCAGTTTTCTCCTCCATAAAACAGGCATAATAATAGAAATCTCCACACAAGGCTGTTGAGAGGATTGAAGGAGATAGTGTCTATAAAGTGCTTTGCAAAACAAAGCACTGTGTACCTGTTAGCCATTATTGTCTGTTCTGGTATTACAATAACTTGTGATTTCTTTCTGGGTTCTTAAATTTGGAAAAATAAATTTACTGTTCATATCCAACAGATATTTTTGACACTTCTTCAGTTTGGAGCCTTATGATCCAAATCAGCCAGAGGACACTAGGGGGAAAAAAAAGTTAGGGAAATGGTATATCTTCCTTATTGTGTTGGTTGTGGATTGTTTCAGTCACATCAGACTCTTTGTGACCCCCATTTGGGGTTTTCTTGGCAAAGATGTTGGAGTGGTTTGCCATCTTCTTCAGTTCATTTTACAGATCAGGAAACTGAGGCAAACAGGTTAAGTGACTTGTCCAGGGTCACACAGCTCATGAGTGTCTTCCTTAATCTATAATAATAGGGGGCAGCTAGGTAGCCAAGTGGATAGAGCCAGGAGGACCTGAGTTCAAATCCAGATTCAAATGCTTGACACTGAGTTGTATCAAGTCACTTAGCTTGCCCCGATATAAACACACATACACGCGCACGCACACACACACACAAACAAATGAGATATTTGTAAAATAGCACAGAGGCTGGCATACAGTAGGTGCTTAATAAATGCTTGTTTCCTTCTCCCTACAATGCTAGCTATTGCTGATTACCAGCAGTTAAATAGACCAGACAAGGAGCGTGGGGCAATGTAAAGAGCTCTAGATTTGAAGTCAGAGGACCTGGGTTCAAAAGCCAATCTGCCATTTAGTCTACCTATATGACCTTGGCCTAATCTGCAAAGGGCAGAACAAGATGACCTCTAAAACTATTTTCAGATATAAGTCTATGATCCAATGATCTCTTCTTGATTATAAACTTTTATCCAAAAGTCATCTATCTGGATCTTTGGTTCATTTCTAGTCTGTTACTTGTCTCCAGTTAAGGATGCTAAAAGAATCTGATAAGCCTTAACGCTGTCTTCATGATGCCAGAATGACCTGTGGGATTCTGAAAACTTCAGTAAAAGTTATCTTTTTTTTTCCCCCTGGTATGACATCAAGTATAGTAAGTAATTTAGCTGATTTTGTCCCCCTTTAAATGGGAAACACATGCCTGGTATTGTGGTCTATTCCTATAACCTCTGCTACTTGGTAAGGCGGAGACTGATAGATCCCTTGAGTTCCAGAATTTTGAGTTGCAGTGAGATAAGCAGATCTGGCATCCGCACTGTCTGGCACAAATGTGGTGAGCCCAGGAGCAGAAGATGGCAGGCTGCGGAAAGAGGCTTGAAGTAGTCCTGAGGGGGAGGGGGAAACTAAGGTTCAAACTTCTCTGCTGATGAAGCCCATGAGTGTCCACTGTACTCCCAACCTTGGTGAGTGAGGGGTTTTCAAATCTTTTAAAAAAAGAAGAAAAGTTTGGAAACAGCATACACTGCTGGTGTCACACCAGTTAACAAAAAAAACCCTCATGACTATGCAAGGGTTATCCTTCCCTTCCCTTCCCTTCCCTTCCCTTCCCTTCCTTCCCTTCCCTTCCCTTCCTTCCTTTCCCTTCCTCCTTCCCTTCCCTTCCTTCCCTTCCCTTCCCTTCCCTTCCCTTCCCTTCCCTTCCCTTCCCTTCCCTTCCCTTCCCTTCCCTTCCCTTCCCTTCCCTTCCCTTCCCTTCCCTTCCCTTCCCTTCCCTTCCCTTCCCTTCCCTTCCCTTCCCTTCCCTTCCCTTCCCTTCCTTCCCTTCCCTTCCCTTCCCTTCCTTCCCTTCCCTTCCCTTCCCTTCCCTTCCCTTCCCTTCCCTTCCTTCCTTCCCTTCCTTCCCTTCCCTTCCCTTCCCTTCCCTTCCCTTCCCTTCCCTTCCCTTCCCTTCCCTTCCCTTCCCTTCCCTTCCCTTCCCTTCCCTTCCCTTCCCTTCCCTTCCCTTCCTTCCCTTCCCTTCCCTTCCTTCCCTTCCCTTCCCTTCCCTTCCCTTCCCTTCCCTTCCCTTCCTTCCCTTCCCTTCCCTTCCCTTCCCTTCCCTTCCCTTCCCTTCCCTTCCCTTCCCTTCCCTTCCCTTCCTTCCCTTCCCTTCCCTTCCCTTCCCTTCCCCTTCCCTTCCCTTCCCTTCCCTTCCCTTCCCTTCCTTCCCTTCCCTTCCCTTCCCTTCCCTTCCCTTCCCTTCCCTTCCCTTCCCTTCCCTTCCCTTCCTTCCCTTCCCTTCCTTCCCTTCCCTTCCCTTCCCTTCCTTCCCTTCCCTTCCCTTCCCTTCCCTTCCCTTCCCTTCCCTTCCTTCCCTTCCCTTCCCTTCCCTTCCCTTCCCTTCCCTTCCCTTCCTTCCTTCCTTCCCTTCCTTCCCTTCCTTCCCTTCCCTTCCTTCCCTTCCCTTCCCTTCCCTTCCCTTCCCTTCCCTTCCCTTCCCTTCCCTTCCCTTCCCTTCCCTTCCCTTCCTTCCCTTCCTTCCCTTCCCTTCCCTTCCCTTCCCTTCCTTCCCTTCCCTTCCCTTCCTTCCCTTCCCTTCCCTTCCCTTCCCTTCCCTTCCCTTCCCTTCCCTTCCCTTCCCTTCCCTTCCCTTCCCTTCCCTTCCCTTCCCTTCCCTTCCCTTCCCTTCCCTTCCCTTCCCTTCCCTTCCCTTCCCTTCCTTCCCTTCCCTTTCCCTTCCCTTCCTTCCCTTCCCTTCCCTTCCCTTCCCTTCCCTTCCTTCCCTTCCCTTCCCTTCCCTTCCCTTCCCTTCCCTTCCCTTCCCTTCCCTTCCTTCCCTTCCCTTCCCTTCCCTTCCCTTCCCTTCCCTTCCCTTCCCTTCCCTTCCTTCCCTTCCCTTCCCTTCCCTTCCCTTCCCTTCCCTTCCCTTCCCTTCCCTTCCCTTCCCTTCCTTCCCTTCCCTTCCCTTCCTTCCCTTCCTTCCCTTCCCTTCCCTTCCCTTCCCTTCCCTTCCCTTCCCTTCCCTTCCCTTCCCTTCCCTTCCTTCCCTTCCCTTCCCTTCCCTTCCCTTCCCTTCCTTCCCTTCCCTTCCCTTCCTTCCTTCCCTTCCCTTCCCTTCCCTTCCCTTCCCTTCCCTTCCCTTCCTTCCCTTCCCTTCCCTTCCCTTCCCTTCCCTTCCCTTCCCTTCCCTTCCCTTCCCTTCCCTTCCCTTCCCTTCCCTTCCCTTCCTTCCCTTCCCTTCCCTTCCTTCCTTCCCTTCCCTTCCTTCCTTCCCTTCCCTTCCCTTCCCTTCCCTTCCTTCCCTTCCCTTCCTTCCCTTCCTTCTTCCCTTCCCTTCCTTCCCTTCCCTTCCTTCCTTCCCTTCCCTTCCCTTCCTTCCCTTCCTTCCCTTCCCTTCCTTCCCTTCCCTTCCTTCCCTTCCCTTCCCTTCCTTCCTTCCTTCCCTTCCCTTCCCTTCCCTTCCCTTCCTTCCCCTTCCCTTCCCTTCCCTTCCCTTCCCTTCCCTTCCCTTCCCTTCCTTCCTTCCTTCCTTCCCTTCCCTTCCCTTCCCTTCCCTTCCCTTCCCTTCCTTCCCTTCCTTCCCTTCCCTTCCCTTCCCTTCCTTCCCTTCCCTTCCCTTCCCTTCCCTTCCCTTCCCTTCCCTTCCCTTCCCTTCCCTTCCCTTCCCTCCCTTCCTTCCCTTCCTTCTTCCCTCCTTCCCTTCCTTCCCTTCCCTTCCCTTCCCTTCCTTCCTTCCCTTCCCTCCCTTCCCTTCCCTTCCCTTCCTTCCCTTCCCTTCCCTTCCCTTCCCTTCCCTTCCCTTCCCTTCCCTTCCTTCCCTTCCCTTCCCTTCCTTCCCTTCCCTTCCCTTCCTTCCTTCCCTTCCCTTCCCTTCCCTTCCCTTCCTTCCCTCCCTTCCCTTCCCTTCCTTCCCTTCCCTTCCTTCCCTTCCCTTCCCTTCCCTTCCCTTCCTTCTTCCCTTCCCTTCCCTTCCCTTCCCTTCCCTTCCCTTCCTTCCCTTCCCTTCCCTTCCCTTCCCTTCCCTTCCCTTCCCTTCCCTCCCTTCCCTTCCTTCCTTCCCTTCCCTTCCCCTTCCCGGAGAATGGGAGAGAGAGAAAATAAATGCTTGTTAATTGAAAAAATTTAAATAACAATAGCTGATATTTATAATGGTATCTTAAGGTTTCCGAAGAACTGTCCTCCCAACAACCCTATGAGAGAAGTGTATCATTAACCCCATACTACCTATGAGAAAATGAAAACTCAGAAGTGACTTTACTCAAAGCATCTTAGCTGGTTAGATGGCGCCGAGGTGCAATATTTGGAGTCAAAATATCTCAATTTCAATCTTGACTTTATCATTTACTACTTATATGACCTTGGGAAAGTCAATCAATCTCTTGGGGCAAGTGAAGGAGGGTTTCAATCCCATTTAATGTTTCTTGGCAGAGATACTAGAGTGGTTTCCCATTTCCCTCTCCAGCTGATTTTACAGATGAGGAAACCAAGGCAGATAGGGTTAAGTGACTTGCCCAGGGCCAGATTTGAACTTCTGGAAGATGAGACTTCTGGATTCCCAGCCACCTAGCTACCCATTAAGGGAGCTAGCCTTGAGTAATGGAAAGAGTATTACATTTGGAGTCAGAGGAATTCAAATGGAATGCAATTCAAATCCCATCTCTCCCGCTTACTACCTGCATGACCCTGAGCAAATAACTCCCCCTTAATTGCAAAATTAAGACTAGCTATCTCAGAGATCCTTTCAAGGTCTAAATTCGAATGAGCCCTGATAGCCAGCATCATAGAAATTCTGTGGTAGAGGACAGTCTTTTTCTGAGTCTGGATTGGACTAGATGACCCTTGAAGTCTCCAATCACATCTTTTCTCATAGTCTGCTGCAATATAGTTTATTTATTCTAAATATTATTTTATGGTGGCCAACTATTTACTGACTTCCGGGTCTAATTTAGGGGTGGAAATGGAGTTTAACCCCTGCAACACAGTGCTTAAAGCTTCTCTCTTTCAAAGACTAGATAAAGCGCTCTTGCTCTCTCTCTCGCTCTCTCTCTCTCTCTCCTCTCTCTCTCTCTCTCTCTCTCTCTCTCTCTCTCTCCCTCCCTCCCTCCCTCCCTCCCCCCTCCTTCCCCCTCCCCCTTCTCCTTCCCTCTCCTCTCTTTCTTTCTGACTCTGTCTGCCATCTCTCTCTCTTCCCTCCCTCCCTTTTTTTCTCTGTCTCTTCTCTTCTCCCTCCTCTCTTTCTCTCTCTGGCTCTGGCTCTCTCTGGTCTTTACCTCTGGAATGTGACTCTAACGACATCCAAGGGTGTTGACCTTCAGGGCATGTTGAAAAGCTCATCTATTTTCTCAGGCTCTAGCCTGGTAAGGGTGTTAGAAGAGTGAGCAACAAGATTTATTACTTGAGAATCGACTTTAGGGTAGGTGTTGTCCAGAGGTAGCATTTGTGTTCCACACTCTTTATCCAGTTGTGCTCAATCCTTGGAGTTAAGAATCTCTCTAAATGAAAAAAAAAAAAGGAATCCTCAATCCAAATAAAAAGTCAGTTTGTACCCATGGTTTTGATTCCTGCCTGGATTGGTGCTCTGCTCATGTCATTAGCCCTGCAGTGATTATCATGTAGTTTCTGGAGTACTTTATGTTTGTAAAATGCTTCTAATCATGTTCATTATCTATTCAAGCGTAATAGGCTAAAGGAAATGGAGAACATGCCTCAAATGCGTGTGTGCATGTGTAATTCTTAAAAGACATGAAGCCTACTTTTATGAACTTCCCTTCTCAAAATGTGCTATAATTACCAGGAAGAACAGAACATCTGAATGGGCAACTTTCTGTATTTGAGATTCTAAACTTTGTGGACCAGAAAAAAGCTAGTCATAACTGAAAACTGTAGAATATTTCCAAATATGTAGACTTAGAAAGAGCTATGGTCCGATGCTCCCCAGGAAGAAACTTGATGGGCACAAGATTTGCCCAGTGCTGATCTTCTCAGTGGAAATCCGGGGGATAGAATGATTAAAATAACAGTCTCTTGTTCCCTCCTTCCCCCTACTGAATCTAGTTCATTTAACTACTGTTAAGGGCTTCAGGTTACATCAAAGACTCATTCTCTTCTCATACTCTTCTTTCAGAATCCTTGCCTTCCTTCAAGGCTCAACTCATGTGTCACCTCCTCCTCAAAGCCTTTCACAGTACCCTCAATTGCTAGGGCTGTGTTTCCCTCTATGTTCCTCATAATTTGCTTATGTTTTGTTGTTTTGATCATGTCTGACTTTTTTGTGACCCCATTTGGGGGTTTTCTTGGCAAAGATACTAGTGGTTTGCCATTTCCCTCTCTAGATTACTTTACAGATGAGGAAACTGAGGCAAATAGGGTTACTTGACTTGCCCAGGGCCACGTGTCTGAGATAGGACTTGAACTCTGGAAGATGAGTCTTCCTGACTTCAGACTGCCTTTATACTTGTGTGTACGTATTTTAAAATTCTCCCAGTAGGAAGTAAACTCCCTGAGGGCAAGGATTCTTTGATTTTTATCTTTGGAACCTATCCACTGACCTCTAACACTGCTCTGCACTTATTAGGTTAAATTTCATTTCACTTCATTTAAGTGAATTAAAAGAAAAATTCAGCTAAAATGTGCAATTGTCTGAAGCCTGTCTTCTGTCAACTATCACTTCCTTTCTCTGAGAGGACTAGCATATGAATCTTTGTGTTATTTTCCTGTCTCTGGGTCAATATTCTGTGTTTTCCTTAATGTACTGTATTCTACCCAAGGCTAGCTGCTATTCCATTCACTTAACAAATGTTTATTAAGCCCATATTAGGCATGCAGTACTACTGTTAGGCTCTCATGGGAATAAGAGATAAACTAAAAAAAGAAAAATAAAATCAATTTCCGTGAATCAAGAAGGTCAACCATATTCTTAACTTACAAAGTAGAATTATGGAAAATAAATACGGGGAAACTAGAAGGTACGGTAGATAGAGCACCAGCTCTGGAATCAGAAGGACTTGAGTTCAAATCTGGCCTTAGACACTTACTAGCTGTGTGACCCTGGGCAAGTCACTTAACCTTGATTGCCTTAAAAAAAAAAGAAAGAAAGAAATATGTAGGTATTTCCAGTACCTGTAATTTCATCAGAGTGCCATCCTTTCTGCCAATGAAGCCTATAATCCTTTTATAACATCATGGATGGTGTTCAAAATGTGCTGTGGCCAAAATTTTATCAGCTTGTCACTACTTTAGTGGGGAGCCATTCTGAATTCAGGATTGTTCTACTAAAGACAGAAGGCCAATTTGGCTGAGCCACAGAGTATGGGAGATGGGTTAAATTACAATGACAGTAAAAAGATAGTCTTGGGGCATGATTGTGAAGGGCTTTAAAAGCTAAACAGGAGAGTTTATATTTGATCTTAGGGGCAAAATGGAGCCACTGGAGTTCATTGAGTAAGACAGTGACATGATCAGATCTGTGCTTAAGGAAAACCACTTCTGCGACAGTGCGGAGGATGGAGTGAAGTGGGGAAAGACTGAGGCAGGGAGATCAATGTGGCATTGTTGAAACAATTGAGATGAGAAGCAAAAAGGACCTGAACTAGGTTCTTAGCTTCCTGGAGTAGAGAGAAGGCTTCAGCTGACAGATGTGGAGGTGGATAGGTTGGCTATGGGTGGTGGTGGTGGTGGTGGAGCGAGGAGCCAGAGATTTGAGGTTACTGGGGAGACTGGAGATTTCTGACAGAAACAGTGAAGTTTGGAAGAAGGTCACTTTAGGGGGAAAGATGATGAGTTCTGTTTCATACATGCTGAGTCTGAGTTGTGTTTAGGACTTCCAGCCTGAAATTCTCATTGTTGATGAGGAATTGAAACACAGAGGAGAGACTGGGGCTGGATCTATAGATCTGGGAGCCATATGCATAGAGCTGGGGGTGTGTGGGATGTTAAGGGAGGACTGGCACCTCTGGTGTGAGGGCTTGCCAACCATCCACCTTGGGTGTCCACTTGTCACCCAACTCTCACCTGTGGCTCTAAGAAGCTGTACTATGCCCATTAACCACACCCCAGTAAATTATCTCAGCAGACGGGCTAAACAAGATTGAGGATAACCAGCGGGTTTATGGTGACTTAGAGGGATGTCTCCCCCAAACATGTGAAGACTTCTCTGGGTAGAAAGGCAGACGAGAACAATTTGTTCCAAAGGGCACGAAGGTGACTGAAGCAGATTCTGTGGTGTGCCTAGAGCATGGTCAGACATCAAAGACACCAAGGTCATCCACTGTATCCTGGCCCATTGCCAGTCGTCCTGACTTTTGTCTTGACACTGGACTTTGATGACTCAGGAACAGAGAGTGAGGCTGATGAATTTGTGAAACTCTGCCTCACTTAAATCCAACTCATTCACAAGTCAAGATATCACCCTGTGATTTCATTGGTCCTCTTCCAAAATGAAAGACAAAACAAGCATAGAAATCATAATAAAATCCATGGGAGCTGGTAAAGTCACAGAGAGAGTATGTGTGGAATTAGAAGGGTAGGAGGCCATGAACTGAACCTTCAGCAACACTCACAGAGAATGAGTATGAGCTGGATAATACACCAGCAAAGGAGACTCAGAAGGAGCTGTCAAACAGAAAGCAGAACTGAGAGAGAGAAGGGGGGGGAGGGGAAGAGAAAGAGAGAGAGACAGAGAGAGAAAGAGAGAGAGAGGGCGAGAGAGAGAGAAAGAGAGAGAGAGAGAGAGAGAGAGAGAGAGAGAGAGAGAGAGAGAGAGAGAGAGAGAGAAGAGAGGAGAGAGAGAGAGAGAGAGAAATAGCATCACAAGAAATCCAGAGAGGAGATTAAGAGGGTAGCCAACAGGGTCAAAGGTCTTAATTCCTCATCAATAAAATGAAGGACTTGGACAAAGTCACTTTTAAAGTCACTTCCAGCTTTAAATCTATGTTCTTATTATCTCAGGCTGTTCCTGGGTCCATGATAAAGGAAATGATGTTTAAGTATCTATTCAAATTCTCCAGTTGCTATTAAGCAAGGCAGAGACCATGGCCTACAGAAACCTATATTTGGTGGCAGTACTACTGCAGTATCCTGTAGTCCTGTAGTAGGTGTTCAGGCTTTCAGTAAGCTCACTAGGAGATTCTGACATCACAGTATCAGGACTCATTGGAAGAACAGGAGGGATTCAGAGAAGCCTGGCGAGATTCCCATGAAGTGATTCAAAGTGAAGAAAGTAGCTCCAAGAGAAAAAAATACATAGCGACTACATTAATGTCTACTACCACCAAAAGGCAGTCAAGTTTCAATGCATTACAATGAATAATTCTAATCCCAGAGAACTTGTAAAGAATCACACATCTCACCTGTCAGTAGATAAGTGGGAATAATGGATGTGGAATGTGGTATATTCTATTATTAACTGCCTCTAAGTTCCCTTTGCTTAGGTTTTTTTTTTGGTTAGCCAACAAGCATTTATTAAGTGCTTACTGTTGTTAGGCCCTGTGCTAAGTGCTGAAGAAACAAACAAACAAAAAAAGCAAAAAACACAGTCCCTGCCTTTGAAGAGCTCGCATTCTAATGAGAGAGATAACATTTAGATACTATGAGAAGGAATAAGCATTTATTAAGTGTCTACTGTATGCTAGGTACTTTAAAAATATTATCTCATTTGATACTCACAACTTTACAATGTAAGTTCTGTTATTATCCTTGTTTTACAGTTGAGGGAACTGAGGCAAACAGAGATTAAGTGACTTGCCCAGGGTTATACAACTAGTAAGTGTATAAGGTCAAATTTGAACTCCTCTTCCGACTCCAGGTCCAGGGCTCTCTCTGAAGCTCCACCTAGCTGCCTTAACCATGTACATATAGATACAATTCGAAAGGAAAATAATTTCAGAGAAAAAAGGCACTAGCTAGCAAAGGCAGAAGGTAGGATTTGAGCTGAATTCTTTGTTAAAAGAAATATTCAGTAGGGGTGGCAGAGCCCAAGGTGAAATGACCATGTTGTGGAAATAATAAGCAACAATAAAATGTTTTTTAAAATGTAATTAAATTTTAAAAATTACTAAATGGAGAAAATATAAGACTTTTTTTTTGACAGTAAGGTGGCAGTTGGTGAGAGGACAAAGTCTGACTCCAACTTCATCCCCCTCTTGCACAGATTACAGCTTAGATGGTCTCTTTTGTTTCATATCAGATGCCCATCCTTTTCCATGGTCAGCACACACATAACCTCACCTGAGTGGAAGCTAGACAGCTGGAAACTATTAGAATTCAGTGTCAGTGAGAGGCAGGAAGCAGCAGTTGAGGTCCCAGGTTCAAGGATCTAAAGGGTGAGCCAACATATATGCCAGCCTCCCGAGATGGTCAAGGGGATGAGCCTAAGATGCTGGGGTTAAGGATGTCACTTTATGTGACTGTTGCTATGCTGGGGACAGGTGGCTAGATAGCCAAGTGGATAGATCTGAGTTTAAATCCCGCCTTAGACACTTACTAGTTGTGTGACCCTGGGTGAGTCATTTAACCCGGTTTGCCTCAGTTTCCTCATCTATAAAATGAGCTAGAGAAGGAAATGGCAAATCACTCCAGAATCTTTGACAAGAAAATCCCAAATGGGGTCATGAAGAGTCAGACACTACTGAAAAATGACTTAAAAACAATACTAGGAATGCAAATGGGTTTATAGTCTTAGAGGGCAAAAGGGAGGCCTTCCTGATTGCACATCAATGTGCCAGGTAGAAGATAAGGCCCTAAGATTAGAGGGGACCTTTTCTACCCTCTCAATTTGTGCTTCCTTGGTTGTTGTCATTATTTGTCCTTCATGCTCATAGAGGACCAAAATGACATCAAGATGTCAGGGTCAATGTATGGTGTGTCCAGCTCTGGCTGATCAGACTGATACAAGCTTGGAAGGCTCCACCACAGGTGGTCCATATGATCATTTGGGAGGGAAATGTCTCTAAATGTGCACATCTGTTTCTTTTGAGCTACTTCAATTCTGTTTTGCTCATAGAGCACAGCACCTTCATTGAGATGGGTACACTGATGGGGTGATGGGACCTGGATTCCTAAAAGGAAAAGACCATGTCTTTGAAAGCAAACCCAGTCCCTGAATTTTCCCACACATTTCAGCAGCCCAGATCACTGGCATCTCACTCGAGGCATCTGGTTCATCCCAGCCCACCTAGATACTTGACAGTCCTTTCACAGCCTCTCTTGACCCACCCCAAACCACTTAATATTCTTTTCACAGTAGCTCTTGACCAGCCCCTGACCTCCTAATTCCTTTCACTATTGCACCTGGCCCACTCCAGGCTATTTACCACTATTTAATCCCATCCAGATCTTTTTCACTCTTCCTTTTTTGTATATAATATCAGTCTTACCCCTAGTAATATGCAGATTCACTAGGAATCTAGCTGCTCCTATTGGTGTTACAATAAACCTTGCCACCTTGACTGAAAGAAAGTTTGAGCACTTGAATTCTTTCCAGGCAAACCCCGCAGTACCCTGACATTTTGGGGTTTCGAGAACCCCAAACTACATCAACACCACGCTAGGTTGTCCTGTGCCAGTATCTCCCGTGTCTCACAATCAGTTCTGAAGTTCTTCAGAAAAAGCTTCTCCTTGGTATAACACTGTTGGATCAGGGGTTCTTAACCTTATTTTGTACCATGGATGACTTTGGCACTTTGGTGAAACCTGTGGACTCCTCAGAATCATGTTTTCAAATGCACAATATGAAATTCATGGGATTATGAAAGAAACCAATTATATTGAAAATCAGCTATCAAAATATAATTTTTTAAAAGACAAATACATTGTGTTTTCCTGAAACCTATCCATGGCTATTATTAGAGGTCAGAGGACCCCAGGTTATGTCCCTTTGTTAGATGGCCAGCTCCTTAGATAAGGACCTTTTCCTTAATTGTTAACAGATTTAAACACATGCTTCTCCAACAGAATTGTCTCCTAATCCCTCATTGTATCATGTCCAGATTCTCAAAGGCCATGCCCATGGAATGTAAGCTCTGGCTGATCCTACCGAGCTGGAAAGGCTTTGAGTGTGGGTCCAGTGATGGCATTTTTGTCATCTAAGGACCAGTTTAACAAAGTTTGGAGAAACTCATCGTCATGTTGGTTGCAATTTAAAATGCATACACATATACATATGTATGTATATAATTGATATTCATTTTTTAAAAAAGCATCAGTACCACTTCTCAATGACTTCTCATCTCTTTCCCTAATAGAAACCATCCTGGAGACAAGTATGGTGGCTAAGCCAAACAAATCATCCTATAAGTCACATTTGAACATGGATGGATTCAATATTGAGTCTTCCTCCTTGACTTCAAGAGAAGAGAGGAGAGGCCTGCTTTGGTTCACTGAAGTCACAATTTCATGTCTCCCTTGGTCAGAATTTCTGATGTCTTTCCAAATCCACAGCATCTCTTGAAGTGGCAGGGTGATATAATGGAGAGAGTCCTGGATTTGAAGTCAGAGTTTCAAATCCTGGCTCTACCACTTGTGGCTCTACATTTTTGGCCTTGGGAAAATTATTTAATCTCTCTTGATTTTAGTTCTTTTTTTTAAAATTTTGTTAATTTATTTTGATTTGTCAATAATCACTTCTATATGGTTGTGAGTTTAAAATTTTTCTCCCCCTTCCTTCCCACTACCCTCCGATATAGGCTATACATTTACATTCTTATTAAACATATTTTCACATTAGTGGTGTGGTAAGTAAAAATTAAAACCTATAGAAGGAGCCATCAGAAAGAGGAAACAAAACTCAACAGAAGAGAAAAAAATAGCAATTCAACTTTCATAGTTCTTTCTTTGGGTGTGGATAGCATTTTCCATCATGAGGGCTCTGGAGATGTCTTAGGTCCTTGTATTGCTGGGAAGGGTTAAGTTTATCAATATTAGTCATCGCACAACATGGCTGTTACTGTGTACAACATTCTCTTGGTTCTGCTCATTTCGCTCAGCATCAAACCGTATAAGTCTTTCCAGGTTTTTCTGAAGTCAGCCTGTTCATCATTTCTTATAGCACGATGGGATTCCATCACATTCATATACCACAACTTGTTCAGCCATTCCCCAATTGATGGGCATCCCCTCCATTTCCAATTCTTTGCCACCACATAAAGAGCTGAGATTTTAGTTCTTTCATCTGTAAAATGGGAGCATTGAAATAGATGACCTCTGAGGCTCCACCCAGCTCTAAATCTATGATAAGTGAAAGAAACCATGGAGAAGATGCTTAAAGTGACCAGAATCCCAGGCCCTGGAAGTGAAAAGAGAACCAAAAGAAGCTTTTCTCCTCCATGAACAAAAACAAAAAACTTGTAGTGGAGCCTATGAATGAGGCTTCTTTAGATTAAAGAAGAAAAATTCCAATTTTATTTTATTTTTCTTTCCTGTCAGAGATAGGCTTTCAAAGGCTGCTAACCATAGAATTTCTTTGAATGTGTTCTCCATTAAAATTCCGTGTTGTGATAAGGGGAAGTGGGTGAGGGGCATTGATAGTTCCTCTCCACATTTTGAAGCAGTTTTCCTTTCTAGGCCTATATAAAAACCCATGTGAATGTACTGATATGCATGCTTTTCAGGGTGTTGTGTAGCAAGGGGGTAGGAGCTGCTGGAGGTAGAAATCAAATTGTTTTGGAATTCAGTTTCTCTGTCTCCTTTAAAAGAAATACTTTTTTTTTTGTTTCGTTAAAAAAAATTACTTTTCTCAAAGGAATTCTGTGCCTAAAGTTACAGAAAGGAAAATTTCATCACTGCATTCCATTGAGGCCCTTCTACCAAATAGACCCCAAATGATGGAAGGTGGGGGCCTGCCATATTATTTCTGGCCAACAACCCCAGACAAGGGAACATCTGTAACCCAGTCAGCAAACCCACAGCTGGGGCAAAGATCCATTTTCCCCGGTATGAGGGCATCTCATTGCTGAGGCCACTTTATTTCCCCTAGAATGACAGAGCCTTTGTTCTGAATATTTTCTGGCAATGTGTCGGCCAGCACATGCTATTAACAGATGGTGGAAAGCATAATTGGAATTTCTATCATAACATATCTCCCATTTTTCCATCATGATTGGACGAACTGTAAATTCAAGGCTATCGACTGCCTTCTCCTGTGAAGAGGAACTATAGCCAGGTGGTGATATCTCCTCGAACTGTATATAGATTTCATACCCTATTCTCATTCCCTAAACTCCGAGATAGTCCACCCAGCTTGGCTCTGCATTCCTTTTCATCCAAGTGTCCAGAGTATGCCACTGCAGACAACTTATCACTATGGAGCCAGATTCCTTTTAGTATTCATTTTTTAACAAGAGCAGAAGATGACCCAACTAGAGCAGCATTTACCTGGTAAGTTGAGGCACCCATCTGTGCTACACAGTTGAGCAGAAGATTGGCACAGTGCCACAAACTTGTGCAGAGAGCCAGGCATCAAACCATCACAGACGTAAATGTCATGGATGCAGCTTCCCTTGCTTAATCCCATACTTATGGGACCAGTGATTCAAATAGAAAACATGAGGAAACAGTAGAAAAGGCCTTATGCTAAGGAACCACAATTATGAATTCAGCATTTTTGTTACATTGCACAACATATGTATATATGTGCTTCTATCCCAACTAGAAACTGAAATTACCAAGGGTTTTTAAAAGGCATGTATGCATTGCAAAGCTTCTGAAAGAAAATGAATTCCTTTAATATATAGGCTTGAAGAGGAGCACCAACTTGAATGTTCCTGCAAACCTGAAGGATTTATGTGGCCCCTTTCAGCCAAGAAATTAAAAGCATTTGCAAATAACATTCATGAGACTTTTATTTGTTAAAAAAAATCCCAAAGTATCTGATTGAAACTAATATTCCACAGGACAGTATAACTTCAAGAATATATAACAGACAAAAGCCTGAGCAAACCAGAGAGTTAAATATTGAGTGGTCAGTGGAGAGATGATGAATACCAAAATATGCAGTAAAGGATTGTGGATAGTAAGGAAGTCTCAGAGCCAAGAGCACCTTACTCATACTGGCTATGTGACCCCGGGCAGGTAACTTCAATTCTCAGTACTATCAATTGGAGAGCAACTCCCAACCTGCACTGGGAAAGAGAATTTCCTTACTAGAAGCTACCTATACTATATGTAGGCACTGTACAGTACTAGGCATAAGTCTATGCTTCCCAGAGGTAGCCATCTGCAATGGCGGTGATAGCTTTTGTAGAACAGTCTGAGCAATGAGCAAGGAAGAGACGAATGAGGACTATGGACAGCAGGAATGATGACAATGATGAGGAGGAGGAGGAGGAGGATAATGAGGTTGCCATCACTTCTATAGAACCTGAAGGCTTATGGAACACTTTCCCTCTTGACAATCCTGGAAGGTAGGTATTATGTGATTATGCTCCCCCTTTACAGAAGAAAAAAACTGAGTCTTAGAGAGACAGTTACTTACCACATCGCTTGCAAGTGCCTCAACACAGGTTTTTCCTGACTATGTGATGATATGCTGTCACTGAGGAAGTTCAGACAATAGAGAGATGCTGACTCATAGAATACCATAACTGGAATAATAATCTTGACAACTGACATCTTCATAGGGCTTTAAGTTTTGCGAAGGGTTTAGAAATCATCTAATCCTTTCCCCCCATTTTATAGATGAGGAAACTGAGGTCCAAATAGGTGAATGGATTGGTCCACATTAATACTAGAATATTTCATAATAATCATAATTAATAAATAATGTTATAATATATGATATAATGTATAATAATTGTATATTATAAAACACATTAAATAATAATAGAGAACCAGGACTCTCCCTTCCCTTGCGTAACATTATTTCAATCCAATGTTTTTTCACTCTTGTTCAATCTTCCTATTAATTGGATTTCGGGTCTGGTAAACTTTTAAAGTTACCTCCTCTGACAGGAGATTTTTGGAAAATAATCAGATTTACAGCATGAAATCCAAGTGGAAACTCTTGAAACACCAATAGTATGAGGGGATTGATGGTGATATCATCTTCCGGATCCAAACTCCTGTGGTGTTGAGTCGAATCCATTGTTGAACATCTGCAGCAGTAAAAAAAATTAGTCAAATGGCCATTGGTATATTAAAAAAAAACAGCAACAACGTTCTCTTTAACATGGAGAGAAAGATCGCCAGACAGTGCTATTCTCAAGAGAGCTTTTTAAAGAAGCCTTGAAGGGGGCAGCTAGGTGGCACAGTGGATAGAGCACCGGCCCTGAAGTCAGGAGGACCTGAGTTCAAATCCAGCCTCAGACCAAACACTTGACACTTACTAGCTGTGTGACCCTTGGCAAATCTCTTAACCCCAATTGCCTAAAACGAAACAAACAAACTAACAAGGCTTGAGGTGGGAATAAAAACAAAAGCAAAACAAAACAGAACTGGAAGGATTCTCTTTCTCTCCATCCCGTAGACCAACTTTGAGGCTCCCCTTCTGCAGAGGGGAAGGAAAGAGAGAGTTAGGAGAGAAAGCAAAGGGAAAGGAGAAGAGAAGCAAGGTGGGAGGAGATAGGATGGGTCTATGGAAGCAAGTTTTACCTGAATACCAATCAAACGTAATTAAATATTTAATATTAAAATATTAAAATATTTGCTGACCAGCTGCTATGTGCTAAGGTTTGTGTGAAAGCTTGAAATGGTTAGGGGAGAGAGTACAGTTTAAAAAGCAATTCTCAAAATGTATCCTGGGGACCCCTGGGGCTCCCTGAAACCTTTTTGGGAATTCTTAAGGGCAAAATGTTTTTAATAAATTACTAAAACATTTTGATTTCTAATATGGTAAATATCAATAGATACATTCTACATAAACAAGTTCATAATCATTTTTGAGTGGAAAAGAAATGAAAGGAAAAAAGAAAGAAGAAAGAAGGAAGGAACAATGGAAGGA
Organism: Phascolarctos cinereus; assembly: GCF_003287225.1. Taxonomy (NCBI): domain Eukaryota; kingdom Metazoa; phylum Chordata; class Mammalia; order Diprotodontia; family Phascolarctidae; genus Phascolarctos; species Phascolarctos cinereus. The sequence continues at coordinate 45,834,690 of NW_027556180.1, forward strand.
AGGAAGGAAGGAAGGAGGGAAGAACAGAAGAAAGGAAGGAAGAAGGGAAGCAGGAAAGGAAGGAAGAAGGGAAGAAGGGAAGGAAAGAAGAAAGGAAGAAAGGAAGGAATGATATGTTGGTGGGGTAGAGTGGAGATTGGGAATACTCATTAGCCCTATTGACTCCTAATACCAATTGACAGGTTTGTGTCCTGAAGAAAATCAATCTAGTTCTGAAAGAAATCAACAGGAAGAAAACATTTAATTGAATTTTGAAAGAAAAATTAAAGGTCTATGAAATAGTGGAAAGAGCACAGGATTTAGTTAGTGAACCTGAGTTCAAATCCAAACACTGCTTCTTACTGCCAACATTGAATCAGGCCAATCCTGCTGCCTGTCTAGGCCTCATCTTCCTCATTTCTCAAATAAGCAAGTAGGGCTACATGACCTTCAATTTACCTTTTACTTCTAAAGCTTATGATCCTATAATCTTAGGATCTGCCATCTTCTCAGGTCACTGTTTCCTGATACTACCACTTTGACAGCATCAAATCTCAGAAAGGTTCATAAACTATATATGACATAGATCTAGACATAGATATGTTGCAAACTGGCAGAAAAACCTCCCAGAGATCCTCATGATTTGTATTAATTTTGTGTATGTTCTGCATTTTATCCATGTAGGTCTTGTTTTCCCTTTAGTAACGAAGGCTCCTTGAGACAGGGACAGGTCAGTTTTTTTTCTTTGTGCCCTCAATGCTTGGCACACAGTAGGCTCTTCATATGTGTTTGTTGATTTGAATTGGAGAATCCCTTCCAGAGGACCCCTCACCAAGTGGAGCTTTGGCATGTACATTTACTCTTGATAACCCAGCACATATTGGCTTGCCTAAGAGTTGCCCAGATATTAATCCCCAGTTATTTGTTTGTCTCCATTCTTTTTGGACTAAGAGAGTTCTGGGCCTATTGGGGTCAGACTTCCCAAAAGCACATGGACATTTGTGTGGTGATCCATGGAATAGCCTACACTTTTCCAGGCACTAGTCCAAGGTCCAATGGCAGCCAACAGCCTCATTCTGCCTCTGACCCACTCTGACCCTGCCCACTAGAGTGAGTCACCAATCCCCAGAAGTCTCCCCAGGAGACTTCCTCCAAAGGTCTGGACTTGCGTGCGTTTGTCTAGACTACACTGTAACCCTTCGTCCAGCCTTGGTTCAACAGAGGTCTTGTCCATTTGGTTGCCTTTAAAATGAACATTTCGAAGGAGGAAGCATTTTGAGAGGGCTTTTAAAACGGAGATTAAATAAAAATGTCTAGTACTGCTGGTCTGAGAGATCTGGTATGCTAGACCTCTATTAATGAGTATTTTCTATTCTATTCTGGCAGGAGGAAGTGGTTGCTAACTGCATAGAGCACAATTTGGTGAATCTAATAAACAATTGTCTACAGGTAAAGGTAATGCCACAGAGTGACATGTTGTAATTGCATTTTCCTGGTCATCGTACTCTCACTTGCTCCCTGTTAAGACCCGTGACTAAAATTGATGAGCCTGCTTCTTTGTTTAGGGAAACAGTTCATTCCTTGTAGAACCAACCCCCTCTTGGTGACCAACAGAGTAGAGCACACCAGCCCCAAACAAAGCTAAAAAGAATATTTCAGCACATTTAAGGTTTTTGTGGTTGTCACTTTGGTCCTAACACCAAAATACTGCAGTTATTTCCTGGATCTTTTTTTCCTTCTTATATTTGGGAGTTTGAGTAGCAGACAGAGAGGGAGCCTCAGAGTCAGGAACCTAGGTTCAAATCCCACTCCTGGCACATGCTGGCTGTGTGACACTGGGTAAGTTACTTAACCTCTCAGTTCTTCAGGCAACTCTCCAGAGATTGGTAGAGGGAGCTCCTTGTTGGGAATTCCCTATATAGATGAAATCACAGTAAATTTTTCGAAGGTTTGGAGGCTAGTGCTGTTTGGTACCAATGAAGTTGGGTACTGCCTTTTGTGGCATATCAGTGAATTTATCCATATTATACATATTTAGAGAGATACATAAGTATATATATACACACATGTATACATACATACATATACATGTGTGTATATATTTTTTTAATTAATTAATTTTTTTTGCTTCTTGGTGAGGCAGTCAGGGTTAAGTGACTTGCCCAGGGTCACACTGATAGTAAGTGTCAAGTACCTGAGGTCAGATTTGAACTCAGGTCCTCCTGACTCCACGGTGCCACCTAGCTTCCCCCATATAATATATTTCTATAGCTACTAGTAGAGAAGCTGCTCAATATGTCTTATTATAAGGATGATTCTTTCATTGGGCGATGTTTCTTCTTTCCAGATGACTAGCAATTCTTTTATTTATAAATTTCTCAAGTAATGTGCTAGAACACTTAAAACTATGGGTTGTGAAGTTGGATTTCTTTGATAACCCAGTCTTTGATATTTCAGTGGAAAGAGGATGAATTTGGAGTCAGAAGACGTGGAGTCGCATCCTAGTGATGCCAATTACTGAGTAGTGATGCCAATTACCAGCTCTATAACCTGAGTCCAGCCACTTGCCATCTCCTCGGCTGTGAAACAAGGCGGCTGGACCTGATGGGGTCTAAGGTCCCTTCTACCTGGAAACTGATGCCCTGAGCAATCTGTGATTTCCTTGTTCTGGGTATTATCTCTACCTTGGGTGGGGGAATTAATGGGGAGAATGGAACTTCTCTACATTTCCTTATCTTAAGTGATTCTTGTGGATGCTTTCTCATAAATGCTCCACAAAATAACCACCATAAAGCAATAGGCTGGAAGTCTTCCACCTGGTGGAGCATTTAGGAGAATATATATGTGTATGTATGTATGTGTATATACATATATGTGCATATATACAACATGTATATATAATGATAACATCCAATTATTATATATCATATATTAATATTGCATTTAATATATAATCTCTCTCTGTCTGTCTGCCGATAGTGCATACCAGCGTATCACTTAAGCTGTTTATCTGTTCTCTCTCATTCTCAGAAATGGAAACGGAGGATTTAAAACTAATTGGGACTTTGGAGGACATTGAGTCTAATCCCTTCTTTTTCATTTTATAGATTAGGAAACTAGGAGGTCAAAGAATTAAAGTAACTTGTCTGAAGCCACACGGGTCATAAGTAGCAGGATTTTGAATCTAGCCCTTCTGACATTGACCCCACAGTGCTTAGAGGCAGCTAAGTGGTGCAGTGTGGAAAAATATTGGACTTGAAGTCAGGAAGACTTGAATTCAAGTCCCACTTTCAGAGACTCACTACCTGTGTGACCCTGGGCAAGTCACTTAATATCCCTCAGCCTCAGTTTTCTCATCTGTAAAATGGGAATAATAATAATAATAATAATAATAATAATAATAATAATGATAATACTTAACTCCCAAGGTTGTTGTGCGGGTCCAATAAGATTATATATATATATATATATATATATATATATATATATATATTATATATATATATATATATATATATATATAGCACTTTGCAGACCTTCAAGTGCTATATAAATCCTAGCTATTATTATCATTTGCATGGTACCTTGTTGCTTCTGGAGAATAAGGCTTTTTTGAAGTCAATCTGTCCCTTGTTTTTTTCATGGTTAATGGACCAGTTCACAGTTATCTGATATCAGGTCATAAAGTAACTTGAAAGGTAAAGTTGTTGGTAGAGTAGCTACCCAATTGCACCCTTATTTACCTTTATTGCCTATATTCCAAGTTGAGTCAGAGATGGAGAGGAAATCTCTGACGGCTCCTGTAGTGGATTAAACGGTTTACAACAAACCAAAAAGTTTTCCTGAAATGCTAACAGTTCCACTCTCCTTTCTTCAGCCTGTATAAATATGAGAGCTTTATCTCATGATAGGATAATTATATATTAAAACTAAACATAACAAATGTTCAAAGACAGAGGGGGTGGGGCTCAGTGACAATACCATTGGCTCTGAAGTCTGAAGATCTGAATTCAAATTCCACCTTCAAATGCTTATGTAGCACCCTCTTTCCCTCTTGCCCCCTTCCTCCCACCTCAATTAACCCACTTGGGATATATGCCTAGTAATGGTGTCTCCAGGTCAAAAGGTATGGAAATGTTGGTTATTTTCTTATTCCACATTACTTTCCAAAATGTTTGGGACCAATTCATAGCAATGTGTTAGTTAACATGCCTGTCTCTCCACAACCCATCTAACACTGGCTATTCCCATATATCATTTTTGACAATTTGTCTAGATGTGAGGTGAAACCTCTGAGTTATTTTCATGTGCATTTCTGTCATTATTATTGATTTGGATCATTCTTTCATATCATTGTTTAAACTAGTTCATACTTCATCTTTTGAGAACTGTTCTCAAAAAAGGCTATAAACCATTTATCTACAGAGGATGACTTTTTGTCTTATTTGTGTTAGTTCCTTGTATATCTTGCGTATTGGACCCTTATCAGAAAAAAAAAATCCAGAAGAATAAGAAGGAACTTTCACAGCCCTGGCTAGGGACCTTAGGAAGAAGGGACAGAGGTGATCACAAAAGATTAAAGAGTACTGATGGTAAATTAACATCTATATAGAGCAATTAGGTTTGCAAAGTGCCTTACTTATATTATCTTGGTTGATTTTCAAAAGAACTCTGTTAAATACATGTTGTCATTGATCAATCAGTCAGCTGACAGTCAACAATTGAAGGTCTGTTGTATGTCAGGCACAGTGTTAAACGCTGGAGAAATAAAGAAAAGTGAAAACAGTACCTGTTTACAAGGGGAAGAAAATATGCAAACAACTATATCCGCATAAGAAATATGCAGGATTAATGGGTGATAATCTTAAGGGAAGGCCGCAGGGGAGTAGGGAGCGAGAGAGAAAGCAGGCTTTGGACTGGGTCTTAAAGGGAGTCAGAAAAGATAGTATATGGAGGCAAGGAGGGAGAACTTTCCAGGTAGAGGAGATATTTAGCTTCCTATCTGAGAAACAAGAAGTAGGCCAATGTAGCTAAATTATAATGTGGAGGGGAAGAAAGAGTCAGAAAACTAGCCAAGTAGTGGAAAGCTTTTAAAGCCAAATAGAATATTTCATATTTGATCCTGGAAATAATAGGCATCCACTGGAGGTTGCTGAGAGGGGGTGGGGGTTGGGAGAATAGCTTGGTGAGCATCAGACCTGCACTTTAGGGGCAAAAATCAGTTTGGCTGTTGAATGGAGTATGGATTGGAGTGGAAGAGAGGCAGGAAGACCAATTGAAATCCTAGTATTTCAATTGAAAAGCTTTTCTTTGAATGAAATTAACTAGGATATGAAGGGGAACTGGTCAGCTGGGAAGAAACTCCATTACAAAAGTGCATTTTCTATTCACCTCCCTTCTTTCCAGAGGTGGGAGATTGTGGGTGTGGAATACTGTATACATAGACATTTGATTAATTTTGCTGAACTGTTGTTTTTTTCTTTTTCCTTTTCCTTTTTTGTTACAAAAGAGATGACTTTCTGGGTAGAGGAAGGGGATGAGATTATCATTCTTTTAATTAATTAAATTTTGGTTTTCAACATGAATTTTGTTATTTTTTCTAGCTCTATAATATGGCACTGAATAAGTAATTTAGGTAGAATTGTCATTTTTATTATATTAGCTTGGCCTACCCATGAGCAACTGATATTTTTCCAATTATTTAGATCTGACTTTATTTGTGTGAAAAGTGTTTTGTAATTGTGTTCATACAGTCTCTGGGTTTGTCTTGGCAGGTAGACTCCCAAATATTTTATATTATCTACAATTACTTTAAATGAAATTTTTCTATCTCTTGCTACTGGGCTTTATTAGTAATATATAGAAATGCCAATGATTGCAGCTTTGCTGAAGTTGTTAATTATTTCAAGTAGTTTTCTAGTTGATTCTCTAGGATTCTTTAAGTATACCATCATAGTATCTGCAAAGAGTGATAACTTTATTTCTGCACTGCCTATTCTAATTCCTTCCATTTCTTTTTTTTCTCTTATTGCTAAAGCTAACATTTCTAGTACAATATTGAATAACAGTGATGATAATGGACAACCTTGTTTCACAGTGGGGTGAGACTATTAACAAAGAAAATAATGTAGCAACAAATAAATTTTTTTTTAAAAAAGTATTTTTTTTTGTATAACCAGAACCATCCTGGAACACTCAGGATATATGGTGACTGAAAACAGAGCTGAGCTCGTATCTTCCTCTGTGAAATGGGAGGACTAGACTAGATGATTCCAAAGGGTCCTTGGATCTCCAACTATCAAGTATTCTATGAGGTGGTCTTTTATTGTGCCAGGGACCCAAGAAAAGAATAAAACTAGAATCACTTCTCTTTCTTCTTAATAAAACAGTGACCTCCCAATCAAATGAAAAGACTACAGGAATTAGTATGATGACAAACTTAGTCAGGGAAAGGGGGAAAGGGATAGAAATGAGAAAATGAAATAAGATACTTATCCACCCAACAGGGCCCCTCAGCTGGTGGTGAGGTCATGAAAGAGTACTGGAAGTTCTAACCTGCATTTCAGTTTAGCAGATGTATATCAATCTACCCAACTGGTCTGGCCTGCCAGGCTACTGTCAGGCTAAGTCCTGCTAAGCCTGGGAAAGACATCTTCTCTCTTCTCTCTGGTGGCCTCTACTGCTGTGAAGACAGGAAGACCAGACCTCATTGAGGCAGAGATTCACTTCTAGGACATATTTCTGAACATTTTACTTTAAGAAAATTCTAAATAAAAGATGGAAAAAATGATGGAGGGGAAAGCGTAACACCTGAATGCAGACATATTTTTGAAAAATACATTTTATTGATTTTTTTTATTACTTACATTTCCCAATGTATCCTCCCCTCCTTCCCCCAGACTTCACTTATAACAATAAAAGGGGGGTAGGGTGGAGGTAGTTTCACAAAACTAACCAACATATTTAAAAAGTCTGACAATGTATAGTTTTTTCATGCCCATGGTCCCCCATTTCCTCAAGGAAATGGAGATACTTTCTCATATCTCTTCCTTGGGGCCTAGTTTGGTCATGACAACTTTGTAGCAGGCAGGTTGATTGTTTTGTTTTTATTCTTTCTGTGTACGTTCTTGTAGTTATTGTATATATTATCTGCTTAAATCACTTTGTATAGTTCATACAAGACATATCCTTCTTCATCACATTCATGATTTCTTACAGCATAGTAATGTTCCATTGTATTCATGGACCATATTTTAATTTGGCCATGTCCCAATCAATGGGCAACTACTCTATTCCTATTTCCTTGATGCTACAAAAAGTATTGCTATAAATATTTTGGTATAAATAGGGCCTTTCTTTTTGTCAGTGGTCTCTTTGAGGATGCTAGCCTAGCAACTGGAATCTCCAAGTCAAGGAATATGAACATTTTAGTTACTCCCTTCACATAATCTCAAATTGATTTCCAGAATGGTGGGACATATTTATCGTTCTACCAACAATGTGTTAATTGCATGCACATTTTTAAAATATCTGAAAAATCTGTGAAACGGATTCTCCATTGGCAGCTCTTCTTGGCGTGACTCCATACACAGTCCTAGGGTAAATTGATCCCCTGAAATCTCATCACTAAGCAGATTGACTAAAGTTTCCACACTCATCATCTTCTCAACTCACCCTCAGTTGCCTCTTCCCTCCGATTGGAGGGCTGAAGGACAGAGCATTAAGTTCCTCCCAAAGTCCTTTTGTAAAGGGCTCACAAGCTTCCTGATAGTTCCATTTTCATCTGCAACTCTGCTTGATTTAGATTCCACAGAATAACACCATGATTCTGCCCATTGGCCTTTTCAGCTTCCTTGTGTATATTGTCCTCTCCCATTAAATTGTAAACTTCCTGAGGGTAGCAATTGTCTCTTTCTTGTTTGTAACCCCACTACTTTTCACCATGCTCAGCACATGGTAGGTGTTTTAATAAATACATACTGAATTGAATTGGTGGAACCTGTCATATGGAACATGCCTGGTATTTTTATTAAAAGGTTTCCCAGGTCAGGGCTTGCCTGGAAGACACTTTCCATTTTCAAGAGGATCTCAGTCATGGTGAAGAAAAAGCAGTGGCTATTCGAGAACTAAGTTGTGGTACAGTAGAATGAACAGTGGATGTGCCTTCAGAGGACCTGAGTTCAAATCCAGCTGTGCCAAGATCTGTGTGATCTTGGGCAGCTCTACTCATCTGAGCCTGTTTCCTCATCTGTAACATAGAGGGTTTGAACAGGTTGACCTTCAAGATTCCTTCTAGCTCTAAACCTAAGATCCCATGGGGGAGGGCAGTCACAAGGGACAACAGGTTGCCTTCTCAGAACTGCCTTTGTTTTCTCTCCTACCAAAAACTGCCTGTGGAGAAAGATACAAAGTTGGAATCCCATCAGTTACCCCAGCTGGCTACTAAATAAACACAGCAGCTTTGCTCTTTGGAAGTCTTTCCTTCCATGTCCCACTAATGGAAACCCTCCATCTAAGCTCTGTGTGTGTGTGTGTGTGTGTGTGTGTGTGTGTGTGTGTGTGGTGGGGGAGGGGGAGGTGAGGTAGAGGAGAAGGGGTAGAGCTTTCAACTCAGTAATCACCTCCAGGTTCCCCTCTGGACTCTCTAGAGTAGATTGTCCAAGAACAATTCAATTGCTGCTTTCCTCCTGAGAAAGGTGTCTAGTGGACTACCACTCCATATTACCCTGGAGCTTGTTCTGGGTCAGAGCAGAATCAGCTGTCACTGAAGGAGTAGTGCCCACTGACCATGGCTAACCTATTTTCAGCTTAAACCTTTTAGGCACAAACAAATATTTCTGTCATCACCCAGGCAGCTGAAGAGGCATGAGATTCTCAGCATATTGACCGCTGTACCTTTGACCTAGTTAACGACCCTGTCCTGTTGATACAGAGGAATCACCATGTGGTTCCATCTCTGCCTCTGTCTCTCTCTGTGTCTGTTTCAGTCTATCTCTATCTCTGTCTCTCTTTTGATTATTTTTGATCGCAGGTAGCTTGCTGGCAATGTGTTTCAACAGAACAGCTCCATTCAAAGGTTGCCTTCACGTTTTCTTCCAGATTTTCTTACCACTGCTCTAGGTCTTCAGTTTGTTCCTGTCATTAGGTCAAATGCAACTTTCTACACAATCCCTTTTCTGATCCTTTATCCCCACCCCCAACTCCCTAGGGCTCCCCCATAGTTGAAATGATCTTGTATTAACTTTGTATATATTCTGAATATAAAAGAGACTACACCTACCTAAGTTAATCACAAAAGACTTTCACATCTTGGCCAAATGAATAAAAGATAAAGCAGATATGAAGAAGTCCTTAATCAGCTTGAGAGGAACAAATAGGCTTTGGATCACTGAATGGAGATGGATCACAACACATAGGAAATATTTGTGAATGGTTGTACATAGCCAAGGGCCTACGTAGAAAAACTGCAAGCCTGTCGGCTGATGGATGGTTGAATCCAATGGTGAACTGCCTGCGAGAGGAGATTGCCTTGGAGAGAATGGGGGCCATTGACCCTTCTCCATGGACCAGGTGAACTTCAAAAGGTCAGAAGATTTGAAAGATCTAAAGTTCTCATCAATATTTGTAACAGATACCAGCAGTGTCTTAACACAGCAGTGTTGATATCAGCATCTACACCAGGAGGTAAGAGATAACAGGGAAAAACTCCACACACTAATGAAAAACAGCTTTAGGGAACATGTGTCAACTATAGACATTATAAAGAGAGTGGGTAGGTGGATTATTTTAGTAACAACTCTTTGCTATACTTGTTTAATAAACACGCTTCTAAAAGCTAATAATCATTTGTAAGTACACTGATGGGGGCTTGTGGAGGACAGTATTTGAGAAGCCCTAGCACCTCACTTTATTCCTAGAACCCAGAGGAAAGTAGTAGACAGCCACCCTCTGAGGTCCTGGTCCACCAATCCAAGAAGTCCAGAGAGGTTACTATAAGAATGTATTTACATATGTGTATGTTGTTTCCTGTAGTTCCTTGAGAGTGAGGATGGTTTTACTTTTATTTTTGTACCCCTAGGGCCTAGAGCAGAGCCTGGCTTATAATAAAGAGTTAATAAATAAATAAAGATTTAATAAAATGCTTGTTGACTGATTTATCAATGAAGTTGTGTCAGCTATATTTTTCCCCTCTGATTTTCTTACTGTTCCTTAAAACACACTCCATCTCCTGTCTAGTGCTTTTCCTTGGCTGTCCCTGGAATGCACTCCCTCTTTACCTCTATTTCTTAGAATCTTTGCTTTCCTTTGAGGTTCAGATCAAGAGTCACCTTCTACTTGAAGCCTTTCCTGATCTCTCCCTACACCCTTCATCACCTAGAATTACCTTCTCCACCAAATTGCCCTGTATCTATTTGTATATGCCTATCTTCTGCCACTGGACTTTTATGACTCAGGAAGAAAGAGGGAGGCTGATTACTTTGAGCAACTCTGTCTCACTTAAATCCAATTCACAGACAAGTCGAGACATCACCCTATGATGTCATCGGTCCTTTTCAGAAACACTGGGGCAAACAACAGTATGCCTATGTATGGACATGTATCTCTGTATGAGACTGTAAACTCCCTGAAATCAGGAGCCTTGTCTATACTTTTGTCGTTCTATCCCCAGCACCTGGTACAATGCCTGGTGGATAATAGACACTTACTAAATAAGGCTGATTGATTAATAGATCACACACAACAACAGGAATAAGGAATACCAATATTACTAATAATAGTCCCACGGGCAGAAAGAAAGAAATAGAATATACCTCTAGCACTGACTTTCTAAAAATATTTTTTCTGCTCAACTTAACATTTCAGCAAAAATCAGTGAGATTTTTTCCCCCTCAGAGGTGGAAGGGATCACAGATCTAGAACAAGAAGGAATCTCAGAGACCTAGTTCAATCTCTTCAATTTATAGATGAGGAGAGTGAGGCACATATTAGGTGCTTCATAAATGTTTATTGATTGGTTGTTCAGGGTCACACAGGGTGGGATCATATAAGGGGGGTATTTGAGAAGGGACATGAGCATGGGACCCCAGATCCAGAGCTAGAAGGGACCTCAAAGGTCACCTAGTCCAACCCATTGACCTTATGAATGGGGGAAATGAGTCTTAAAGTTGCTCTTTGTTCTTTCCCTCTTATAAAACTAAAGTTCTCCCCTCCCTGAAAGAATGCAATGACAAGTTTTATAGATTTCCAACTGAAGATAAATTGAGTGTGTGCACGCATCAAAAGCAACAGCTTAGAGCAAGAAAAATGTATTGATAGCATCAGCTTTCATTTCAGACATCCTGGTCTAAAATTTCCAGTGTTTCTAGTGATACAATATGATGTTTTTATTATAAAGTCAATTGCTGAAAGAGAGATGTGAAAGGGTTCAATTCAAGAATTCAGTTAATTTGCATTTGGGAAACAAAGGCATTCTATCCTTAGTCAAAGACAATAATGATGGCTAAAGTCAACTCTCTGAATTTACAGAATTCTGCTTTGAAGAAAAGCATCACTTGGAAATCAAAAATATGGATTGAGCCTCCATCAAATAGTTTCTGTGGATCTTACTAAACATGTAGGAGTGAAAATGAGATTTTAAAAAAAGAATTAGCGAGCACGTAAGAATGAAATGCCTTGAACACAGGCCTTCTATTGAGAGAAGAGATTCTCTGAATCTGCTCTCTTTGAGTTTTAAACTGTTTATCATTGTTTTGAAACTTTGGCTTAAACCAACCCTATTGGAAGAAGATGGAAAAGGGCAATTTCAAGCCCTTTATCCGTGTTTACTTTTACTTACTCCAGTCATTCCCAAACCACTTTGTATAATAAAAGTGGTTTTTAAAAAATAACCCTTGTGGTCTTAAGGGGAAAGAGAATTCTTACATATTTTTAAAAACAGCTGTTAAACATATCTTACTATTATAAACTTTTCCTTATGTATTCTCCAAGTGCCAGAAAAAAAGATGAAGGAGGACCATCGAGCAGGAAAAGGGAAGACTTTAAGGCTAAGCCTAGAAAGTGACAAGGCTGATAGAGAGTTGGGAGTGGGAAAGGAGTCATAAATGTCCAGACATCTGAAGAACTGGATGATTTTACAAAATCTCAAAGTAGGGAGGGATGTCAGGGGTCATCTAATCCAGTGCTTCTTACACTGTAGGTTGCGTCCCCATAAGGGGTGGTGAAAAATTTGGCAATAGTAAAAGGTTTCTGAATGCACAATGACCAAAAATTAATTAAAAATCAAATGCAATCAATCCAAGGGGTTTCTGGAATTGCAACTTCATTGTGGCCTTGGTTCTGGACACAAAGCATGTGCATTTTGCACTGCACATGCCCTCAGGCCATGCAACACCAAGGACCACTGCCAAAAGGGATAGAGTGGAAAAAGTTTAAGAAGCCCTGATCTAATCCAATAATAGCTATAATAGTTAGCTTTTATAGCACTTTAAGATTTGCAAAGCACTTTGCAGCCATTATCTCCTTGGATCACAACATCTCTGAGAGGTAAGACCTATCATTACTTCCATGAGGAAACTGAGATAGATAGTGTTAAAGTGACTTGCCTAGAGCTACACAGGCAGGATTAGAACTCAGACCTCCGTGCCTCTTGAGGCCCATATAGGCTTGAGACAACTTCCTAGGATTAGGTTCCTAGTCAGAGATTGTTGGTGGAAGGGAGTTTCCCAGGCCCAGGAAACAATAATCCATTGCATATTTTATTGTGTTTGGCTGAAGAAAATTCCTTTCTCAGATCATGCTCTAACAGAATGTAATCTTTGCCTCTTCAGCACATCATGGTATTTAATAAACGCTTGTTGACGAGCTTTTGCTTCCACGTGAAAGCCAGACTCACACAAGAAGTCCACAGGTACAAGCATTACTACCTCTGCACATTTATATTTGTCTTTATCACTATCCAGGTAAGTAACAGTAGAAAACAAAACAAGAGAAACAATCCACATCCCTACAACTTCCCTATTACTGTCAAGGGCCGCACCATCCCACCACTTAGCCAGTTTCCCATCCTCCACGTCATACTGAACTCCTCTCTCCCCCTGACCTCACATATAGTTAACCCATGTAGTCAAATATTGTCATTTTTTTAAAGGCCAAAACCATGATATCATGTAAGATTTTCAGCTGGAAGGGACTTCCAAAGTCAGCTAGTCCAACCTTTTCTAAATATTGTCATTTTTTTACCTTTACAGCTTCTCTCCAACATGACCTCCTCTCTCCATTCAAACAGCTATCACTCTCTACAAGGTTTCAGCATCTCACTCCTGAACCACTGAAATCGCCTCCATACAATTGCCAGAGTATTGGTCCTACCCCACCACTGCCCTACTCAATAAGCTCCCAGTGGCTCCCTATTATTTCTTTGAAGTCATTTAAAAAAGATATTTGGAAGGGTTTGGGGGAGGGCTCAGGAGAGTCTCTGCCTTTACTCTGCCATCTTGGTTCCGCCTCGGTTCCCTATTATTTCTAAGACTGAATGTTAAACTCTGTTACTTTTTTAAAGATCTTAATAATCTCTCCCCTTCTTATTTTTCCTATATTCTTAGAAACACGTATGCAAGTCTTTCCCATATTCTAAGGTTCAGTCATACTGGTCCACTTGCTATTCTCACACATGGGACTCCGTCTCTTGTCTCTACACCATCTTCTATCATCAATTGTCCCCCATGTCTGAAATGTTTTCCTTTCTCACCCCTGTGTCTAAGAATTCCTCTCTTCCTCCAAGATTCAGTCCACCCTCTTACAGGAATCTTTCCATTCTTCTCCTACCCCATAACTCTAGAATCTTCTCTTCTAAGGTAACTTTCTACCTGCTCTGTATATATCTTTTTACATAGCTATTTATGTCTATGTTCACCATTAGAATGTAAGCTCTTTGAGGGCACGGAGTGTTCTGCATTTTACTTTGTCTTCCCAGGATTTAGCACAATGCCTGGCCAATAGTAAATATATAATAAATTCTTGTGGGTCATTTGGCTGCATGATTGATACAACCTCAACCATCCTCCTTTAATATGAATTCATGACTGAAAACAAAGTATAAAGTTCATTTGGAGACCATCTGCCTTCTGTAGATAATCGCCAAACTTTACTACATCACTTAGGGTCTATACCTTTAAAAAAAAATTACCAGTCCTCTATAATTCCACAAGGTTTGCAAAACCCCAATCTAGTCTTTATAAAGAAAGATAAATCTACATCTTAATAAGTTATGATGTGTTAGCATCCCGAGGTTTATCTCTTAATGCCTTAATGATTCTATTCACAGCCAAGGGGTTAGATAGGACCAATTATTCTATTATATTCAAAAAACATTTATTAAACAGAAACTGTGTGGGAGGCTCGGTGTAATAAAACATCTTGATTGTGAATAATGGCTCATCGGTGGGGCTTGCTTGTAGGCTATTTACCAGTTAAACCCCTCTGATGCCACTTGCGTTCCTATTGCAGAGACTTAAAATTTCAGCTTAAGGCACTCAGTCCTTTGAGTTAAAGCATCATTCCTTATTAAAATGCAGGTATGCAGAGGAGTCAGGTAGTAAGGATTATGAATCAATGATATTTTAGTGTGGATTAGTTTTTTGATCATTTTCTAGTGCAGTGAGGGGAGCGTCATCAGCTGCGAACAGATGTTTGTGATGAGAAACAATTGATCCAAAAGCCTAGAACCAGAACCATAGCTAGGATAGAGTAACTAAGGCTTTGCCTTAGGGTAGTGAATTTAGAACAGCCTGATCATTCTTACAATCCTTCAGCAGTGCAGGATAGCATCTATATTTTAAAGGCCAACTCAGAATCATATCATCATGAATTTCACATTGGAAAGGAACTCTGTGGCTAACTCAAATGCCATCTCTTCTAGGATGCCTTCTATGTTCCTTACCAGTAATGATCACCCCATCTCTGTTTTCACAAAGTACTTTGTTTGTACCTCTTCAATGGGATTATTACATAATGGCCTCTTTCTTACTTAAGTTTTGGGTCTCCCCTCAGGTGCCTAGCACAATGCTCTGCAGGAGCATTAATAAAGGTATTTAATAAGTGTTTATTGAATTTGGTGGAAAGGGAGGTGGAAGGTGTCAGATAATTATCATAGCTTGCCCAGAAGAAGACAACAAAGTCTGAGCTCCTACATCCAAAGCCTCCAAGAAAAATATGAATCAGTCCCAGGCCTTGGAACAGCTCTAAAGGGATTTTTGAGAAGCAAGTAAGAGAAGTAGAGGAAAAACTGGGAAGAGAAATGAGAGTGATGCAAGAAAATCATGAAAAACAAGTCAACAGCTTGCTAAAGGAGACCAAAAAAATACTGAAGAAAATAACACCTTAAAAAATAGCCTAACCCAAATGGCAAAAGAGGTCCAAAAAGTCAATGAGGAGAAGAATGCCTTAAAAAGCAAAATTGGCCAAATGGAAAAGGAAGTCCAAAAGATTACTGAAGAAAATACTTCCTTAAAAATTAGTATAAAGCAATTGGAGACTAGTGACTTTATGAGAAATCAACACACTGTAAAACAAATCCAAAAGAATGAAAAAATAGAAGAGAATGTGAAATATCTCATTGGAAAAACAACTGACCTGGAAAATAGGTCCAGGACAGAGAATCTAAAAATTATTGGACTATCTGAAAGCCATGATCAAAAAAAAGAGCCTAGACATCATCTTTCAAGAAATTATAAAAGAAAACTGCCCAATATAGTAGAACCAGACGGCAAAATAGAAATTGAAAGAATCTCCTGAAAGAGATCCCCAAAGGAAAACTCCTAGGAATATTGTAGTCAAATTCCAGAGTTCCCAGGTCAAGGAGAAAATATTAAAAGCTGCCAGAAAGAAACAATTCAAGTATCATGGAAACACAATCAGGGTAACATGAGATTTAGCAGCTTCTACATTAAAGGACTGCAGGGCATGGAACATAATATTCCAGAGGGCAAAGGAGATAGGATTACAACCAAGAATCACCTACCCAGCAAAACTGAGTATAATCCTTCAGGGGAAAAAATGGTCATTCAGTGAAATAGAGGACTTTCAAGCATTCTTGATGAAAAGACCAGACTGAATAGAAAATTTGACTTTCAAATACAAGACTCAAGTGGAACATGAAGAGGTAAACAGGAAAGAGAAATCATAAGAGACTTATTAAGGTTGAACTGTTTACATTCCTGCATGGAAAGATGATATTTATAACTCATGAGACCTTTGTCAGTATTAGAGTAGTTGGAGGGAAAAAATTATATGTATAGGTAGATAGATAGATAGATAGATAGATAGATAGATAGATAGATAGATAGATAGATAGATAGAAGACACAGGGTGAGTTGAAGATTAAGGGGTCATATCTGGAGAATAAAATTAAGGGATGAGAGAGGATTATATTCAGAGAAGAAGAAAGGGAGAGGTAGAATGGGGTAAATTATCTCACAAAAAAAACAGAAAAGAAAATGCTCTTACAGTGGAGGGGAAATGGGGGAAGGTGAGAGGGAATGAGTGAATCTTATTCTCATAGGATTTGGCTTAAAGAGGGAATAACATACACATTCAATTGGGTAAGGAAATCTGTCTTACCCTATGGGAAAATAGGGGGAGAAGGGGACAAGAGAGCAGGGGGATGATAGAGAGGAGGGCAGATTGGGAAAGGGGGTAATCAGAAGCAAATACTTCTGAGGAGGGACAGGGTCAAAAGAAAAAATAGAATAAATGGGAGGGCAGGATAGGATTAAGGGAAATAGAGTTAGTTTTTCACAACATGTCTACTATGGACATGTTTTGCATAACTGCACATGTATAACCTATATTGAGTTGCTTGCCTTTTCAATGAGGGAGGGTGGGGAGGGAGGAAGGGAGAAGATTTGAAACCTAAAGTTTTAAAAACATATGCTTAAAAAAATGTTTTCACATGCTACTGGGAAATAAGAAATACAGGAAATGGGGTACAGAAGTCTGTCCTGCCCTACAGGAAAATAGAAGGGGAAGGGGATAAGAGAAGGGGGGAAGAGATAGAAGAGAGGACATACTAGGGGAAGGGATGCATGCCATCTTGGGGTGAAAGGAGGGGTGAGATGGGGTGAAAATTTGGAACTCAAAATCAAGATCAATAAAATTCATTTAAAAAAACCCCCAAGATCTTGGCAACTGGTTCCATGATGTGGTTTAGGGGTTCAGGGGTACTGGGACCCCAATATCACAACACACAGGTCCTGCATGAAAGAATTACTCCCAAGCCTTCTTTCAGCCAAAGACAAGGTTTATTAGAACATCCATCATACTGGGCAGACTCTTAAGGAGTCTGAACAAGAGTAAGCAGTGGCTGGATTATAAGAATCTAAACATCGTAATGGAGACAAGATGGATCTTATATGCAGAAAGATATGATAGGGATCTGTACCCCTAAAAGGAAAATACCATGTCTTTAGGATCTGGACTCCAGAAAGGAAAAACCCTGGATTTTCCCACATGGCCAAATCTCTGGAGGCCATAATCCCATCAACTGGCCTTTCATTGTGGCTACACCCAATCTCCCAATTCTCCCAATGGAGCCTAGCCCTCCATTGTTTTACCTCCCTATGGCCCCCAACCACTTTCCACCCTTAATTCTATCTATGCTCCATTCTCCCTTGGCCACATGGCCCAGGTCACTGGAGTTCTATTACCTCATAGACTACTTGGCCACTCCTACATCCCTCCCATAGTCTTTCTGTATATAAGGTCCATCTTGTCTCCATTAAGGTGTTTAGATTCCTTAAGAGCCTAATCAATAGCTAAAAAATGTTGAAATTCCTTAGGAAGCTGACCAATATGATAAATCTTTAATAAACCTTGTCTCTGGCTGAAAGAAGCCTTGGATCGAATTCTTTTGGGCAGGACCCATGTCTCTTACTCTATATATTTTGGGGTTTCAGCACCCCTAAACCTAGACCTCAACACTTTCAATGAGTATGGAATCTCTACAGAGTGTCCCCCTTTAGCAAAGGGCAGATACAGCTGGGAGTGGCTGTTATGACTGGTAGTCCCACATATTCAGTAAGGTGGTTACAAGATGCAGATTTGGAGTTGGAAGGGACCTTAGAGGTCATCCAGTGAGGTCATCTAGTCCAGCCCTCTCATCTTATAGACAACAGATCTTTCTTTCCTGAGGGACATTCTCTGTCAATGAGACTATTCCGAAGATATGGACTGGAAAAATTCAATTGGCTGAATCCCAGTAAGTGATCTGTCTTTTTAATAAGCATAAATAAAAGGGGCTCTTGTAGAACAAACATTTTATCTGATTTAAGGGAGCTGTGAATATGATGCATAGTATGATCATGGTTTTTTTTTCCCCTTAGACTCTTTTCTGGAGCTCTCCCAGAAGCTATCCAGGTCTTTTTACAATGTCAAAAGAGAAAGGTCTTAGGTTGCCTCCACTCTTTCCAGCCTTTCCCAGTGGACTCTTAAAAGAAGAGAAAATAAATAATCAACTAACTTATTGAAACAGGCTAAATCTGGGAAAGGTTGCTGCTAATAAGTTTCTTGTGGAAAGGTAGGTGGTACAGTGGTTAGAGAGCACTGGGCTTAGACTCAGGAAGACCTGAGTTCCAATCCAGCCTCAGACACTAGCTGTGTGACTTTACACCAGTCTCACTTTTCTTATTTATAAAATGGAGAAGGAAATGGCAAACCACACCAACATCTTTGTCAAGAAAACTCCAAATGGGATCACAAAGAGTCATATACAACTGAACAGCAATAAGTCTCTTCTACAATGTTCAATGTACCTTCGACTTAAATTGTTAGTGAGAACTGAAGAGGAAGGAATGTAGCTTTGGGAGGATATGCGTCTTTTGAAATACAACAGAGCAAGCTTGCAGCAATACCTACGGCACTTAATTCTCTTGTTGTTCAGTGATTTCAGTAACATCTGACTCTTCGAGTCTCCTTTAGGGATTTCCTTGGCAAAGACACCGGAGTGGTTTGCCGTTTCCTTCTCCAGCTCATTTTAGAGTTTTGAAACACTTCTTGCAAACATCTCAAATAATACTTCCAAATGCAAATATTCATGAATGAATGAAAAAGCACCATGCTCTAGGCATCACAATAGGCACAGAGATACAAAGTTAGAAGTGAGACACTCCTGGGGCTTGAGGACCTTACATTCTAATAGGGGAGTGGGGACTAGTGTCTTGTGACAGTTCTCTGGCATAAGGGAGTCCCTCTTGGGAGTACAGTTTCCCCTTTCAACTTTTGCTTTCTAGGCCTGGGCTCAGACTGCCTAATCCCCCACTAGTGGTGTGACTGTCAAAAGGGAAAATCCCTATCTGGGGAGCAGGTTGATGTCTAAGGAAAGGTCCATGAGCCAACCAGAGATGTTGGGAAAACAAGCCCCTTAATGAGTTTGGTTGATTTGAATATTATGCCATAACAATGGAGGCCAGTTCCACATTCAAGTTTCAGTGATAAATAATAGGGAAGAGTGAGAGAGGAGGGGAAAGGGGAGAAGAGGAGCCAATATACAAGTCAGGCATATACACAATAACATAGAATAAGACTCACATAAGGAGGACACTGTGCTGTAGAGCACGGGGACATGGATCCATTCAAATGATCTGTTCAGGTGGAAACCCATGAGAATGGCATGCTCCCATAGAGGAGAAATGTTCTCTGGGAGAGGGGAGATGCATTCCAAAGTACCCGTCTGTACTTAAACTCTGATGTTGGTGGCTGCCTGGAGTTAGCTGATCTTCATGTCAAGGTGCAGGGCACATAGGGGATTTCTGAGATACACAGATGTAGGGGTGGGGGAGACAAACTAGTAGTTGGCAAGATATTATTTTTGGAACACAGCTGTATTGACCTTAAAATATTACTGTCAGCATGTCTAATCTTATAGCGATGGTTTCCCTACGGAGATTCTACAGCTACAATTCTATGGCCTCCCATAAGAGAAGACTGTCATGGTGGTCTCAAGACCACTCGACCTTATCTGAAAACAGACCAGATAAAAAATTATTTGCTGCATGATAATGGAAATTGCAAAAGCCACTTGCCCTGACAAAGGATCAGTATTCAAACCTCAGTGCACATCCTGAAATGAGAAAGCAGCTGCTGAACCATTGGAGTATGTCCGGGTTAAGTTGCACGATGCAGAGAGCTCTCCACCCTCAGATGCCATTTGCTTCCCCTCCTGTCTGGTAAGAGCCAAGCATCTGGCAGGGTGTTGTGCCCTCCCTAAGGAGTTCTAGAGGCCAGAAGCTCACTCCACAGCCTTTCCCCTTCAAACACAAGAAAAAAAACACTCATGCCTAATTTGGAGCATCCTTGGTTTCATATAAGTAATAAAACCAGAGCATCAAGGCAACTTATAGTGTAAAGCACGCGACATTAGGAATGAGAAATAAACAAGATGAAGAAGATGCTGCCTTTCTAGTCTTATTTCATATTACTTTACTTCGAGCATTCCGTTCTGTTCAAACCATTCTATCCCTTGTCTCCCTGTGTTCATACAGTCTAACTCCTATGCTTAGGGGCAGCTAGATGGTGCATTGGATAGAGTACCAGGCCTGGAGTCAGGAAGACTCATCTTCATGAGTTCAAATCTGGCCTCTGACATTTATTAGCTGTGTGACCCTGGGCAAGTCACGTAATTCTGTTTGCCTCAGTTTCTTCATCTGTAAGATGAAGCTAGAGAAAGAAATGTCAAACCACTCTAATATCTCTATCAAGAAAAGCCCGAATTGGGGTCATGGAGAGTTGGACAATGTGAGTGAACTGAAAATCTCCCATGTTTGGAATGGGACATCTCTAGTGGCCTTCAAGACACAGCTCAGATGCCATCTTTAACATGAGGACTTTCTGATCTCAATGGGTATCTCTTCCTCTCAAATGCATTTTCTATCAGCTGTGTTTTTGTTGTCTCTCTTCAGTTGAATGTAAGCTCCTTGAGGGCAAGGATTATTGAGGTTCGTATCTTTGCAATCCAGTGCATAGGACAAAATCTTACAGGCAGAAGGAACTTGCTAAATGTTTGTTGAACTAAATTAAATTGAATTGATGTACCTGGTCTTGGCAAAACCAAATGCCCATGTCTTTTCTTGGACTGGAAAGGACCAAAGTACTTAAAAGCTTCCGATCCAGAGGTCTTGGAGACATTGTTAACTTTATTGCTTTTATTTAATTGTTGTTGTTCACTTGTTTCTGTCATATTCAACTCTTTGTGACCCCATTTTAGGTTTTCTTAGCAAAGATACTGAAGTGGCTTGTCATTTCCTTCTCCAGCTCATTTTATACATGAGGAAACTGAGGCAAGGGTTAAATGACTTGCTCAGGGTTACACAGTCAGGAAGCGTCTGAAGTAAGATTTGAACTCATGAAGATGAATCTTCCTGACTCCAGGGCAGGCACTCTACGCACTATGGTGCCACCTAGCTGCCCTCTTTATTTAATAGGAATATTCTATGTTATAGTACAGTAGAAAGAGTTATGGATCTGGCATCAGAAGACCTGGGTTCAAATCCTGCCATTGAGGTTTACTGCCTGTGCATCCTTGGACCTCTCAGAGTCTGTTTCCTCAACTCTAAAATGAGGGAATTGGATTAGATGAATTCCAGGATCTCTTTCAACTGTAAATCTGTGATTCTATGCTCCTTCCTTAAAATCATGAAAATGAATCTCATTTCGGACCTGCCCTGAACAGTGAGGGCGGGAGCACAGCTAGTGTGTACTTTGAACTGAACAATAAGCTTGGACCCTTTCCGGAAGCCTCCCTGCCACATGTGTGTACTCTGGATGACTAATATTTACTATATAACCATGTGGTTGGATAGTGAACAGAGGTTGTCCCTGGTCACCTTGAATCTGTCATCTCTTGACGTCTCCATTACAGGAAGGCAAAGCTTCCCTGGCCTCCTTGAGCAGTTTTAGTGCCACTGACAAATGGTATTTTATAAATGCAACTCGGAAAATCCTGGCATGTATCAGCATAGTTTATTGAACATATTGTACGCTCACCCCACGTCTCCATTATACAACAAGTCTCCAACACTTGACACAATTGCTACTCTCTGATTGGCTGCCCGTGACATCATGCCTCTGTTTATTTTCCTTAGGAAAGGCTAGAGGATCTGACTTGGATGTGCATATCTACATTTCATTAGGTGATGATGAAAAAGCCCAGTTCTCCTGAGCCACATTGAGGTTATTTACTATAAGCCTAGGATGTGGCAACTCAATGAAAGATGT
The DNA here is from genome assembly GCF_003287225.1 of Phascolarctos cinereus. Lineage (NCBI taxonomy): Eukaryota > Metazoa > Chordata > Mammalia > Diprotodontia > Phascolarctidae > Phascolarctos > Phascolarctos cinereus. Next base: position 45,856,935 of record NW_027556180.1, read on the forward strand.
CTGTTTTTGTTGAAAGTGTCCCCTTGCCCTCTACTGCTCTCTCCTGGATTATCTTGATGGACATAATACCTAGAAGGTAGGGTAGTGTGGGGAGAAGGGATCATAGGATTAGTGATCCAGATTTGGAAAGGATCTCAGAGGTAATCTAGTCCTTCATTTTACAGATAAGAAAACTGAGGTTTAGAGTAGTCACATGACTTGTTCAATGTTGCAAAGGTGCCACACAGTAGTAGAGTCAGGATTTGAATCCAATGCTTCTAACTTCAAATTAAGCTCTCTTTCTCTGTGTATGTCATTTGTCCTTCATTCTCAAAGAGGACCATGACATCAGGAAGATGATGCCATGACTTGAAGGTAAATTGCTTTTTAAGTGAGAGAGGGCTGTGCAAAGTCACTAGCCTCACTTCCTCCTCTGGAGCCATCTGGGTCCAGTGGCCAGATATAGATCAGGACAACCTGAGACTGCCCAGTAAGCTCTCTTCCTATTTATTGGCTGAATACCAATGGATTTGGAGTCAGGAGATATGAGTTTGATTCTCAGCTGTGGGTTTGTGGATAAATCACTATACCTTTCTCAGTCACAATTTCCTCACTTGCAAAATGATATTTGCCTTACCAATCTCACATGTTTGTGAGGAAAGGGCTTTGTAAACCCTAAAGCTCAGAATGAGTGCTTTGTGGTCTACCATGAACAAGTAGCATTTTCCTTTCAAATATAAAGTGACCTATTGGATTTAATCCAATAAAGATGAGTTTTTGTTTTTATCTAAATGTTGATTTGCTAGGGTTTTTGCCTGTATTTTATGCAATGTAGAAAATTCCTGGAAAAGACTATTTTGACTTTAACAGTTATAGAAGAAATGAAGATGTTCCATAAACTTAATACATTTATGGAAGTGGGGGTTGTTCAAAATCCTCATTCCCTCGCTAATGTGATTGACAGACTCATTGAAATGAGTCTCATACTGATAGGGATCCTTAGAGATGATTTAGTTGAGCCCCTTCTTCAGTCTTATAGATGAGGAAACAGGTCATTTGCTCAAGGTTCCACAGGTAATCTACAGTGGAGTCAGGATCTTCTATCACCAAAGTTGGCATGATCTTTTTTCGGTTTGATTCAAATTTTCTTTTTTTATCATGAACTTAACAAACCAACAAACACAAACACTTCAATATACAAGAGACAGAAACAGGAATGTCTATGAAACTAGAAATTTCTATTCTGTACAGTTTTTTAAGTGTGTCAAAATTAATATGATAGTAACAAAACTGTTCTAACTGTCCCATTATGGACTTCTCTTGGATTTCTTTCTGTTCTCTTCAATTTAACAAACAATTAGAAACAAATGAACAATTAAAAAAATTGTTCATTGTTTCTCTTTTTGTCTTTTTTTGCATGACTGTCACTATCTTTCCCCACTCCAAATAGAAGTCCTCTCTTACAACAAATCAATACACTTAAGCAAATGTAATTTAAACATAGTTAAGCAAACATAACCCAATACAATAGGTAACTAGGTGGTGTGATGGATAGATTGCTGGGGCTAGATTCAGGAAGACACAAGTTCAAATCTAATCACAGACACTTACTAGCTATGTGACCCTGGACAAGTCACTTAAATGGCTATTTACCTCAGCTTTCTCGTTTGTAAAATGTGAATAATGATAGCTCCTACTTCCCAGGGTTGTTGTGAGGATTCAATGAGATAATAAGCATGGCACATAGTAAGCTATATAAATGTTAGCCATTATTATCCAATGGATACAGACGATAGAGTGCCTAGCCTGGAGTCAGGAAGATTCATCTTGATGAGTTCAAATCCAGCCTTAGACACTTACTAGTTGTATGACTCTGGGTAAGTCTGGTAACCCTCAGTTACCACATCTGTAAATTGAGCTGGAGAAGGAAATGGCAAACCACTCCATTATCTTTGCCAAGAAAACCCCAAATGAGGTCACAAAGAGTTGGACATGAGGGAAATGACTAAACAACAATTATTATTCAATCACACTGGATGATTGCCTACGTGTGAAAAATGCATTTCTCATCCTCCACGTTTAGTCTGTTACTTCCCTGTGGAAGAATGATTCATCATTGGTCTTCTAAAGCCCTAGTTGGTCATTAACAATGATCAATAACAGTGATCAGAATTATTGAGTCTTTCAAAGTTGTTTTCTTTTACATTATGGTAATTATTATATAAGTTGTTCTGGTTCTATTTGCTCTACTCTGCATCAATTCACATGTCTTCCCAGGTTTCTCTGGATCTGGACATTTCAGCTTTTTTATTCATCATTAATATTTCATTAAATTCACATGCCATAATTTGTTCAATTGTCCCCAAATTAGTGGGTATTCATTTTATTTCCAGCTCTTAGCTACAACAAAAAGCTTTGTTATAAATATTTTTGTGCATGTAGGTCCTTTCCCTCTGTCTTTGTCATCTTTGTGGTGTTGCTAGGTCAAAACAGTTTAGAGACTTTGGCGATATTGTTCTAAATAGTTTTCTAAACTGATTGGACCAATTCAGAATTCCACCAAATCGTGCATTCTTGTGCCTGTCCTATTAGAGCCTCGCCCACAGCTGCTGTTTTCCTTTGCCAGTGTGATGGGTATGAGGTAGTGTCTTAGAGCTATTTTAATTTGCATTTCTCCTATTACTAACTTGGAGAACTTTTTCATATAGTTGTATGTAACTTGAAATTTATTCTTTTGAAAACTTCTTGTTCCTATTCTTTCACCTGGAAATCTTTTCATTACTTGGTGCTACCTCTTCTTTCAGGAGCAATGGAATCAATGTCCATCACTCCTTTTATGGCTATTAATCTTATTTTTGCTATATGACCAGCCTGTCTCCTTTCACAATCATACACAAATCTTTAACACAGACAGTTCTCGTGTTACCTAAGTAGACCCATTGGAAAATCTGTAAAGAGATTTTCAATAATTCGAATTTGACTGTGGAAGTGGGCAAGGGAGGCAGGAAGGAGTGCAGGTGGAGGGAAAGGACCAGCACGTGGTTCAAGGATACATGGGGGCAGCGAATCAAGAGCAGGAGGAGGAATACACAGGCTGGGGCCAGCCACTCCAGCCACATCGGGGCTGCACACAGGACAGAGGACCAGAGAGACATGTGGAGACCCCAGGGCCAGGGAAGGACACACAGTACCCAAACACAGAGATAAAAGGCACACTGACATTCGAGGTCAGACACGAGGGCCAGTGGGCAGAGTGGGGCAAAGGCTTCCTGTCTCAGAGATGGAGATCTGAAGCCAAGCCCCGATCTGGTGGTGGCAGTGATCTCTCCACACTGGCATTCTCCTGGTTTCCCTTGGAGGGTGTTTTTTTTTGTGGGGGGGAGGGGAGGGAGACTTTGGAACACCAAGCCCAGGGGCAGGAGCACAGAGAATACAGTACTGTATATTAAAGTCAACACAGATTCTTTTGGAATGTGGATTTCCTTCAGAATTCTTTAGGTAAAGTTGAATTCTGGCAATGGGAATTTACAGCAAAGTGAGAACTGTCTGTAATGTCTTTTTTGCTCCTCCCTATATGTAAGTCATCTTTGGTATGTGCTGTACCTTGCTTATGCGTGTCTTTGTGTTGCCCTTCGGGTTAATTGTCATCTCAATTCTTCTGAGATGGTGATCACAGGATTTACAATTATATACAGTCATTGAGAAAATGCTGACATTAAAGAGACAGGATTTTTACAGTGCTAAAAAGTTTGGGATCATTGTGTTTCCAGCTTCTGGACTTCATCTCTTCAGGGACACATGCCAGATATATGATAGCTTCAGTTATTAGGGTCTAAGTGACATTTCTGCAGCCCATCAACAAATACACCATGTGCACCCTGAAAGACCCAAGCTGGTATTGATGCTAGCATCTGTCCCCTTTGTGTTTTGACCAAATGTTTTTCTCTCTTACAAAGTAGTGTTCCAGGTATGGGTGGAGATGGCAGGGGCAGCGATAGCTGGAAATTATTGTAATGTAAAAAGCAAAATTATCAATAAAACTGATTGTAGTCTTAAAGGGGGAGATTGAAATGAAAACTAAGAAGACGGCACAGGCAGATGACAGTAGGTAGTTCCCTATACTCCATGGCGGTGGTGTTGGATGACCCAGGCTTGAGTTCCATCTTTGCCATTTTCTAGCTTTGTCACCCTGGGCAAGTCACTTAACTTCTCTCTGCCTTGCTTTTCTTATCTGTAAAATGAAGGGGTTGGAATCAATGGCCTCTAAGGTACCTTCTAGCTATAAATTATGGTTCAATGTCTATTCTTTTAACCATTTTGTCTGGAGCTGAAATCAGATTCCTTAGCCCCATACAACTATTTGACTTAGAGTTAGAAATGTCCCAACTTTTCTCTGACTTACATGCTAATGAATTTGATCCATGGCAAAAGGTAAGTGAAGGAGGCAAGATCTTATTCGACACTCACCTATCCCTCATTCATATCATTATCATGTATCTCTGTTAGCTACTACCTCTCCTTAGGCCCCACCAGCAATAGCACTGTATTTTGTCTAATAAAAATCCTCACTGTTTTCCTACTTGCTTGGTTTGTGGATATCAGTTAGACATGAAACACTATCATAGAAAGAGAAAGTTTTAGGTGAGGATTTTTTTTAGGCGGTTGGGGTGAAGTGACTTGCCCAGGGTCACACAGCTAATAAGTGTCAAGTGTTTGGTCTGAGGCCAGATTTGAAATCAGGGCCTCCTGAGTTCAGGGCCGGTGCTCTATCCACTGCACCACCTAGCTGCCCCTAGGTGAGTTAAAATAACATTTACAATCCTCAAAATAAAAGTACTGTTAAAATGGTTCTTAAAAATTTTTTTATATCACCTTTATTTCTAAATGTATCTCACTCTTCTCCCTTACCCAACTACCTATCCCTTAAAACAAAAAAGAAAGGGGGTTAGGGAACAGTTTTGCAAAACTAACCAACCCATCAATGAAGCCTAAGTATATACGGTGTTCTACATTTTTAGTACCCCATCTCTTTGAAGAAAGGAGGATTTTCTCATCTCTTCTTTGGGACCAAATTAAAATTGTTGTTGAATTGTGTCTGACTCTTTGTGACCCCATTTGGGTGTTTCGTTTTTTTGTTTTTTGGCAAAGATACTGGAGTGGTTTGCCATTTCCTTCTCCAGCTCATTTTACAGAATGAGGAAACTGAGGCAAACAGGATTAAATTACTTGCACAGGGCTGAAGCTGCATTTGAACTCAGGTCTTCCTAACTCCAGGCCTGGCATTGTATCCACTGTGCCACCTAGCATACAAATTAAAATTACACTACCTTCAAGTATGCTTTTCATTTCAATCTCTCCTTTTAAAAGCATGATCAGCTTTATTGATGACTTTTGTCTTTGGTACCATAGTAATTTCCTGATATAACTGCCTCTCCCATTCCTGTAACAAAGAAAAATATTTGGGCAAAACCAGCATCAATACCGCACTGGGGCTGTCAGGTTATACAACACTCCATCGCTCCACAGGAAGAGAGATATATTTCCTCATTTGTTTTCTGAAACCATTCCAACGTTTTTTTATTAACCTCATTTTCCTGAAATGTTGTATATGAAGCCAAAATATGCATATCAAATCATATTTTTCCAATTACTCCCACTGTAATTGGGAGGGAATTTCCATGTTGACTATGGTCATAAAAATTGGATTAGGATTGAGTGTCTTGCCTCTTTTAACATACTGCTTACATGCATGCAATTCTTTCACAAGTTATCTCAATAAACATTGTTTATGATGATTTCATATGGTCTTAGCACCGTTGTTGAAAGAATTTATATCATAAAATATCAGACATACTTTATTGCTGTTTCATTAGGAGCACTTACTGACTCCATGGGATATGAATGTTTAAGCAACTGTTCTGCAGAACTCCTCAGGTAGTAGAGAGCCCTATTTGAAATGACTTCTCTGAACAAAATCATGACATAAAATTAGACCTTTACCATGCTGCTTTGTCGAATGTTCAGCACTGAGAATAAAAGAGTCCATGCACTTAAAAAACAACCCCACAATTAAAAAAAAACCACCCTCTGTAGTTATCAGTCCTAGTTCAAATATGCAATAGTCAAATACTCATTAAATACTGCTTAAATAACCCTGTGGGTGTTAATTGAACAACTTATAAACAGAGTCTAAACTATTAATTTTTATGCCTGTGGCAAGCGTTTAAACACCCTCACTTGAAGAAAACCTGGAACAGTGAGGAGGCAAGATCCTGGCATCCCAAGAAAAAAACCCCTGTTCAGGAGACCGCAGAATGGAGGAAGGAATTGGACAGAACAGGGTGGTAGAGTTCACCCCATTCCACCATCTGGTAGCTTTCTATTTTCACTAAATATTCTTGCTAAGTGATAAGCTTTGTTGTTCAAGTGTCAGCAGCATCAACACTCTCAAAATTCAGTGCCCTGGGGCACAGGCTTAATTTTTTCGTCCTTGTCATTGCTTTGCCTATAAGGTACTCCTTGCTGCCCTGGCATTCCGATATTAAACATAAATCACAGGTAAAATCAAGAAGATATTAACAAGTGTTTAGTATTTTTAAAGATACTCCACCCACACTCTTTCTTTCTTTTTTTTCTGTAAGTAACTGGTCTCTGTATGCGCACCACATTTACTCCCATCACCTCTTACAAGCACTTGAGCTGGTTGGCAAGGATCAAATAAAAACAGACACTACTTAGTTCTCGCTTGTCATTTATTTCTGCCCCCCAGTTCTGAGGAGGTGTCACCCATGTTTTCAACAATTTCTCCTCTTTCCCTGTTCTTTGTTTCCTTCTTCTTCCCCTCTTCTCCTTCCCTCCTTCCAACCATTATGGTGTTTTAATCCCCCCCCATCCAACACCATCTCCCCTCCCAAGAAAAAGTCTTACTTCTTGTTCTATTTCCTTCATATCTCGCTGCTTACTCCCTCAGGTCATCATCTTTCAGAGAGAAGGCACAGCCACTGTATCAGAATTGAAAAGCTCAGAATAGAAAGGATGAGACATATCTAATAAAACTATAGCCACCCAGGAACCTGATTTATACTGGAACCGTTAATATGGCAGCCCAACATTTCTTCTACTGGAACACAGTGAGGAATCCTCACATGAATTAGGGCTCAAGGCATGAGGCTACATAGGGTGACAGCTGGAAAGTAGAATGCCCCCTCTTCTCCACCCTCCACCCTTGAATCAATCCTGACTGTCATGGTTGTATTCATTCTTGGGCTCCAAGCCAAATAACTTTAGGCATGGGATACAGTCTATTATTTTTAGGTCATGTGAGGAAGGGGTTCAAGCTATTATTTTTAGGTTTGTATTGAGAAGTAGCTTTTGCTCATTTTAGATGATCAAGTCTCTCTTCCCCACTCCACACATACGCACCACTCTTATGGACTTTCTCTTTCTTATACTCAACTTGGAGAGCTGTCATTGATATGCTGTTTGGGGAGTTTGAATGCTAGAAGCATTCCTTGGTCCAAGAGGAATTTCACGCACAAAGTATTTTCAAGTTTCCTTGTTATCCAGCCTAATTCTCAGACTCAGGATCTTGACAGTCTTCAATTTTTCCAATAAATTACAGTAAAACACATACACATATACCATCATTCCATTGCTACAAAAAGAGAAAACCCGACAGAGAAAGAACAAAGAAAGAAGTCAAAGGACCAAGCTTCTTTATCACATTTGCCTAGAATTCTCCATGTATCTTTTGAAGACAAAAGAAAAGCAAAGATTTTTATGGAGAATGTACACATCACAAGAGTGTAATTTCTAAACTGAAGTGTACTTGAAGAGTTTCTCCATGTAAATTCCCATATATTACTGAGGACTATTTCCAGATGTCTGATCTCTGCCTGTTAGGACATTTTAGTAAAAATGATAACTTATTCAGCTGCTGCTTTGATTGTTTTTTTTCCACTGACAACTGAAACTTGAAAGAAACTTTCATGTTAATTTTTTTCCTTAGTTCTCTTCCCTGCCAATTCCTTCCTTGAAAACAGTGGCTTAGAAATCCTGGATTAGCTGAAATTTCTCCTGATTTTCACAGACAGAGAAGTAACTAATTAAATAAAATGAAGGATGAACTACTTTAATTTGACCATTTGGGTCAGATGCCATTGAATCTGATGGATGAAATAGGAATTTGGAGCAAGTTAGATACTGGGGATATGCCCTCTGATTCTGAATGACTTGGGGCAAGCTGCTTTGTTTCTACAGGCCTCAATTTTCACAGATCTCAGATGAAGGGGTTGAATTTCATGATTTCTAAGATTTCAGGTCCTTTCTGGTTCTAACTAGGATCCTAAGTGGGGAGGGGGGCAGTATAAAGAAGAGTACAATGAGTAACCAAGTTAAATTGCTTCTGAGAGAGTAAAAAAACAAAGTGATAAAATAGGAAAGAAGAGTGATTTTTATATTTTGGGAATTGTAGGTATAAGAGGTTGGTTGATAAAGCAATTTCCTGATCATGTTGATGATTTGACAGAGTGGGTGATACTGGATTTGGGACTTTGGGTGGCATTAGGTGGTGCAGTGGAGAGAGTGCTGGACTGGGAGTCAGGAAGCCCTGTGCTCAAATCTGGCCTTAGACACTTCCTAGCTGTGTGGCCCTGGGTAAGTCACTTAACTTCTCTCTGCCTCAGTTTCATCACTGGCAAAATGAAAATAACAATAGCCCCCTACTTCCCAGGGTTATTTTAAGGATAAAATGAAATGATATTTGTAAAGCCCTTTGCAAACCTTACAGCACTATGTGAATGCTGACTTCTTCCTCCTCCTCCTCCTCCTCCCCCTCCTCCTCCCCCTCCTCCTCCTCCTCCTCCTCTTCCTCGGTAACTAGCCCAGGTACATTTCCCTTCTGAGAACTCATGACCTCACAAACCTAGATGCTTGTATAGGTCTTTGGGGAAGAAAGTGACTAATTGGAAAGTTGGGGAGCTGGAGAAGTCCTGCTTCTCAGAAAACCCAGATTTGTTTCCTTCCAAGGTGGTCTAAACTACAGGTTTTTTTCTATGAATTTAGAGGACTTCACAGCCCTGTGCAAAGGTGGGACTCACTAGAAAGAGAGAGAGAGAGAGAGAGAGAGAGAGAGATTTCACCGATTGCCTATGTGTTGCATTTCTGCCATTGTTTATGGGCTCTTTTTGCATTTTCTGTGAAGTAGAATAGCTTTTTGACACAATATGCACTGTTACCTTGAGCATTCCTACAAGATTTGGTGTTTCTTTTGCCCACATCTATGGCGATGTAGACAAGAATTTTATTTGGGTTTTATTCTAAGATTTTCTGGGGTAAACTTTTTTTTGGGGGGGAGGACAAAATGAGCACAAAAGGCAACGATGAGAAGGGGGGGAGGAGTGGGACTACCCACCAGATTGGACCTGGTTGGTGTCATCCCAGATCTTGGGGACACTGGGGCATGAGTTACACAAGGACTGAAATTCTGTACTTGTACAGATATGCACATGATATGCTAACTCCAAGGTGTCGAAAATAATGTGGAACAGCTGTTCTGTTACTTGTTTACAGAACAGAAAAAAGTTTCATGGTAAGGACCGGATTCTAAATGAAGAACCAGCATCTGAGATAGAGAGACTGTATCATTGTGCTGAGGTCATCAAAACATAAAAAATGTGCCGATGAGAGAGACGAGAGTCAAACACACAGGCTGGTAAAGCAGAGACTCGTGAGACAGAGGAACAAGACAGAATCATTTTGATGAGGGATTGAGGTAAGAATGGTAGAAAGATCACAACTAGTACTGAGGCTAGTAATGAACTGTTTCTCATGAAAAATTCATTATTCCAGAAGTGAAAGATTTTCCTCAGCCTTCATACTACTTTGATTTATGTGTCTACAACACAGCAAACCCATTGGGACTTAGTGGGTGGATTCACAACCTGAGGTTTCTGCTCTAAGATAGCGTTCCAGGCTCCAAATACAGGGTAAAGAATTACAAATCAGAACAGTGCCCAGAAGGAATATGGTTGAATGTCTCAGCAGTAGGACTGGATAGTGATAACAGATGAGAGAGTTATAAAGGAAAAAAAATTATCCAAGGGGTCCTATCATGCCCCTGAAAGCTAGTGCCAGGGTCATACAAATTAATTTGAAGTTTATATAAACCTTAGGGAAGCACTGAACAGGTTTGCAGGGGTGGGTCAGAAGTGGTGACCTTTGCCCTTCATTCATGCTATTATGCCAGGTACACATCACCTTTGTTTGTTCTTTTTCCTCTGCCTATGCACGGAGAGGTATGTTTTGTTTTGTTTTAGCCCTAAAGAAGATCGAGGATTGGGGACACATCAGCTTTGTACTACATTGTACAATGCAGACCTCAGTAGTATGAACACAAAAGTACTTAACTCATCTTCTTTTACTGATATTTTTCTTTTTGCTCCTCTAGGGAATTACTTTAGGAGAACTGAAAATCACCTACCTCCCCCTTCCAGTTTTGGTGACTTTTTACCACTGCTCAAGATATTCATAGGAATCCATGTGGAAAGACAGTTGAACTTGGAAGAAAGCTGTTTTCTCTTCGATGTGTAATTCCATTAGATTGTAAGCTCCTTGAGAGCAGGGACTATCTTTTACCTCTTTTTGTATCCTCAGCACTTAGCCCAGTGCGTAACACATAATAGACATTTAATAAATGTTTATTGATAAACTACAAAGAGGAAAGATATAACAGATGGTCCACAGGAAAGGTAGGAAGAAGTACTGTTACTTAGATCTTCCTCACATAATGTCTAATTATGGTTATTAAAAGTCTTCCAGATTTGGAGTGAGGAGAGAACTAGGCTTGACTTCTACCTCTGGCTCTTATGAATTGGCTAACCATTGACAAAGCCTTTAAACTCTCAGTCTGGTTTCCCTCATCTATATAATGGGGCTACTCATGCCTGTAATTGGAGCTGTAATTAGTAGACACCAACATAGTGGTAGTGGGGAGAGTGTTCCTTTTTCCTGCCTCCATTTTTCTTCTGCTGGTAGAGTGATGAAACTCCTCTCCCTCACCCCCCTGGGGTCCTGTGGCTGTGGAACATCTTTTGCGAGGCCTGCATTTCCCTCGAAGACCTGAATGGGTGAGGATCAAATTGCCCCTTTTTCCAGAGTGATTGTGCTCTGCTTTCTGCCAATATTCTCCCTCTCCCCCCAAAAACAAACAAGCAAACAAACCCTGTCTCTGTCCCAGGTGAAAATATTCTTAGTTATGGCTCTGTCTGTGCAGTATCAACCTCTTAGAGTTATTGTGAAGCTCAAAGGAGATAAATATTCCAAGCCCTCTGTAAGCCTTAAAGTTCTATAAATATGAGCTATTACTTTTAAGGAAACATTGGGTTCCCATCTGCTTAGAGTAATTCTGACTCCCTCAGCCTAACTTCGTTCATTGTATATACTGCTCACTTACTTCATAAATGTTTGAATTAACTTGAATTTTCAATCTCATAAGCTAGGCCAAGACTGGCAACATACTGGTTTCCTGCCTAAGAGGAACTCACTTGTTTCAAGAGGTCTCGTTGCTGATAGGAGCTGAGGTTCTTTTCCAAAGAAGGGAAGGACAGCTGGAGTTCAATACTCAGTCTCTAGGTATGTGTGGAGGATCAGGATTGAGAGGGCAGAGAAGGGAATTTGCTTTCAGGAGATAAAACCTATTATTTCTGATGATTAGCATCCACCTTTTGGCAAATCAACTTAGGGCCACTGTACTTCGCCCTTCTGAATCCCTTTCCATTTTGACTTAGTGAAACCATTTTTTGCCTTCCACCTCCAATCTCCTCCATGTCCCAAACTGGACATAGTTGGACATACAACTTGTATGTTTTTGAGTCTCACGTGGAAAACACTAGACGTGAAAAGTGCCCTTTTGGACATCTTCGTCTCGGGACTGAAGCATTTTTCTAATTCCCCTTCCCTGTCTTCCCTCAGCCTCTTCTCCTTTCCCCCTCCCACCATATACACACATCATCCTGGGAGCTGTTGCAAGTGACAGAGTTTAAATGGATGGCAGGAATACACAAGGGCACCACATTGTTGGAAGGGAACTGCCTCCTGGCTGCCAAGGACAAATGCAGACACACGAAGAAATGTCAGGGGAGGCTTCACATCAAAGGCAACGCTGCCTGGACCTGCCAAGAGTGTGGCCGCATCTGCGCTTCTCCCATCAGCCCTGGGAGACAGCTTAGGGCCCCGACTGGGGTGCAGACTGGGTTACAACATTCCCACGAGTCTTCTCCACTGGCTTTGACAAACTGAACATGAGCATTCTCTTAAAACTGGGCTCTGAGGAAGATGTCCAAAGTTTTGAAAGGTTGAGTGATTAGGTGGGAAAAGCTGAGGTGAATGCATACTTAGCAAATTTCACTTTGTTCATCATAAAGATTTCAACAATGCTTACTAAGCCCCTACTATGTGCAATTCACTGTTCCAGGCATCTGTTTAGCATCAAAGCCTTGGATCAGTGCCAATTTTAACCCCAATGATATTTACTCCAGGGATACTATGTAGCTGTGAATCATGAAAGACTATAATGTCTGATGAGGAGGATGTAAGTAGGTAATACCTTGGATTACCAACAGTAATTTGCAAAGTGGAAATTAACAATCAATAAATATTTATTAAGGCCCTATTATATGCCAGGCACTGTGCTAAGTGCTGGGGATACAAAGAGGCAAAAGATAGTCCCTGCCCTCAAGGAGCTCACAATCTAATAAGAGAGACAATGCAAACACCACACACACACACACACACACACACACACACACACCCACACACACACACAGAGCAAGCTATATACAGCTTAATTAGGAAATAATTAAAAGAGAGAAAGCACTGGAATTAATAGAAGTTAAGGAAAACTTCTTGTAGAAGGTAAGATTTTAGTTGGGGCTTAAAGGAAGCCAATCAGCAGCAGCAGCAGCAGCATTTATATAACACTTCAAAGATTGCAAAGCTCTTCACAAATATCATCTCATTTTATCCTGGCAATAGCCCTGGGAAGTGGGGGTTATTATTGTTCCCATTTTACAAATAAGGAAATTGAGTCGGACAGAGATTTGAACTGAAGTCTTCCTGACTCTAGGTCCAGTGTGCTGTGTACAGTACCATAGAGACATATAAAAGACATCACTGAAGACCTCTATGACTAGAAAAAGATGTGATCCAGTAGCAAGAGTGAGGAATAATTAAAATGAAATCAGTCAACAAGCATTTTTAAGTACCTACTATGCCCCAGGTGCTGTGAGAAGCCCAGAGGCACTTGATTTCCTCATATCTATGAAATATTAACAGAACCCCAGGAGTCTCTTCATCATGTTGGGCTTATCCTCTGGTAAGAACCTATGAAAAGATACAGATAAGAATCACACAGGTGACAAGAAGATGCAGTTGAGTTGTGAACTGCATTGGTGGAATATTCACTTTCATGACAGCGCCAAAACTATCAAGTATTAAAATCTGCCTCAGATCATAACTCACATTCATATAGGGTTTTTTCCTTTTCTTTTTTTGGTTTGTTTTGTTTTTAGGTAATTGGGGTTAAGTGACTTGCCCAGGGTCACACAGCTAGTAAGTGTCAAGTGTTTGGTCTGAGGCCGGATTTGAACTCAGGTCCTCCTGACTTCAGGGCCGGTGCTCTATCCACTGTGCCACCTAGCTGCCCCTTATATAGGGTTTTAAAGTCTACAGAGCATTTCCTACACAACAACCCCTTGAGAAAGGTCATACAATTAGGATGGCAGGACATAGGGATAGAAAGGATGTTACAGATTCTTCAAGCCACTCCCCTTATGTTATAGAACAGGAAACTGAGGCCCAACAGGGGTTAAGTGATTTACAGATAATCAGTTCTATTGTTCTCCCTCCTCAATATCTCTCCTACCCATCCCCTTTTCTCTGCTCACTCAGACACCCTCCTAGTTTTTGCCCTAATTATCTCTCACCTAGACCATTATAATAGTTCTCAGGTATTCAGTCATTCTCTCCAATATACCCTTCACAATACTGCCAAAATAATCTCTAAAGTTTGATAATGTCCCTTCCCTGCTCAGAAACTTTTAGGGGAGCTGTCTTTTAGTTTTCAGATATAACATAAATTTCTGTGCCAAGGATGCACGATCCCTTGCCATATCAAATTTTTATTTTGCTTACTGATTTTAATTTAAAAATGGAATTCTCCACAAGGATAGCTCAAATTATACTCCAATACCCCAAAAGAGTCATGTTCTCATCAGTGTAGTGACATTGTACAGTACCATAAATCATAACTGCCTTTGTAGTCAATTATGCTGAGTTGAAGCAAGTGAATTCCTTGCCTCTTCTGAAATACCATTTGACTATCTTCAATCTCACTTAATGAGCAACAGAGGACAGAGATCCCAGTTCTGCTCATTATCAACAATTTGAGCTGAAAGCATCTTGTCCACTAATATTCTTTGGAAACTGCATAATTTGAGTAAATGGAAAATGATAGCTCAGAAACTAATAAGCTTAAATAAAAATAAGCATATTTTGCACCAGAAAAAAAGAAAGAAAGAAAGAAAAGAGAACTCATGCCTCTACCACAGCCTGGCTTTAATTAGCCTTTCCAGATTTCACATTATTTTCTTTAAGAAACTCCATGTTCCAGTCAAACGAGAGTTTATGTGTACATCTAGGATACTATGTTCAGTTCTGAGAACCACATTTTAGGAAAGACATTTCACAAGTCAGAGGACAACCAGAGGAAGGCAGACAGGATGCTAAAATGTCTTGTGCTTATCTCATATGAGGGTTGCTTGGACTGTTTAGTCTGGAGAGACTTGGTGGGGAGATGAAACTGCCTTCAAATATTGGAAAGGTGGTTATGTAAAGAAGGGACCACACTTATTCTGCCTGTCCCCAGTGGGTAGGTCTAGGAGCAATGGGAAGAAGTTACAAAGAGGCAAATTTAGTTTCAATGGAAGGTCAAGACTTCCCAACAATTAGAGCTGTTCAAAGGCAGAATGGTGAACCTCAAGAAGTAGTGAGTTTATGCTCATTGGAGTCTTCAAGCGAAGACTATGGGACCACTTGATGTGTCTAAAATCGAGTTCTTTTTGCAAGTTCCTCTATTTCTGTTCAGGGCACTACCATCCTCCCAGTTATCCAGGTTAGAAATCTTGATATCATTCTCCATTCTTTATTCTCTTTCACCTTTCATATCAAATCAGTTTCCAAATTTTGTTGATTCTGCCTCCATAACACCTCTTACATCTGTCCTGTCTTCTCCATTTGCACAGCTACCAACCCAGCTCTGGCTCTTATCATCTCTTGCCTGGACTATTGCAATAACCTCCTAATCGGTCTCTGTCTCCAGTATCTCTCCTTTCTAATCTATACTCCACAGAGCTATCAAATTGGCATTACTAATATGGAAATGTTTTATTGCACATGTATAACCTATATCAGGTTGCTAACTGTCTCAGGGAGAGGGGAGGGGATGGAGGAAGGGAGAGATAGAATTTGGAACTCAAAACTTTAAAAAAAATGTCAAAAATTGTTTTATCATACAATTGGGGGAAATTTTTTTTTAAGAAGTCAGGATCTCTAGAATAAAATTCTGAAGATTCAAAAGGAATTCTGATGAGGAAAAAAGAAAAGGAAAACTCTATCTAAAGAAGCCAATGTGTATACACAGAGAACTCACAGACTAATTGATATTTTAAAAATATGTATATAGAGGATAGAAAAGAGGCTAGTAAGTGAGATCAGAGTCAAATGGTATGAAAATCCTCTTAGGGGCATTGAAATCAGGATAAGCTGAAGTTGCCCATGAAGGGTAATAAAAATAATTTTTAGCTCAAATAACTGATATTACTGAAGTACAGGTTCTAATCATGTCACTCTAATGCTCAAATAAGCTTTGGTGGTTCCCTACAGCTTCTGAAATAAAAAACCCACTTCTGTTTGGTATGTAAAACTTTTCACAGTCCATCTTTATGGACTAGTTTCACGTTGCTCTGTCACTCCTTTCCAGGCAAATTGAAAAAGAAGGAAGAAGTGAAGAGTCCAGAAATTGCATTATAAGACCCATCAGTCTTCTCAAATATTCAGGAATTCTTAGAAAAATAGGTCGAAGTCAATGGGTTGGTTTTACTAAACTGCTTTTTTGTCCTTCACCTTTTTTAAATCTTTCTTACCTGGAGTGGCTCACTGGGCAAGTGAGGAGGGTCACCTGAATGGCATGTGAAAATAAAAGACAGCAACCAAAACAAGATTTTTTTAAAAAGGAAAAAAGAGAGTTCAAATCTGGTCTCAGATACTTGACACTTACTAGCTGTGTGAGCCTGGGCAAGTCACTTCACCCCATTGCCTCTCAAAAAAAAAAAGAAAGAAAGAAAAAAGTCAGATATGTTGAAAGGAATTCAGAGGATCATAAGATCATAGATTTAGATCCAGAAGGAAACTTAAAGGCCACCAAGATTTGTATGAAGTGATTTAATGCATGATTGAAATAAGTCAAAGTAGAAGAACAATATCTACAAGAACATTAAAAGGAAACCAGACTCTAAGTAACTGTCATGGTCAACCTTGGTCCCAGAGAACAGATAGGGAAACATCCCTCCCTCTTCTTCACAGAGAGGTGGAGGTCTTTCAGGACCAAACATTACACACACTCTGACCCAGATGCTATATGAGTTATTCTTAACTGCTTTTCCATGTTAAAAAGGTGAGTCCAATTCTAGGAGTGCAGGGGGGTGAGCAGAGGAGGAGAAGGAACATCCTAAAATGACTATGATGTTAAAACAAAAGACATGTGACTAAGACTTATTTTTAAAAAAGAAAAAGGGATGTGTTGATTAACTCAATGCAAAGGAATGAAAAAAAATGAGATTTTCTCTGGAAATTATTATGAAAGCAAGGGATATCATTCTTTCATGTGCTATTAAAAGCTCATCCCATATGCTGTTTCAGTGAAAATCATTTGAGTTTTTTTCTCAACCAATCTTCCTGAGCTCCCCCACGAGTGGCGCCATGTTGCTTTTTTTCCAACTTCAGTTCTCAAGCCTTTGAAAATCTCCTGCTGGGTCTTCTCTACGACTAGTCTGTCTCCTCAGTGACAACTTTACAACTTTCTGTGGGGTGTTGAAGGCACAGACTTTGTAATTTAAAAATTCCAAATAAGGAAAAACTCGATTCTCTACTCTAATTCTGGACAGATTAAAAATCTTGTCACATATCCCATAAAACTTTGTCACAAAGATTTCTATCTTCCAAGCCTTGTGTTTACTTCCATTGTTATTTTTAATGATAATTGTAATGTTTCCTTGCCCAATCTGAGTGAGCATCAAATTAAATATGGCACAAGAAGCACATAATCTAACCAAGACAAGATGTGAACCGATGGTAAGAGGAAGGGAATTCTCGGCAGCTATCAACATGGAATAGAGAAAGGCGTATTTTGAAGCCAGAAACCTTGTTTCTTTCATGTTTGAGGAAGCAGAGGCCCTAAGAGTGGAAGTGACTTGCTCAGGGCCACATGACATGTTTGTTGCAAGCCTTGATTCGAACCCAGATCTCCTGATACCCAGTTCAATGTCTTTACCTGACAGTATGTAACATGGCTATAAAATTTCATCTGGAATGGACTGGAGGGCATGTCATTTTTAGCATTCTGCATTTATTCATTCACTCAACAAATATTAAGTGCTCACCATATACAGAGCACTATGCTAAGTGTTAGGCACACAGTTTCCAATAAGAAATAATCCCTTTCCTTATGGAGCTTATGTCCTAATAGAGGGATAAGACACAAATACAGGTAACAATTGTAGTGAGTAGTATTCTGGCCCACTGCCCCAGAGCCAGGCTGTCATACCTCTCCACAGGGCTCCAAGGTAACTCCTAAGGGGTTTGGGGTGCCATCAGCTTAAGCCCCCTCCAGCTGTGTTCCCTTCATTGTTAGATTCCAGTCCATTTAACCACTTATATCAACTGGCTTTTAGGAAGAGAAATTTACTTCAAATATAGAGCAAGAACTCAAGTACAAACATTCCTCACCCCACCCCACCCCACAACACCTTAGTGGCAACACTCTCTACTATGTCACCTTATCTCTGGGGAGAGTGGGCTCAAACTTCACATGATTTCTACATAGAACTGGTCTCTCCAAGTTCATGGCCAAATGGAGCATGATGAATTCTTAACTCAACTACTACTGTACTGGGTCACAAAGGTCACTCTTTGATTTCTGGGTTGACTACAAAACCCAGCATGGACTCCTGGGAACTTGGACTCTCAGGTGGCTCACTCTTCTGACCTTTCAAAACTAACAAGGCTATCATCTCTGATTCCTTTGCCTAAAATAGAATAAATACCACAGCAAAGGAACAAAGTAACAAGGGTTACATGGAAGCCCTGGAGGAAGTCAAATCATTTCCTCTCATGAACTGCTATCGGCAAAGGAGTCAAACCAAGGTGGGGGAGGGTGGGAAGAAAGGAGAGAGAGAGAAAGAGAGAGAGAGAGAGAGAGAGAGAGAGAGAGAGAGAGAGAGAGAGAGAGAAGAAGGAGAAGAAGAAGGAGGAGGAGGAGGAGGAGAAGGAGGAGAAGGAGAAGGGGGAGGGGAGAGAAGAGAGAGATGCTATTTTGAATGCCGAAGTACCTTCTATTCAGAGTTAGCTGACCAGAACCAGTTACAAGATGCCTGTGCACACTCTAAGATCTTCCCAAGGTGCTTCTATTATACATCATCGTGACATTCCAGAAAGGAGACTCCCTGGTCTCCTTCACATGGAAAGTTGCATCAGTAGATTCTGAGCATGTAACAATCAATCCTTGTTACGCTGCAATCAATTATTATGATGATTATGTTGTATAATGAGATTAGCATACTGCCTGGCACTTAGTAGGCACAATATAAATCCCCTCTCCTCTCCATTAATAGACAATAAAGTGCGTATATGCAATAAAAATGCATATATTAGAGAGGTACAAAATACGGTCCAGCATGGGATGGGGGTGGGGGGAAGGGAGATTGGTCATTACAAATGCGAAAAATCAGAAAAGTTTTATGGAGGAAGGGATCTTTGAGTCATGCTTTAAAGGATGATTAGGAATTCAATGGGAAGAAGCCCTCTTTGACAGCTAGCCCCTTTGAATTGTCTTGCCAATTCCCAGAGAGTGTCAACAGTAATGACTGAGACCATCATGGCGATCTCTGTTGGTACTCTACCTTTCTACTATAATATAAATTCCACAAGGGAAGGAATTAGGTTTTCTCTGATAGGATCATAGATCTTGAGACAGAAGGGACCTTATTAGAAATCATCCTGCTCACTCCACTTCCACAAGTGAGAAAACGGAGTCTGAGAGATGTGAAGCAATATGTTCAGGGTCACATTGGTAGTTATTAGCAGCACAAGGATTTGAACTCAGATCCCAGGACTCTAAGTTTAGGACTATGTCCACTGAATGATGGTGCCTCCCTAAACAATCTATTTTCCCTAGGACCTAGCACAGTGCTCGGCACTCCATAAGAACTTAACAGTTATTGAAATGAATGAGTGAATGCAAAATATTAAAAATGGCATGCTTCCCAGTCTGGTCAGATAACACTTCATATCCATGTACCATGTGATTATGTAAGAGCACTGAAGTGGGAGTCAGGAGCCTGGGTCCTAGCACAGTTTTTCCACTGGAGGCAGCTCAGCATAATGAATGAACCACTTGTCCTTCCTTTTTGAAGAGGACCCAAATAACGTCACTACGTTGGGGTCAAGGTACACTGCATCTGACTGTGGCTGATGAGACCAATACAATCTCAGGAGGCTCTACCACAGGTCAGGCACAAATAGCTCACAATAATGTTAGGAGTGGAGACATCTCTAAGTTCTCACATCTCACATTTCTTTTGAGCTACTGCAATTCTGCTTTGCTCATAGAGCACAGAGCCTTCTTTAATGCTGCCACATCATGTTGGCAGTCCTGTGCCAGTGTCTTTCATTTCTTCAGAGAGACCTTGACTAAGAGTCAATAGGCTTTGAGTTCAAATCTTACTTCAGACTCTATTTGGATGATCCTGGGCCAATCACTTAAACTCTTTTCATCTCAGTCTCATCAGCTACAAGATGGGCTCAGTAATAATAGCACCCACCTCACTGGATTGTTATAAAGATCAGAGGAGACATTATATGTAAAAGTACTTGGAGAACTCATGTGCTATATAAATGCTAGCTATTATTATAGATGGGGTAATAGAGCACTGGGCCTGGAGTCCAGAAGACCTGAGTTCAAATCTGGCATCAGACAGCAGTTGTGTGCTCCTGGGCAAGTCACAACCTTTGTTTGCCTCAGTTTCCTCATCTGTAAAATAAAGACGATAATAGCACCTACCTCTGTCTTAAGGATCAAACAATACAAACACAATGCATTTATCACAGTGTCTGGAGTGTAGCAAACACTATAGAAAGGTTTGCTATGATTGCAATGTTTGTTGTCGTCCAGTCATTCAGTTGTGGCTGACTCTACGTGACCGTGGACCATAGCAGGCCAGGACTGTCCTTGGGATTTTCTTGGCAAAGATACTGGAGTGGTTTGCCGTGTTCTTCTCCAGTGGATTAAGGCAAACAGAGGGTAAGTGATTTGCTCAGGGTCACACAGCTAGTAAGTGTCTGAGGCCACATTTGAAGTCAGGTCTTCCTACCTCCAGGGCAAGTGCTCTATCCACTGAGCAACCTAGCTGCCTCTATTTCACACACACATGCACACACACACACACACACACACACGCACGCACGCACACACACACACACGTGTGTATACGCACATATATATACACATATGTAAAATATAGGTGTCTATATATGTGTCTGTCTGTCTATCTATCATCTATCTATCTATCTATCTATCTATCTATCTATCTATCTATCTATCTATCCACATTCTGGGCTTATCCACTGATAAAGAAATAAGTGGGACAAGATCTCGAAAGCACCTTCCTTCTACTTTCAAATCCTATCATCTCTGCTTTTATTTTGCTCCCCCCTGGGATTTCCTCTCCTCTCCTTATCAGTTCACATCTTGTTTTAGTTAAGTTCAAGGCTCCCCATGCCATGTTTAACTTGGTGCTTACTCAACCGGGCAAAGCAGCAAATTTTGAAAGCGTTTGAAGGTGTGAGAGGCAGTTGAGAGAATGGGGATATTGTAGCCTCCTCATTCGACCCCACTTGAAGCTGACACACTTAAGTATCAACATATTTCCCAGGCATTGTGTTGTGGGATTGAGATAAAAGTTGGGCAGCCAGGGGACCTTTCTGTCACGCTGTCACGTTTCACCTTCCTGCCACCCTATGGGGGCTCCAAATGACAGAGAAAGTCATGTTAGAGCCACAAAGATTATTACACTGCTGTCTCTCTAATTCTCAATTCGACTTAAAACAAAACAAAACAAAACAAAACAAAACAAAACCTGAGACCTTACTAGCTTTGGGAAGTTTTCCACACAGACCAGGACATGTTTGAAAGTGCAGCATGGGAGAAGTCATGGCACCACGATTAACATTTGGCAGGCAGGTAGATACATCCCTGTGGGTTGGCTTTTAGAGTGCCACAATGGAACAAGTGATAGTTTTCAGAGTCAAAGGGTCTGGGTTCAGATTCTAGCTTGACCACTCCTACTTCTGTGACCTTGGCAGGTCACTCAACATCTGTGGGCCATAGTTTCCTCAACTGTAAAATGGCGGGGGGGGGGACACTAGATGACATCTAAGTTCCCCTCCCCCACCAAAGCTATGATGTGACCATAGTGACAAATATAACTAAAATCCACACAGTAATCTCATGATTGAAATGAGTAGCCCTTAAGCAAGCATGCCATTCATTAAATTTCAAGGGAAATGGGCCCATTCAAAGATAGTAAAAGATGGCTTTGTGGAAATGTTCATTCCACAAATATTTATGGAGTGCTTACTGGGCTGCTATATGTCACAGAGGATAGAGTGATGAATCTGGAGCCAGTAGAACCAAGTTCAAATTCAGATACTTCCTGGGCAAGTCACTTAACCGCTTATCTGCCTCATTTCTTCAGTTGTAAAATGGGAATTATAGTAGCACCTATCTTGCAGGGTGGTTGTGAAGATTGAGATAATATTTGTGAAAAAAAAAGTGCTTAGCATAATGCCCGGCACACTGTAAGCACTATATAAATTTTCTGCCCCACACCCCTTCCCTTATTGCACTATGCAAGCTAGGGGGAAAAATGGCAGGAGCTTGCATGTTATTTTGGGACTGAGTGGAAGGAGAAGCATATAATATGTACACCAATAATTATAATACAAAGTGGGTGGGGAGTAATCAGAAGCCGAGAACCCAGCCAAGTATTCTAGGAAAATTTCCGGATCATAAATTTAGAATGGGAAGAGACCTTAAAGGTTCATCTGGTTCAGCCCTTACAGCTTGGAGATGAAGAAACTGAGGGCCAGGGAGTGAATTCCCCAGGAGATCTCAGGTGGTAAGAAACAAAGATGGGATTTGAACTTAGATTGGTGCCAAATCTAGTGTTCCGTCTACTGTACCATGCTGGAGAGAACACCCACAGCTATGAATAGGCAGTGAGGGTGGCAAAGAATCGAGGAAAGGCACCCACCCAGTAAAGGTGGCAGTTGAGCTGATAAGGATTCTGAGAAATAGAGTTGAGGAGAGGGTGCATTCTGAGCATGAGGGGCAAAAACACAGAGCGAGGAAGTGGTTCGTCCAGTTTGGGAAATGGTTAGCATGTCCATTTGATGGGGACAGCTAAATTTGTGAAGGACAATGACAGGAAGGTAGTAAGGGAGATTGGTGCCAAATTGTAGAAGGTTTTAAATAACAAGCTAAGAGAATGTTTTATTTTATGCCAGAGGCAATTGGGAGCCACAGAAATTTTTTGAGCTAGGGAATGACCTGGTCAGACATATGTCTTGGGAAGATTAGGTAGACAGCATTATGAAAAATGGGTTAGAGAGGGAAGAGAGATATTGAAGTGGGAAAACTTATTAAGAAGTTATTAAAATAATCTGAGTGAGAGATGCTAAGGGCTTGAGTTAAGGCAATGACTGATAGAGTAGAGAGAGGATAGAGTCCATGTTTGTACTGTTTTTGAGTAGCCTCTGGCAAAGCATCTTGTCCAGTGAGTTATGGCTGAGAATTATTTTGTTCTCCTGTCCCAGTGTTTGGTTTCCTGATACCTATCCCGGGCCCCTTTCAGGGCATTATCCTCATCAGCATTTTCCCGTTATCTCCCTGGTTAAGTGAGGACACATAGATCTTCCTTAACAGACACTGTTCCAGGGCTGCCAAGCTGATAAGGCCAGGAAGAGTGTGAATAAGAACCCCAAAGCTCTTTCTGCTCAATGAAAACCAGTGGGCCAGGAAATTTAAGTTCATGTTCACATAACCCATTGAGACTGTGTGCTTAAAATAGTGTGACAACTTGACAAAACGCCCTGTTTCCCCTCCGTCCTTCACAATCTGCCCCCCTTCCCCCACTCCAATCAGGTTGGTGTCGCACATGTCTGTGGGCAGGGAAAGGAAATGAAAAGAAAATAGTCTGTCGGGAGCAAGTTAACACTTAATTGCTGGGCCGTATACAGGATATTTTGTTCAGTGTAATAATGTATCAGCTGCCAACGATTAGAGAGATTGTCATGTATTACTGACTGAGAAATGTATCCTTTTGAATATGTAAAGACCCAGACTGCATTGAGTGTGTCTTTTACTGGGGGAAATAGCTAGGCAGTTTCTAAGCTCAACTCTCCAATCTCCTTCCATTGTTTACCTGATTACAAATCTGAAAAGACAGCAAGCTTACTAGGTATGCCTGCCTCTTCCCTTCCTTTTGCAGAACCCGGACCATTTCCCTCCAGTTGGCATTTGAACCAACCTTCCTTCTCCCCTCCCCCCAAGTACTTTCTAAACATCATCTTTTGCAGAATGCTTGAGCAATAAATTTAAGCAAATCAGTTCCTTTGTCTTGGGACTTCTAATAATCATGAAGGCTTGTTGTTTAAAAACAATATTTGTATGGCTCCTTTAAAAAATAAATTCATGCTGAGCTCCAGAGCAGAGGCTGATTGTGAGGAGAAAACAGCATGACATTTCAGTGGATCATATCTTAAATCACCAGAATCATAGATGTTTAGAGGCACAAGGGACCTCTAATATTAGAAAGGGAAGAGAGTGGACAATGCACTGTATTTTCTATAAGCGTACCTACCTGGTTTTGAATTTTGGCTCTGCCACATGCCACCTATGTGACCTTGTGCAAGCCAGGGAGCCTCTCTGTGCCTCAGTTTGCCTATGTGTAAAATGAAGACATGAGACTCAATGACTTCTATCCAAGATATTTGATCTAGTTGCACGATCCTTGCAGCTCTAGAATGAGGATTCTCTGATCTGTAAAGTCAGGATGTTAAATGACATTACCTCTGAGGTCCCTTCCAGCTCTGAATTTATTGATTCCCTTGTTTTACAGAGAAGGAAGCTGAAGCTTAAGGAGGCTAAGCCATTTGTCCAAGCTCACGCAGTTTGCAAGGGGTGGCCCTGGAACTGGGGCACAAGTCTGTGCCACGTAGGACAATGGTCAGCAAACTTTTAATTCCATGGACCATCACATAGGCCAAAGAGTGCCTATAGTTATCAAGCATTAGGCAGGGAAGAAGGAAGAAAGGAAGAGAAAAAAAAAGAAAAAAATGGATGATAAACAAGAGAAGACAGAGAAAGAAGGAAAGTGAGAGAAAGTGAAGCATTGCTGTGTCAAATGGTGCTGATCCACGTGCCTTCAAACTTACCCATTTCTAGCTTCCATGCTTACTCTGAAATGTTTCATGCTTTATAGATCCCAGTCAGTCACCTTTTCTCCTCTAATAATACCTATCCTTCCTCTCTTTTTAGGTCCTCTTATTCCTTTCTGCCCTAAGGAGCACAACTCATAATGCCTAATTATCTGAGTGAGAGAGGCATCCTGAGTAGGATCCCAATGTTTGACGTTGCAAAGAACAATGCATGTCAAGTAGTCCAATGTTCTCATTTTACAGATGGGTAAACTGAGATGCAGAGGTGTAAAGTGACTTGTTCAAGGTCACACAGGTTATAAGTAGCAGAGCCAGGCTTCCAACCCAGGCTTTCTGATGTCAAACTCAGTGTCCTTTCCATTATGTCTCTCTATGAATCTGAGTCTCAATATAGAGATGGAAGAATGACTCAGCTTTCTAGAGAAGCAGAATGGATGGCTATCAGCCTATTTGGTGTATTTCAAGGGTCCTAAAGTGGCTCCCCTGACCTTAAAATTCTTCTCTCCCTTGCTCATCCATATATGATATGACACAATTCAATTCAGCTTGGTTCACTAACATTTATTAAGCTATATATCTTATTATATATATATATATATATATGCATATATATATATTTATATATGTATGTGTCAATATATATCTATGTATCTGAAATATATATATATATATATATATATATATATATATATACATACATAGCTATAGAAAATATATGTATATACATATCTACATACACTCACGTATACACAACTAGGTGGCACAGTGCATAGAGTGCTGGGCCTGAAGTCAGGGAGATACATCTTCCTGAGTTCAAATCTGGCCTCAGACACTTACTACCTGTGTGACCCTGGGCAAGTCACTTAACCTTGTTTACCTCAGTTTCCTCATCCAAAAAATGAGCTGGAGAAGGAAATAGCAAACCACTCCAGTATCTTTTCCAAGAAACTCCAAATGGGGTCAGGAACAGTAAGACACAACTGTAAAACCACTGAATCATAAAGTGTATATGGAACTCAGAATCAGGTCTCCTGACTTCCAATCCCATTCCCTTTCCACTCTCCCAGAGTGTTTCTTCGATAATTATTTACTTATTATATGTGATTTTAATGTAGATAGTAGATATTTTGTTTTTGTTTTTAGGCAATTGGGGTTAAGCGACTTGCCCAGGGTCACACAGCTAGTAAGTGTCAAATGTCTGGTCTGAGGCCAGATTTGAACTCGGGTCCTCCTGACTTCAGGGCCAGTGCTCTATCCACTGTGCCACCTAGCTGCCCTAGATAGTAGGTATTTTGGTTGTTGGTAGGAAGTAAAGCAAGGGTCGCCAGCTCCACCTGGCCCCTTTTTGTCTTGCTCCTGAATTGATTTGCACAGTAATCAGGAGCAATTTGGGGGTTGAAAGGAATCTCTTCATGTAACTCCTCCCAGTAGATGTTAAATTAGATAATAACTTATCCCAAGGGGTCTTGGCTGGTAGCAATAAAAAAGGAGTTCCAAAGGTAGACTTCAGAAATCCTAATGGTATTTCTGGCTAGCTAACTAGGTGCAGCTGGCTGGGGTTTGCATCACAAAATAGTTATAGGTAGCCCTATAGCTATCAAACTAAAGGGCTGGCTGAGCCTCCTCCCACAGGGAAGAAGACACCTTGAAAATGAAGTCTTTTGGGTAGCAGAAAAGAGCAGTAGCAAGAAAAAAAAAAGGTATCACACTCCCTGATCAGGAAATGGCAAGAGAGAGTAATAGCTGCTCAGAAAACATACCTAAGAGGCTAGCATGGTGACATCTCCAGAAGATTTCAGCAACTCTTCAGTGTCAGAGGTGTGAGTTGCGCCAGCCACACATATTCCTGGCTGTGTGCGTTCCCTACCATGTGTGTTCTCTGGTTATATATGATTACTGCATGTGCCTGCCTTCCCCACACATGGCATGGTAACTGGAGAAAGTGTATTCTTGGGCTTATGTAGGAATATTTTTTTTTAATCACCTATTATACTCCGCAATTTGATTACTTCTTTTGCTTTAAACTAAAGTGTCTTATTGGCCTTGTAAATAGATTGGTATAAAAAGCCATAAAAATATGAAAAAAAGTAAATAAATTAGTAGGGGCTCATGAATTATGGTCCTGAGTTGATACTGATTCACAAAGTGACCTGGGGTAGCTTTCTGAAGAGGATACGTTTGAGGGAGATACTGGGCATGATATTGGAAAGCAGAAACAATTAAGCCAGCTTTAGGACAATCAGCACATCCAGAGACACAACAGCAGTAGCAGCAGTACCCAGAGCTAGAAAATAAGAAGGGATGGAGGGCTTTGGCACACTCTTGCCTTATGAGAAACACGACTGAGGACAAAAGAATAGCAAGTTGGGATTAAGACCCTTCCCCTAAAAGGGCAAATATTTGGTCTTTGCTCAAGCTCAAGGGTTCCTAAGTTGGGGTCTGTGAACTTTTTTTTTCTTTGACAATTTTATTTCAAAATAATTGGCTTTCTTTGTAATACTATGTGTTTCATTTTATGCATTTACAAACATTTTTCTATGAAAAGGTCCATAGGCTTCGATAAAATGACAAAGATGTCCAAGACACAAAAAAAGGTGAACAGCCCCTAAGGTAGGGGAGGATCATTGGATCCAAAGTCAGAACATGGTTTTGCCACCTGATATCTGTATGATTTTGAGCAAAGCCACTCCATCTCTCTGGGCCTTAGTTTCCTCCTTTGTAAAATGAAGCATCTGAATCAAATAACCTCTGTGATCCCTTCTGACTCTATACCCTAGAAGTGAGGACCTAAAACCCTTCTAAGAACCTGGGACTGAGGTCCTTCTTAAACAATTTTCATTTGGGTTTAGGACAGTATGAGGGAAGTGAAAAGAAGGTGACAAGAAATCGTACTCAATTCCATGATTAAACTATGACCTCTCCTTGACCTATCATTTAAAAGGATCAGCCAGAAAATGGTTTTCCCTTCCCATGTTGCCAGAGGCCTCTGGACTACTTGGAATTTCTCTTAAGAATTCCAGATATCCAAGGAATCATTTCCAAACACCACAATTTTCACTAGCAGAGTGCACACAGCAAGCCAGTAACATATGGCAGAGCATCTGGGAGTGCCTGTGGGTCAGCAGTGTTGGAGAAATGCAAATGTTTAAAGTATAATCAACATCTAAACTGCAGTACAGTAAAACACTTTGTAAAAGTTCTCTCTTGATTTAGGCTCACAAAGGTGAAACAATAATGCCAGGGGGCATTAAGGCATTATAACAAATTTTAGATCTGCTATTGCTTGTGACTGAAACACTTGATGACATTCCTTTAAATAACTTTTTTTTTTAATATCTTGTCCAGGTCAAGCATACCAACAGCATTACGCAGGCTGCAGATCAATGCCACAGGTGTTTGGGTTGGTGGGTTTTTTCCCCTCTAAACCTTGATACAATTTATTTTCAATGATTGCTTTTTTCTCCTCTGATTTCCATAAAATGCTTCAATAGAGTAAGACTATGACATGTTGGACAACATCACGAGACTGGGTTTTTGGCTTGGAAAGAGACTGGCTGTTGCATCAGCGAAGTGATTAGATGGGGAGTTTGATAAATGACACATTTCCTCTTCTTCTTCCACCTCCCAGCTCTAAGGATGTCAATGATCAATAATACTGAGTAGTCCTCTGCTGCCTGAATTTTAAAGGAGGTTGACCAGAATGTCAACTAGGAGTCTGGAAACTTCAATTAAAAAAAAATCCATTGGCTTCTCCATCTGGGATCAGTCCAAATGATTTACACATACTTTATTAGTGGTTTATACAGACAGATGCTTTGCATCTGATTACCCATTTAATTCAAGTTAAAAGACCCTTAGATACAAAGGAATTTGACTATGTGTGCTTGGCTTTTGCCCCCCAAGTAGCATAAACATATGTAAAATTGCTCCTAATCTAAAGTCCTCTTGCTAGATGACTGCAGACACCAATTAGCACAGAAATCCCCCCTGTAAATAGGGAGGTTGTTCTGTCAAAACTGAGGTCCTAACAGGAAAAATTTAACATAAAATTAGGGTTTTATGATGATGTTAGTTGACTGCTTTTTATGTAGGTCACAAATGTGACACTGCAGGACATGGTCATGGCTGTTTGGTGGTATCAGATATTTTTATTGGCTGCCTAAAATTCCATTATCTGGAGCAGGGGATATTTCATTGGCTTGGGTGACTTAGTGCTTGGCTCAAAGGCTTGAGAGCTGGAAGGTCCCTTAGATTTTGTTATTTACAGATGATAATAGCAACTCACATTCCTTTAGGGCTTTTAGGTTTACCCAGTGCCTTCCCTCCTACTACCTTGTGTATGGTTGGTAGTGCGAGAATCATTATTCCCATTTAGATGAGGAAACTGAGTCTCAAAGGGAGGAAATGACTTGTCTAAGGTCACCAGATTAATAAGTGCCATAGGCAGGATTTGAACCCAGTCTTTGGAAGACTCCTAAATTAGCTCTCTTTCCAATTACTCCAGTGGTTCTAAAACTTTTTTTCTTTTTTTAAAAATAAATTTATTTTGATTTCTCAACAATCACTTCCATAAGCTTTTGAGTTTTAAATTTTTCTCCCCTCCCTCCCCAGGTCCCTCCCAAGATGGCACACAATGTCATATAGGCTATACACATACATTCCTATGAAACATATTTTCACATTAGTGATGTTGTAAGTAAGAATTGGTTCTAAAACTTTTTGAGACTGAGAAATGTTTTCTCATCATAAAAAACCAAGATGCCAAGGATCCATTTGTTGCTGTTGTTGTTATTCAGTCTTTCAGTTATGTCCGACATCTTAACAATCCACAGGGTTTTCTTGGTGAAGATATTGGAGTAGTTTGCCATTTCCTTCTCCAGTGTGTCCCCGTTTTACAGATGAGTAACTAAGGTAAATAGAGGCTAAGTGACTTACCCAGAGTAACATGGCTAGCAAGTGTCTGAGAATTCAGAGCTTCCTGACTCCAGGCTAGTACTCTATCCACTGTGGCACCACCTAGGTGCCCTAAGGACCCATACATGAGAGCAGTTATTGTATTAATGTTTACTGATAGAGAAAATACCTACTAAAAATAGCTATTGTGAATTCAGTTACATTTTGAATGAATTCACATTTCACCCATTGCAATGGCATCCATGTAACTTCTGAAAAATGTCCTACATGAGACCGAGTATTGCACTCAGTTCTGGGCACCATGTTTTAGAGAGGATGTTGATAAGCCAGAGGGCATCCAGAGAAGAGCAGCCAGGATGTGAAAAGGCTTCAGCATCATGCTAAGATCAGTTGAAGGAACTGGGGATACTTGACCTAGAAAAGAGAAGATGTGGGGGCCATCAATAGATGTCTTCAAGTATTGGAAGGGCTACCATTAGGAAGAAGGATTAGATCTGTTCTCTTTGGTCCCAGGAAACAACTAGGGATAAGGGGTAGAGGTTGTGGAAAGACTGATTCTCACATCCAGATAGAAGTAAAAACTTCCTGATAATTAGTTTCCAAAACCAGAATGAGACACCTTAGGAGGTAATGGACTTTCCCTTACTCTGCAAACAGATCTGCAAACAAAGGTGCTATGTCAAGTTTGTAGCAGAGGGAATCCTTTTTCTGGATGAACTGGATTATTTGATATCCAAAGTTCCTTCTAACTCAAAAATTCTGTGATTCTGAGAGATGTCATTTATTCAGTCTGCAGAAAGCTTGTTGGCTAAATAAACATCAACATTACTTTGATTGATTCTCATGAATTCTAAAAATTCAGTAGCTCCCCAAGAATCAGAAACCCAATCAATGTCTGTGAAACACTACATTCTCCCATTATGCAGATTACACAAAATGTCTTTGGTGTCCTTCACCCCCTTCACTATTTTTTCCTTGATCCTGTGGCATGTTTTAAATTATTGCGGTTATTGCTTTTATCATGCCAACACTATGAACAACAAGAAATAAGAGAGGAAGAAAGAGTCACACCAACTGCTAGAGAAGTTTTCTAAACCAGAGTCAATCTTCCTGATTATTCCACAGGCCAGGCCTGATGTAATTGAACATTTACTCTTGTGTCCTGACCATAAGCAAGCCATGTTGTCCTGGGTCTCTGCACATTGCCCATTCCTGAGTTCCATCCTTAACCACAGTGGAGTGCAGGGAATAGCTGAGGAAAAGAAATATGGAAAGAATGTTAAGAATTTACCATGAAAATATACATTAAGAATATTTTCAGGAGGCATAATTCCACATTTAGTATCTAAATGGAGACTATGGCTATCAGGAGACCATCTTCACATTTTGCACATGACCATGTAAACATCAATTAAAGAATGGCAGCCTAGTTTAGTGGAAAGAATGCTGGATTTAGAATCAGAAGACTCAGGGGTTTGTTTGCAGGGCTAACCCTTACTTTGTGGTTCTGAGCAAGTCACTTAAACTCATTGTACCTCAGTGTCTTTGAGAACCATAACTAGCAATTATGGTGTCCAGGGCAAGCAGCACTCAATGCACCCAGGGCATGTAGTATGAAATCTGCCCTCCAATCAGTTTTGTGATTCATAACTTGAAAATAATACAGGAAGTAATTAGACAAATCCAGCTCACAGAAGGGAGAATGAGTTTCTCTACAAGCTTTTATTCTGCTATCAGAGTGTGTCCTTTCAGTTGTTATTTCCTGGCACAAAGTTTTAGAACACTTCCCAAGCTACACTGTTAGAGGGTTTTCTTAACTGGAATTCCCTACTTGGATGAAACCACAGGTCACTCTAGTTTTATCACTCTAGCTACATTTCTGGTTTCTTCACCAGTAAAATACAGGTACAGTACCACCCTGAGAAGGAGACAGTCGGCAAAGAGATTTGTAAGTCTTTGTATAAATGGATACATTCCTGAATCTCTCTCTCTCTCTCCCATTCTCATATCCCACTAGCCATCCCTCATAACAAAGATTTGAAGAGAAAAAAAAACAGCTCATCAAAACCGACTGTGTCCGTTGGTCCGTCCCTTATCACAGTTCTTCCCCTGGGGTAATGAAGAGAAGGGAGCACATTACTCTCTAGAGCCAAGCCTGGCCCGTGTAATTCTAGCCTTCCATTTCATATTATTGTTCCTTTCGTTTACATTGCTGTAGTTTTCATGCATATTGCTTTCCTAGTTCTTTCACTCTGTGCCATTTCACACAAATCCCCCAACGTTTCTATGAATTCTTCGTATTCATCATTTCTAAAAGTACAATAACAATCTATTACATTTATGAACCACAACTTATTTAGCCTTGTCTGAATTGATAGGACCCTGCTTTTTTCTTGGTTCTTTGCTACCATAAAAAATGTTGCTGTAATATTATGGTGCAAATGGGGCCCTTCTTTTGGTCTTTAACCTCTTGGTGGCCTAGCAACAGGAGCTCTGAGTTAAGATATGTATACTTTGATTCGTTCAGTTGTTTTGGGAATGTCCAAATCTTCATGACTCCATTTGGGATTTTCTTGGCAAAGATACTAGAATGGTTTGCCATTTCCTTCTCCAGCTTATTTTACAGATGAGGAAATTGAGGCAAATAGGGTTAAGTGACTTGCCCAGGGTCATGCAGCTAGTAAGCATCTGAGACTGGATTTGAACTCATCTTCCTAACTCCAGACCCATTTATCCATTGTGCCCTCTAACTGACCTTATATCTTGATATACCATAGAAAAATGAACCATTCTTCTCAAAGGGACTCAGTGGGGAAAGATAATCACAGCTAAATACAGAGGTTTGGCCTGAAAGTTGTCCTTCCCCATCGCTGACTCCCCGTGCTGGTCACTGGAATACATTTGAACATGGTTAGTTTAAGAGAATTATCCATTATTTCACACACTGTGCATCATTAGTGATAGGCATGCATAAAATCATGTGGAAGGGTTCTTGAATATCAAAAGTTTAAAATTACTTTAGTTTGGACTTCGTGTTCACCAGTAGAAGGAAATTCTAGTTAAGAAAACTCTCTCTAACAATGCAGCTTGGGAAGTGTTCTAAAACTTGGAACATTAGCACTTTGCCGGGGGGAATTGAGAGACAGCCAGTATATCACAGGCTGGACTTGAACCCAGGACTCCATCACATATGCCATGCTGCCTCTCAAAGATCTACTACAGCATGGGGGCTGAGGGGAATGGGGTTGAAATCCAGTTAGTTATTTCCTTGATGTAGGGATTCCCAGTGAGCAAACTCACTCTCCCAACACACCTTCTCTGCAACTTATTGCCTTATAAGTTGGAACAGGTAGTTGGTATGGAGGCTGGAGTGCTGGAGTCAGAAAGAGAAGACCTAAATTCTCATCTTGCCTCAGACACTTAATAACTGTGTGACCCTGGAGGAGTCACTTAACCTCTGTCTGTCTCAGCTTCCTCAACTGTAAAATGGGGATATTCATAGCACATGACTCACAAGATTGCTGTTAGGATCAAGTGAGATAATATTTGTAAAATTCTTTGCATACCTTAGAATTCTATGCATACATGCCTATGTTAGCCATCATTATGAAATTGTCTAGGAGCACAGAAAAATGATTTTGCCCAGAATCAGATGGCCATTGTGTGTCAGAAGTGGGACTTGAACCTAAGTGGCTCTGGGTTCGGAAGTAGACTCCAAACTAGGCATCCTAGGTATTGTGATTCTTGTTCTACAGACTATAAAACTGAGGCTTGAAGAAGTAAGTGACTTGTAC
The DNA here is from genome assembly GCF_003287225.1 of Phascolarctos cinereus. Lineage (NCBI taxonomy): Eukaryota > Metazoa > Chordata > Mammalia > Diprotodontia > Phascolarctidae > Phascolarctos > Phascolarctos cinereus. The sequence goes on from NW_027556180.1 coordinate 45,890,450, forward strand.
ATAGTCACATAGCTAATAAGTGGCCTAGGCAAAATTTGAACTCAGGTCTTCTCGACTCCAAGTCCACCGTGCCACTTCAGCTTCAGAGGAGCTGCATTGGTGTTTGCATCATGTAACACAAAGAGTTTGTCTGACTGTGCATAAATCATCACTGTGTGTGACAGAACCAGGGAGTCCATACCCTGTTTCCCTATTTACATAACAACACAAATAAACAACAAACCCATCCAATTAAAATTTAAAGTCTGGAAAGTCTTTGTAAGGTAGAATGGCTTTCTGGGAGGGGGAAGGAAGAAATTGAGGTGATGTAAAAACAAAATCTATCAACACAAATTTGTTTTCTAAAAGTTAATATCTGAGGGGCAGCTAGGTGGTGTAGCAGAGGGAATATTGGCCCTAAAGTCAGGAGGACCTGAGTTCAAATCTGACCCCAGACAGTTACTAGCTGTGATTGCCTCTGAAAAAAAAAGTTACTATCTGGGTTGCCACAGTGCCTGGAATGTAAAAGGCATTTAATAAATGTTTGTTGCTTGATTCACTAATGAGTGCAGCTGCTGCTTTAGAAAAACAGAAGAGGCACAATTCTTAAGAATAGCTCCTTCTATGGGGCAGCTAGGTGGATAGAGCACTGGCCCTGAAGTCAGGAGGACTTGAGTTCAAATCCAGCCTCAGACCAAACACTTGACACTTACTAGCTGTGTGACCCTGGGCAAGTCACTTAACCCCAATTGCCCAAAAATTAAAAATTAAAAAAAAAAGAATAGCTCCTCCTATCAACAGAATCTCAATTTCTTGGTTTTTAAAATGCATAGACATTTGCAGGTATGTGAGGGAAAAGCCAAGATAAAATGTATCCGGAGCTTTTGCTGCAAAGATAGAATGATAGACCCTTGTAGAATGTTTGAACTGGATGTGATTGTAGATGTCATTGAGTTCAACACCTTCCCCCTCCCTGCCCTTTTAGGGATGAGGAAAATGGGGCCACCAGCCATAAAGGACTTGGCCAGAGCCACACAACTCCCTAGTAACCAAACCAGGTTTAAGCCTCATCTCCTGACTCCTGCTCAGCTTGGTGCCCTTTCCACTGCTCAGGGTTCAGCGAACTGGACCTGCCCTCTCTTCTTTCCCTTTCTTCCTGGAGAGCATAGCTCACATTGATCTTGAGTGGGACCGCAGGGGTTGTGATTTGACACGGCTTTGACTTCTCACGGAGTGATTCAGGGCTCATGCAGCAGCAGCAGCATCACACATGCTGGGGTGCATCTGTTGCTAATGACTTTTCCAGATCCATGCTCCCCCACAGCCCTGCTTTGGCAGTCCCAAGTGCCAGAGTCAAGTGTGGGCCTTTACTGAGCTGCCCAGCTGCTCTAATTTGGCAGAGAAGACACAATGTCTGTGGCCAGCTTGACTGGGGCAGGAGCGGGGAAGGCGGGGGGAAGGCAGACTTCCCAGAGAAATCCAACCCAAGCTCCTTTCAGCAGTTTTCAGCTTTTCAAGCTCAACTTTTTTTTTTTTGCTTTTTGGTGAGGCAGTCAAGGTTAAGTGACTTGCCTAGGGTCACACAACTAGTAAATGTCAAATGTCTGAGGCCAGATTTGAACTCAGGTCCTCTGACTCCAGGGCTGGTGCTCTATCCACTGCACCACCTTGCTGCCCCCGTTTGTCTACTTTTTAATTTCTGTATGTGTCCAAAATTTTCTGAAACTAAAAAACCAAAAAGCCAAATTCTTATTTCCCAGCTGAGGAAATCACAAGGGAGAGGTATTTAAATTAAATAAGCTGGATCACTGAGAGGGCTGCTAAAAACCTATTCATCTGCTACCTTACTTGAATGCTACTGAACCTATAGCAGTGGGCTGCATATCAATATAACCAGGGGTGATTGTCTGATGCAGGGGAGTGGAAGGCTGGGAGTTAAGTTTTATGACCCCAAAACAGAGAGACAGAGTCAGACACAGAAAGAGAGACAGGAGAGAAAGGGATTGGGTCTCTAGTTGGAAACAACAAATCAAGATTATCCATTTTGCTTCCCATGATCCTCTCTATCTTGTTTGGCCATAAACTCTTCCCTTATCCACTGATAAAACAGGTAAATTTTTCCACACTTCCCTAGTTAGCTTATGATATCACCCTCTATGTCTCAATTGTATTCTCATTTTAACCTTATCTTACTCTGCCTTGGTGGTCTATGCCTAGTTTCTGCCAAACTGCTTTCCAGTTTCCCCAGCTATTTTTGTCAAATAGTAAGTTCTTGCCCCACAAAGGTTGGGTCTTTGGGTTTATCAAACACTAGATTACTACAGCTATTTTGTACTGTGTATTTTGTACCTAATCTATTCCACTGATTCACCCCACTGTTTCTTAACCATATTGTTTTGATGTTCACTGCTTTGTAATTTGAAACCTGGTATTGCTAGGCCACCTTCCTTTATATTTTTTTTCCATTGATTCTCTTGATCTTTTGTTCTTCCAGATGAATTGTTACTTTTTTTCTAGCTCTATAAGATAATTCTTTGGTGGTTTGGTTAGTATGGCACTGAACAAATAGATTTATAAATACTTTTGTATCTACAGGTCATTTTCCTTTTTCTTCTCTCTTTGGGGTACAGATATAATATTGGTATAGTTGGGTTGAAGCGTCTGCACAATTGAATAACTTTTTTTGTCATAGTTCCAAATTGTTTTCCAGAATGATTAGACCAGTTCACAATTCCATCAATAGTGCATGAATGTACCTGTTTTTCCCACAGTCCCCCTAGCATTTGTCACTTTCCTTTTTGGTCAACCTTACCAATCTTACAGGTGTGAGACGACAACCCTTTCATTTTCTAAATGAAGAAACTGACACCCAGTAAAATGATGCAATTGGCTCAAGGTCACATAAGTAGCAAGAAGCAGACCTAGAATTTTTATCATTGTAAAGCGCTTAGCACAATGCCTGGCACAGAGTAAGCACTATAGAAATGTGGCTATTGCTGTTGCTATTACTATTCTTCTTCTTCTTCTTCTTATTGTTCCAAATCCAGTACCTTTCCCATTAAGTCATGCTTTCTGCCCTTATGGAGATTTGAAAGGCCTGCAGGTATGACTTTAGGCTAGAGGGAATTAACGTGAAGAAATATTAGGAGCTGTTAGGGTAGCGAAGGTTGAAAAGAAACCAGCAGAAATGGGTTACACTTATGTGAGGAATAGAGAAGAAATTATGTGGAAGATACCAGATCAGATTAAGAGGAAGCCTAGTGCAGACAGCCAGACTAGAGAGCAGAGTTTGTGTCCCATTTCTGATGTGTGGTTCCTTGACTCTGATGTTGACTAGTCTAATTATTTTACTTAATCACTTTTTTTAACCTCTTTGATTATCAGTTTCCTCATTCATAAAATGAAGGAGAATAGAATATCCTTCTGTCACAAAATATCATGAGGCCAGGTGATAGAGTGGACAGAGAGCTTGTAGTCAGGAAGACCTGGGCTTAATTCCTGCCCATGCTACGTACTGTCTGTGGGCCAGTATTCTCAGGGACCCAGGAAACTTTCTAACCAAAAGCGGCAGAGAATGCACTGACTTGCCCTGGTACAAGGAATTCCTAATGTTAGAAACTCCCTAGGTCAATGAAATTATAGGTTCAGTCCTAGCTTTGGATGAGAGCACAGGATATAGTCATTGCATGTGGTTGGAAAGAGCTGTTAGGGAAAGCTTGAAAGTTAGGAATCAGAACAGCAAGTTTCAGACTAGTTTAGCAAGATTTCTCTGAGTGGGAGGTCAGTGGAGAACTACTCCAAGACAAATTAGGATATCTGGTCAGATTGGGTTAGAAGTCTATGCGGGAGTCCATTAACAGAATGTTCCTCATTGTTTGGCCTGGCAGAGAAGCTGAGAGAAATGGTTAAGAAAAGATTTCTCAGCACTGTGAGTTGAAAAGAAAACCAGAATACTGCTTTCCTCTGAACTAAAGAGGGAGGGGGCAGGAAAGCATAGAGAAGAACTGGTAGATGAATTATACCAATAAATACTTGTTGAGTGACTCAAAGAAACTTTTTTTAAAAGAACTTCTTCAAAAAGAAACTATATGTATGAAAATACTGATAGCAGCTTTTTTTTGGTGATGGTAGCAAAGAACTGGAAATTGAGGGGATGCCCATCAATTGCGGAATGGCTGAACAAGTTGTGGTGTGCGATTGAGATGGAATATTATTGTACTATAAGAAATGACAAGCAGTCCCTAATTGATAAATGGTCAAAGGATGTGAACAGGCAGTTCTCAGATGAAGAAATTAAAGCCATCTATAGTCATATGAAAAAATGCTCTAAATCACTATTGATTAGAGAAATGCAAATCAAAACAACTCTGAGGTACCACATCACACCTCCCAGACTGGCCAACACGACAAAACAGGAAAATGATAAATGTTGGACAAGATGTGGGAAAATTGGAACATTAATACATTGTTAGTGGAGTTGTGAAATGATCCAACCATTTTGGAGAGCAATTTGGAACTATGCCCAAAGGGCTATAAAAATATGCATACCGTTTGACATAGCAATAGCACTTCTAGGGCTGTATCCCAAAGAGATCATAAAAATGGGAAAAGGACCCACATGTACAAAAATACTTATAGCAACCCTTTCTGTGGTGGCAAAGAATTGGAAATTGAGGGGATGCCCATCAATTGGGGAATGGATGAACAAGTTGTGGTATTATGAATATAATGGAATACTATTGTGCTATAAGAAATGATAAGCAGGCTAACTTCAGAAAAATCTAGAAAGACTTGTATGGTCTGATGCTGAGTGAAGTGAGCAGAACCAGGAGAACATTGTACACAGTAACAGCCACGCTGTATGATAACTAATATTGATAGACTTAACCCTTCTCAGCAATACAAGGATCTAAGACATCTCCAAAGGCCTCATGATGGAAAATGCTATCCACAAAGAAGAAAGAACTATGGAGTTTGAATGCAGAGCAAAGCATACTATTTGCTACCTTTTTTCTTCTGTTTTGCTTTGTTTCCTCTTTCTGGTGGTTCTTCCTATTGGTTCTAATTCTTCCTTACAACATCACTAATGTGAAAATATGTTTAAAAGGAATGTATATGTATAGCCTACATCAGATTGTGTGCCGTCTTGGGAGGGACGTAGGGAGGGAGGGGGAGAAAAATTTTCAACTCAAAAAACTATGGAAGTGATTGTTAATAAGTCAAAATAAATTAATAATAATAAATAAAAAAGAAATGACAAGCAGGATGCTTTCAGAAAAACCAGGGAAGACTTACATGAACTGATGCAAAGTAAAATGAGCCCAACCAAGAGAACATTGTACATAGTAAGAGCAATATTGTACGATGATCAACTGTGAATGACTCAGTTATTTTCAGGAATTCAATGATCCAAGACAATTCCAAAGGACCTATGGTGAAAAATGCTATCCACCTCTAGAGAAAGAACTGATGGAGTCTGAATGCAGAAAGAAGTGTACTCTTTTTTAAAAAACTTTCTTAATTATTTTTGTTTGGCTTTTTTGGTCTACATTTTGTTTTGCAAAATGGCTAATATGGGAATGTTTTGCATAATCTATATCAAATAATCTATATCAAATTGTCTACTTTCTAAGGAAGGGGGAGGGGAGAGTGGGAGGGAGAAAATATAAAACTCTAAATAAAAAATGTTTTAAAAATTTGTTGCATGTAATAAGGAAAAAATAAAATAAAAAATTAAATGTAAAAAATATTAAAGAGCCTCTTCCCTTAAGAGAGCCTACATCTAAACAACATGAATACTGCCTAGCAATAGCAGGTGACTGAGTGAAGAAATTTGGTTGAACCGTGAGCCAAACTTGAAGCTAGAGGACCTGTATTCAAAGCCAAACCCTACCAGTTTACCTATATGGCCATCAAATTCCTCATTTGGAAAGAGAGTTAATAATAGTTATTCTACCAACCTTATAGGGTTCTTCCAAGTCAAGACTGAGCATCCTAAAGAAAGGAAATGAGAAAAAGTAAAAGGATAGACCGATGAATAGCAGAGTATAGTAACCAATGTTCTCTGGATGTTTAATGAAATTACCAAGGACAGAAGTAGCAAATAAAAAGTGTTATGGCATAGTCAGCCAGTTAGTCAACAACATTTATGAAGCACCTACTATGTACCAGGTACTGTGCATACTGTGTGGGCTTCTGGACTTTGAATCAGAAAGTTCCAAGTTAGGATATAAGCTTGGACACTTACTAGCTTTGATACTAATTCAGTCACTTCATCTGTCCAAATCTCAGTTTCCCCATTTTTAAATGTGGATAATACTTATAGACTTACCTCACAGGTCTGCAGTGAGTATCTATCTAATTTTTTTCATATAAGCACTTTACAAGCTTTAGAGAGGTATAGAAATTTCAGTTGTTGTTATTATTATTATATTATTTCTTACTCTATGCTAGTATTGATGTGAATGATACGAAACTATGATGTGCTATATGAGACAAAATGAGATGCAGGAAAGAAATGGAGACGTGCTATTTCTCTGTGGAAATTAATTGGTTTGTAATCAATCCCCTATCCTGTTGCATCGTAGTATCCTAGAAGATGTTCTATAGTTCTATACTATTTTTATTCTTTCTTACCAATAGATTTAAAGCATTTTCTTTTGTTACCACAGTAGGGAAGGCAATGCAGCCACATTGGCTGTCCTTGCAATGGAACCATGGCTGAAGCTGATGTTTAGATATACACCTTTACAATAGCATAAAAGAAGAGGCAAGTGAATTTTTGTGCTGTGCTACGATTCCTCTCTCACTGAAAGGGGAAATCAGCAAAGCATGTTCTGTCAATGTCCCTTTGGTGTGACTTTCTTTGCTAAACTGCCTCAACATCTAGGAACAGCTGACATCAAAGAGAGTGGCCAACAGATGTGGGCCCAGCAGAAGAGTGTACCTTATCAGTGCATTCTGAGGCCACCCCTGCTCTGGCAGGGCTTAGTGAGAGGCTGGAAGGGCCTTTGGACATCATTTAACATCTCTTCCTTTAACAGATGAAGAAACCAAGGTCTAGAGAGATTTGTGTGCTCAAGGACCCACAGATAATAAACAAGGGACAGAGAACAGCATTCAATTCAATTCAACAAGTATTTACTAAGTACCTACTATGTGCTAGGCAGTGGAATATAAACCCCAACATGAAAACCATCCCTGCTCTCAAGATTATATTGTCCTGGGATTCAAACCTAGATCTTATGATGTTAACCGCAGTACTGTTTCCACATATTTCTTCCTGAATATAGGGATGTTAAAGCAAACTTTGACATTCTATCTCAGTAACAAGATATGGAGGGAATGGGTAGCATCTTCTCTCTATCTGGGCTACAAATAAAATCACTTCCTGGTGCCGCATTGGTTGATAGAAGTGTTTGAGGCCCTAATCCAAAGACACTTCATAACGAGCTAACAGGTAAATCATTTCTAGTTGCTGCTGTCCCAGTGTGGAATATATGAGTGACGTACATGCTCGGAATGTATTTATTAAATTAATTTTCAAAACACATCTTATTCCCATTATTTTAAGTGAAAAACAAAAGGGAGGCAATGTGACTTCACCGATAGAATGCTGAATTTGGATTTAGGAAGAGCTGGATTTGAATATCACCTCAGATACTTCCTAGCAGGATGACTGTGGACAAGTCACCTGATCTCCCTAAACCTCCTCAGTGAAATGGTGATGATTATTTCTGTAGTACCTACTTAAGATGTTTGTGAGGGTCCAAAGATATAACTGATCTGAAAAACACACAAAAGGTCAGGGAATAAAAATCTACAGACACACACACACACACACACACACACACACACACATACACACACACACACACACAGAGAAATACATATAGATATAAATTGAAGGAAAGAAAAGAAATACAGTAGTCAAATGGCGGGGGCCCAATGAAGGATAATGTCATGGGCCTGTAGTTACCCAGTACATGGAATCCTCCTAGTATCATCAGCTGTTGGGTTCAAACAACTTTGGTGAAGAGAAGGGGGAGGAGGAGGAAGAGGAGGGAGTAGAGGGGAGAAGGGGAGGAGGATGGAGGAAGAAAGGAGAATAAGGACAAGGAGGGAGGAGGGGTGAGAAAGAAGAGAGTGAAGGAGCAGGGGGATGGGGAAAGAAGAGGGGAGAGGAAGGGAGGAGGAGGAGGAAGAAAAAGGAGGGAGAAAGAGGAAGGGGAGGAGAAGGGCAATGGGGAGAAAAAAGAGGAGGGAGGAGGGGAAAGAAGGAGGAGGGAATAGCCAGGGGATGGGGAGGAGGAGAAGGTGGAAGGGATAGAGTGGAGGAGGGGAGAGGGGGAAAAGGCAAGGGAGAATGGGGAGAGAGAGGGGAAAACTTGACCCCTTTGCTAGATGATGCTCATCCAGATACAATTTCTTCTTTAGCATATTTGCCAAGAACTGAAAGAGTAGAAGGCTAAATCTGAGGAATGTGTAAATAAAGTGACTTTGACAGGGACCTCCCTGGACCTTTGTAAACACTGTTACTCAGCCCTTGGAGATACTCAGCTGAGCTGCGATTGCTGGATAAGATGAGGGCAACGTTTCTAACTCATGTCATTGGAAGAGAAACAGTCTTCTCCTGAAGAATAGGAGCCCCGGAGAGCTGTTGGGGTACCACTGCCCTTCTGTTCCTACTCTCAGCCTTACAATCCTTCCTGTGTATTTGACAGTGACAAATTCCATACTTACTAAGCAACTACTCTGTGTCACACACTATGCTAGATTCTAGGAATAGAGACAGAGACAGAAAAAGACTGATGAATAAGATGCAGGGACAGACTTCCTCCCCCCACCCACCAACCCCACCCCAGTATTCTCTCATTGTTGCAGTTTCTCTAACATGACAGTTTCAGTGTGGAGCTAGGAGAGATTGGAAAGGGGAGAATAATTAGGCTACTCTATAGTAGAGGTAATAAGGGCCTAAACTAGGAGTAAAGAGAAGGGGACAGATGAAAGAAACATGGTGGTGGTAGAACCCACAGGACCAGGCAACTGATTGGCTGTGGGGGTTGGAGAAGAGTCAGAGAAAATGCTGGAGGTTAAGAACTTGGGTGCCTGTGAGTTCAAGGCTACCTTCTTTTTTTTTTATTTTAATTTTTTTTATTTTTTCCATATGTTTTTGAGTTGAAAATTTTTCTCCCTTTTCCTCCCCCCCCCACCGCCAAGACGGTGCATAATCTGATATAGGCTTTACATTTACATACCCATTAAACATATTTTCACATTAGTGAAGTTGTAAGTAAAAATTAAAACCAATAGGAGGAACTATCAGAAAGATGAAACAAAACTCAACTGAAGGTAAAAATAAGTGAGCGATTCGACTTCCATAGTTCTTTCTTTGGATGCGGACAGCATTTTCCATCCCGAGGCCTCTGGAGATGTCTTAGATCCTAGTAATGCTGAGAAGGCTTCAGTTTAACAATCTTAGTCATTGCACAAGGTGGCTGCTATTGTATACAAAGTCCTCTTGGTTCTGCTCACTTCACTCAGCATCAGACCATATAAGTCTTCCCAGGTTTTTCTCAAGTCAGCCTGTTCATCATTTCTTATAGCACAATAGTATTCCATTACATTCATATACCACAACTTGCTCAGCCATTCCCCAATTGATGGGCATCCTCTCAATTTCCAATTCTTTGCCACCACAAAAAGAGCTGCTATGAATATTTTTGTACATGTGGGTCCTTTTCCCATTTGTTTGATCTCTTTGGGATATAGCCCTAGAAGTGCTATTGCTGGATCAAAGGGTATGCACATTTTTGTAGCCCTTTGGGCATAGTTCCAAATTGTTCTCCAAAATGGTTGGATCATTTCACAACTCCACCAACAATGTATTAGTGTTCCAATTTTCCCACATCCTCTCCAACATTTATCATTTTCCTGTTTTGTCATGTTGGCCAATCTGATAGGTGTGATGTGGTACCTCAGAGTTGTTTTGATTTGCATTTCTCTAATCAATAACGATTTAGAGCATTTTTTCATATGACTATAGATGGCTTTAATTTCTTCATCTGAGAACTGTCTGTTCATATCCTTTGACCATTTATCAATTGGGGAATGGCTTGTGTTCTTATAAATTTGTCTTAATTCTCTATATATTTTAGAAATGAGGCCTTTATCAGAGAGACTGGTTGTAAAAATTCTTTCCCAATTTTCTACCTTCCTTCTAATCTTAGTTGCATTGGCTTTGTTTGTGCAAAAACTTTTCAATTTAATGTAATCAAAATTATCCATTTTGCTTTTCATAATGTTCTCTATCTCCTGTTTGGTCATGAATTCTTCTGTTCTCCATAGATCTGATAGGTAAACTATTCCTTGTTCTCCCAGTTTACTTATGGTATCAGCCTTTATATCTAAGTCCTGAACCCATTTTGACTTTATTTTGGTATATGGTGTGAGATTTGGGTCTATGCCTAGTTTCTGCCATACTCTTTTCCAGTTTTCCCAGCAGTTTTTTTCAAAGAGTGGGTTCTTATCCCAGAAGCTGGGGTCTTTGGGTTTATCAAATAATAGATTACTATAGTCATTGACTACTGTGTCTTGCATATTTAACCTATTCCACTGATCCACCTCCCTATTTCTTAGCCAGTACCAAGCAGTTTTGATGATTGCTGCTTTATAATACAATTTAAGATCTGGAATTGCTAGGCCACCTTCCCCTGCATTTCTTTTCATTAGTTCCTTTGATATTCTGGACCTTTTGTTTTTCCAAATGAATCTTGTTATTATTTTTTCTAAGTCTATAAAATAATTTTTTGGTAGTTTGATTGGTATGGCACTGAATAAGTAAATTAGCTTAGGTAGGATTGTCATTTTTATTATATTAGCTCGGCCTACCCATGAGCAACTGATGTTTTTCCAATTATTTAGATCTGATTTTATTTGTGTGAAAAGTGTTCATAGAGTTCCTGGGTTTGTTTTGGGAGGTAGACTCCTAAATATTTTATAATGTCTACAGTAAGTTTAAATGGGATTTCTCTTTCTATCTCTCTTGCTGTTGGGCTTTGTTGGTAATATATAGAAATGCTGATGATTTATGTGGGTTTATTTTATAGCCTGCAACTTTGCTAAAGTTGTTTATTATTTCAATCAAGGCTACCTTCAACAGAAATAACGCTGTTTGGAGGAAATGATGGTGATTTTGTAAATATTGCTTTTCTTTCAGGGACCAAAAAAAAAATTCTAAATATGATCCGGGCCCAAGTGATAATCTTCCATTTGGCATATGTGGAAATGGAGGCAGGTAAGTGCCTAATGAATCAATTATTGGATTCGACCTGAGAGGAACCTTTGAAATCTAATCTAACATTCTCATTTTGTAGACAAACAACCAAGGTTCAGAAATACTTTCCAAAGGTCATGTGGGTAGTAAAATAATGGAACCAGGATTTGAACCCACAGCTTATGATCCAAGATCCTGTGTACTTTCCGCTATATCAAATCACCGTAACAAGAGATAAAGATAGTCCTAATATTCATCTTTCGACTCCTTTTTTTTTTCCTAATATGTCCTACAGGGCCATTTTTTTTCTACCTCTGGCAAACTGAAGGAATAATAAAGCCAGAGATTTGTCTTAGATCTGAGTTCAGAAGAACTAAAATAGCTAATAGCAAGTAATATACCTGGAGCCCTTCCCCCCAACCCAATTTCGCGGCTTCAACCAATAACAGGTGAGACAGATCACAGCCTTCCACCGATGAAATATTTGAATATGTGAAGGGAAGCTGGTAGTACTATCTGGAGATTCCAGCAAAAATATGGCTCACTTAATGACAAAGCAGGACGCAAAATTCCAGGGCACCCTCAGGGGCAATTGATCAGGCAGTGAGAGTGACCCCCTGCCCTAGGTCATTGGGAAATAGACACTTATTCATAGACTCGTGGGACATAGTTTCTGTAGTGAACCTTCAAGAGTATCTATACCAATGTCCTCATTTTAAAGGTGAAGAAACTGAAGCCCAGAGAAAAACAATGATTTTCCCAAGGTCACACATCTAGTCAGGGCCAGAGTCAACACTAAATGTCATTCATTCATCCTGAAATAAGTACTTCCTATGTACCTACTATGTACCAGGTGCCATGCTAGGTTCTGGGGATATAAAGTCAAAAATAAAACAATCTCACCTCTCAGAGAGTTTATGTACTCCAAAGGGGAAACACCATGTTAACAACAACAATAAGAGTTTAGAAAACACCTACTATGTGCCAGGCACCTTACTAAAAGCTGGGGATACAAAGAATGGTCAAAACAAAACGAAAGAAAACAAACAAAAAAACCCAAACAAATCCAGTCCATGTGATCTCAAGGAACTCACAGTCTAACGGGAGACAATACACAAACAATTATGTACAAGCAAAATGGATACAAGGTAAATTAGAAGTAATCTTAGAGGGAAGACACATATATACTTTGTAAGTAAATATGGAATATATACAAAGTAGCTTTGTAGGTACTAGCGGCTGAGAAGATTCCAGGAAAAGCTTTGTATTAGAGGTGGATTTTGAAGGAAGCTAAGAGGGCAGCTATGTAGAGCAATGGATACAATGCTGGGCCTGGAGACAGGAAGATGTGAGTTCAAATCTAGCCTCAGACGCTTATTATCTGTATGACCTTGGGCAAGTCGCCTAACCCTTATTCACCTCAGTTCCTCATCTGTAAATGGGGACACACTGGAGAAGGAAATGGCAAACAACTCCAGTATCTTTGCCAAGAAAATCCCATGGATAAAGTCACTAGGACTTCAACAACAACAATGATAACAACAGCAGATCTCCAGGCAAAGATAAGGAGTAAGTGCATTCTGAGCCCAGGTGACAGCTCCCTAAGGGTGTGGAGGCAGGAGAAGGAATGCTGAGCATGAAGATCACTGGGAAGGTCACTTGGCTTGGATTGTAGAGTTTGCGGAGGGGAATGATGGGTAACACATCTGGAAAGGTAGGCTGGAGGCTGATTGTGAAGGGCTTGGGGTGACAAAACATTTCTAGATGTCAAACAGAAAAGTATTTCTTTGATTTGGAGAGTCACTGGAGCTTTTCGGTGTGGTTGCATTTGGGCAGGAAAAGCAGCAATTTGGCCACTGGATGGAAGATGGATTGGGGGTGGGCTGGGAGCAGTTGAGAGCTTCTGCTACCACTGTAGTTATTGAAATTATAATCTTACTGAATTGGGAATTCAGAAATGTCTTAGCAATTTAGCATTAGAGTCCTTTTCTTGTATTACATATTTTTTTTTCAGCCAGAGTTACAAGGCAAATACATTATTGGAGAAGGGAGGGAATGGCCATAATTAGCATTTCCCACAAAGTGCAAGTACTACAAAACATGCCCCAGGCCAAGCAGTATAAGATTTAGCCTCACATGCAGGATACTGGCTCCATTGGGTAAAAGATCTAGGGGATGGTGAGGGAAAAGCAACTTACTTTGGTGTTATAGTTGGGAGAAAAAAGAAGACCATCTGGTGGCTTGGTATTATTCCTACTAACTAGGTGTCAAGAATAGGACCTTTATCTGAAGGTGCTATCAGTGCTCCCTAAATTTTGGCACCCTGGGACAAAGCCCTGGTTACAGCTCTGGGCAGAGCAGATGAGATAGACTATCTAACATGTGCTTGAACTTCAGACAAAGCCTCCCCTATAGTTCAATTTCTTGTTACATTAGAATCTTGAATAGCCTTTCTGTGATAGCAGATCTGAACAATGGCTTGTTTTAATTGTTTCACTTATTTATTATGAGGTATTATATCAAGTTTCAAAATATTACATATAAAAGGAACTCTGCTACGAGGACACCCCAAACCACTTTCCGTGGCTCTGGGTTACTCCCTAACAGTAGTCTTACTCCTTTTGGAAAGGAAAGGGCTCAGAACTTTTTGTCTCAGATATCAAATTTGTTCAGGACTCAGTGTCATTGCAGGCCACAAAAATGCTAAGATCATGCCATGGGCTTCAGGCCTAAAGCCAAGGCCTAAAACCAACTTCCTGAATACCCAACCCAGAGTCAACTCCAAGAAACCAGACTTGGAGCCATCCTAGCTAAAACCAGACATAGAAATGACTTTGCAGTCCACACCCAGCAAGAGGCTCTCCCTTTGCACATACTCACCTGCTTTTCAGATACTCAGCCAATGATGCACACGTCATTCAGTTTCCCTACCCACCTACCTGCTTTGTTCTTTCAACAATGACTCCCCTGCTGCCTACTCTGCCAGTGATCAACTGACTGTCTGGAGTGACTTTAGATCTGGGCATAATGAATGACCTCAAACAACTGTCTTCACCCCACCCCTTGCTTACAGGTCATTTATCATCCCCCTAGATTCCCAGCCTTAACAATGGGCCTTCTAAATGAGTTCCATGGCATTCAAAGGAGACTGGTCCAACAAGCCACAGAGGGAAAAAAAAGTGAAGTAATAATACTAATTGTCCAGATAATAATATGCAGTTGGATAGATACCTACTATGGATTAATACCTACTATGTGCCTATTGTATCCCATCCCTTTGAGCTACTTCCTTAATATACTTATTTTGGAAAGACAAAGCAGAAAGACAATTTATCACTCTCAGAATTGGACAGAAGAACAAAGGATGTAGTTTACTTTTGCAAAGTTGGGTAACATTTAAATTGATACATACCTGCTCCCTGACACAAAATCCCACGTTTTAACCAATAGGCTACTAGTAACTAGGGAGGATAAATGTCCTTGAATTCAGACCATCCTGAGCTCAAAGGAATCAAGTGTAAGTAGGCTTCATTGCTGTCACCAAAGGCACCTTCTATCCATCCATCCACCAATGAAAAGCAAGAATTGAATTGCTCTTTTGCAGCAGACACTGTGGTGGGAGCTGCAAATTCAGTGATAAAAAGGAGACAGTCTTTGTCCTCCAGGAATGTATGTTGTATTAAGGGGAAATAACAAATACACATATAAATATAGCTGCAATATATATTAAATAAATGCCAGGCAATTTCAGAAAAGGGGGAAAGTGGTAGCTGGAGGAATCAGGTAAGGTCTCATGGGGCTTTTAAAAACTGAACTTTAAAGGAAGCTGGGGATTGTAAGAAACAGAAGTTAGGAGACAGCCAATGCAAGGGCATGGAGGTGGGAAATGGGGTGTTTCTGTGTAAGAAACAACAAATGGGCCAATTTGATTGGATTGAAAAGTCCGTGAAGGAAAGTAACAAGTCATAAGTGTGGAGAGGCAAGCTGCAGTCCGATCACAAAGGGCTTTAAATGTCCTTATATTTGATCTATGCGGAAGACGGCCTGAAGGGAGGACAGATGGGAGCCCAAAACTTCTATAAAATATATCAGCTAAAATAAGTGTGACCAAGAAAAGGAGACAGGCTGGTTATGTACCAAAAACCAGGTAATATTGTTGTCGTTGTTCAGGCATGTCTGACTCTTGACCATACTGTCCATGAAGTTTTCTTGGCAAAGATCCTAGAGTGGTTTGCCATTTTCTTCTCCAATGCATCAAGTCAAACAGGGTTAAGTGACTTGCCCAGGGTCACACAGCTAGCAAGTATCTGAGGGCAGATTTGAACTCAGATCTTCCTGAGTCCAGGCCCAGGGTTCTAACTGTATGGCACCACTTAGCTGTGTATGTATATCACACTCAATATGTGAGTGGATAGAGTGCTGGGCCTAGAGTCAGGAGGACCTGAGTTCAAATCTAACCTCAGAAATTTAATAGCCGTGTGACCCTGGGCGAGAAGGTATGGCCGTACTTGTTTGCCTCAGTTTCCTCATCTGTCAAATCAGCTGGAGAAGGAAAGAGAAAACCACTGTGGTATCTTTGCCAAGAAAATTCCAAATCAGATGCTGAAGAGTCAGTCAGAATTGAAATGACTCAACAACGGTATTGACTTCCAAAGAGTGGGAAGAACAACCAGGAGGGGAAAGAAGGTTATCTGGGGTTGGTCCCTTCCCCAAATGGAGGCCCTGGGAGGAACTCACCCAGGAAAGAAGGGAGCCAGCATAGGAGAGGGGTCGGCCGGGTTTTGAGGGCCTCAAAAACTGGTGGAAGTTCTAGCATGAAGGCCTGGTGTTAAAGCCTAGAAAGTCAGCTGAGGAATGTAGGTCCTCCCCAGAGTGGAGGCTGAGTTGTCCTGATTTGTCGTGAGTGAGCACAAAGTTCCATAGCCTACTGCATCTAGCCAGGATCAAAATGGGCCACCTGTCTCAATCAACCATTCACCTTGGCCATCTCCTGCTATCACATGCAACCCCATCCTTTCCAATGCTTGCTCTCAGAACAGTAATAAGAGCAATACTACCATTGCTTCTGGAAAGGGTATGCCAATGAACTGCCCTGTGACTCAGCTCACCATCCCTTGACTCCCCAGATTCAACCCACTTCGCTGGCCCCCAGTCTCCTGTATGCAGTGTCTTCCCCTATTAGATTAGGAGTTCTTTGAAGGCAAGGAAAATCTCACCTTTATATTTAGATCACTAGTACTTAGCACTTCACCTGGCATATAAATGTTAATAAATGCTTTTCATGGTCCTACTGTCTTATATACATTCCTGAAATGTTAAAAGGCACAGAGCAGGGGGGTTTAAACATTTCTTGTGTCATGGACCCCTTTGGCAGTTTGATGAAGCCCTGGGCCCTCTCTTAGAAGAATGTTTTTTAACCGCATGAAATAAAATATACAGGATTACAAAGGATGCCAACGGTTAGTGAAAACAAAGATGTAATTTTTTTTCCTATTCAAGTTTATATGCCCCCTGGAATCTATCCATAAATTCCTGTTGACCCCAGGTTAAGAACCTGCCACGTAGAGGAAGCCTCCAGCATTAAATAAATGGTCTGTGCCAAATCACAGATTGAGAGGTGGATGGGACCTCGCATATCATGTAATGTTGTTATCGTCGTTGAGGTGTTTCAGTCATGTCCAACTCTTCATGACCCCATTTGGAGTTTTCTTGGCATTATCTACTGGAGTGGTTTGACATTTCCTTTCCAGCTCATTTGCAGATGAGGAAACTGAGGCAAACAAATTAAGTGACTTGGCCAGGGTCACATAGATAGTAAATATCTGAAACCAGATTTGAACTCAGGTCTTCCTAACTCCAGGCCCAGTGTGCCACCTAGCTGCCCTCAGTCTAGGGATGAGCAAACTGAAGCCTCCACAGTAGAAGTGATCTGCCCAAGATCACCCAGGAAGGAAATAGCCCAGCCAAGATTTGAACCCAGGTCCTCTGAGTCAAAATCCCATATTCTTTTCCATGCACTGGGCTGTTTCCTCATGTACAAAAAAAAAAAATCACACAAGATGAAAACATGTGGCCAGTTTAGAATCTGACCCTTGGGAGGGAATGTCAACATTAATGAGATTAGATATTCATTGAAGCCTGGAAGTATTACTCACCAATAACTGTAGAAAGGTTATCTGGAATTGTTTAATGTGGCTTTGATACTGAGAAAATAACCCTTGGAAGTAAATTAACTGGAATTGTTTAATGTGGCTTTGATACTGAGAAAATAACCCTTGGAAGTAAATTAACTGCATTTACCTGCCCATATGAATAAGGCCCTTTCTCTACCAATACAAAGCAGCTCAACATGGGTCAGTTTTGTTGTATTGGCTGGATTTGGACCCAGGGCCCTGGGTTCAAATTATGGTTCTGCCACTAATAACCCGTATGACCTTGGACAAGCCATATAACTGCTCTGGGCCTCAGTCTTCTCACGTGTAAATTGAAGGAACTATCCTAGATTGGGTTGGCCTAGCTCAATTCCAAGCCTCATTCTCTGGTCCCATCTTAACGTTCATCTCCTAACATTACTCGCACTTGCAAAGATGCTTTGTAACTTCAGCTACTGAGCTTGGGAGGAGAGGGGGATGGTCAATGAGAGGAGTTTGTTTCCCATGTCTCTTTAATTTCATTGTCCCACAACTTCTGAGTTGGGGAAAATCATCCCAGAATGTCCTACCTTTCCCATTGGCAGAGATGAACCCTGGGGGTCAGGAAGGAAGGGGGAAGAAGGAAAAAAAAGAAACTAATCATTAAACCGATCATTTGTTAAGAGTCGGGTATCATGCTGGAATGGGAAAGGGGAGAGACAACCACAGCAACTCTTCCCCTGGACCTTCTTCCCCAGAAAATTAGGTCAACAACACTTAAAGGGGACAATTTCAAGGGCCTAGAATGAAGTGATTCTAGCCCAGCCCAGGCTAGACTTGAGCTAACCATGCCTCTTGAGTCAATGCGGTCTATGGAACTGAGAAGGAATGGTCAGCCAGTTCACATGGTTGACTCATGAATGTGTCATTGGGACAAAGAACACCTGAGGCAGACAGGTTAAAACAGCAACCAAAGGCCTGCCTACCTCCCTTCATCCTCCTCAATATTATGGTGATGATTGAAGATATAATTAGTATAGGATGGTGAACTGGAGGGTGTTCAGAGGTTGCCAAATCCTAATCTGAGGTCCAGAGAGGAAATCACTTGCCAGGGTCACCCAAGGAAGCCTTCTAAGGGGCATCTTTGCCCTTCTCTTGAGCCTGAGAACACTCCAAATTCAGCACCCTCTCTTCTGCACCTCTCAGGTTCCCAATGAGATGGTTTATATTAGCAGAGAAAGTGCCTGGATTCGAATCCTGGCTTGGCCACTTATTACTGGGTGACCAGACCTGAGGATGCTCTTTTCCATTTTTGGCTAAGTTCCTACTTGCCCCATGTCTGATTTCTCCTAGGACTCCCTTGGATTGAGTGGGCCACCTCAGCATTTCCCCATCCCAGCTGATCTTCGACCTGTCTCAACAATTTCTGGTAGAGCTGGTGGGAGGTAAAAGACTACTGTAAGGCTGGCTTCTTTCTTACAGGTAAAACCGGCCCTGGTGAGCTCACCAAGCTGGGTTGCTGCAGCAGGGGCCCTGAAGGCATCTCTGTTTATCCAGGGTTCAGAAGGGGCAAAGGAAGAAGGGAAGGGGGAAAAGAGCTAAGAGGGAAACAGAGTTCAAAGAAATCTTCACAGAGGCTGGGTCTAAGCTAACCCTGGAGGTACCTGTTCATAGGTGGGGGTGGGGTGGGGCAGTAAGAGCCCCCCCTCCCAAGTAGGATTCATAGGCAGCCCCTTGTGCAATATGATTTTAGGGGTTGGTGTGTGTTGGGGGGGATTCCTTCATTCCTTCCCTAAAATGCCTCCCCCTTTGAGGTTTACAAATCCTGACAAGGCTATTAAGGTGGTGCCACTGGACCATGCAGTCAGGAAGACCCAAGTTCATATCTTGTCTTGGGCATCTACTAGGTATGTGACCCTGAGCAACTCTTTTGTTTGATTTGTCTCAGTTTCCTCATCTGTAAAATGAGTATACTAATATCACCCACTTCAGAGGGTTGTTATAAAGACCAAATCAGCTAATATGTAAAATGCTTTGCAAACCTTAAAATTAGTTATTATCTAGATTACGATCCCATCTTGGCTTTGGGTTCCCTCTCTGAGTTTTATATATATGAATATATATAAAAATATATATGTATGTGTATGAATATAAAAAATTACATTCTCACAACAACCCTGGGAAGTAGGTGCTATTAGCTTACCCATTTTACAGTTAAAGAAACTGAGGCAGACAGCATTTCAGTGACTTGCCCAGAATTCACAGCTAGTAAATGTCTGAGGTCCAGTCTGATGTTGTGTCTTCTTAATACCAGGCCCTGATTGCCCACTACAGTGCCTAGTCCTGTGGACTGTACCTGAGATTTCACTGATAGAGGGAGTTCCTAGATGTGGACATTTTTTCTGCCAATGAATGCTGGTAATTTATAGTCTTAGAGATTTGCCTAGAGGACTGAGTTGAGAGTCTTGGGTTTTCTTCTGTTACTTATCTGTGTGACCTTGGGCAAGTCACATCGATGAAAATCCCTTCCTTTATCTGGAAAGTGTAGATAATAATATTTGCACAACTACCTGCTGTAAGAAAAGCCCTTTGCAAACCTGAAAGGGCCTTGGAAATTTGGAAATTCTTCCTTTCCATTGGAATTTCTTTGAATTCTTCCTTGAATTTTTTTCCCATCTGTTTGTTTCCTGCTACTTCTGACTGTTAGGGGAGAAGTAGTCCCCTCCCTTGCTAGCTCCTGACCTGACCCACATACTCATGGTCCTCTTGACCCAGAGTCTTCCTGGCAACCCAGAGGCAGATGAGTCATTGTTGACTCCGGGATTCAGCTCTTTCAGGTGGCTGCCAAAGGGATTCATCAACAGCGGGTGTATTGGCAACATGAAGTGGGAAAGCTTGCATTTGGGGCGAGATGTATACCAGGCCAATAAGTCATTTCAGGAGCCCTGAAGTGATTTGTTTGGTTTTAGCATCTGAAGAGTCAAAGGAGGGGGAAAGGGAGGGAGAGGAGGGTGTGGCAGTGAAGTAGGACATGGAAAATGCCTGATTTTCAGCCTTTTAACCCTGAATTTCCCTAGTGGGACAGCCTTGGGGGAGTCACACTGTACCCTCCCTTTGTATGTCGTAGGAGTGAATGAAGGGTGACCTTGAATACCTTGAATGTAAGCTCCCTGAAGGCAGGACCAGTTTTGGTTTTGTATCCCCAGCACTTAACCTCAAGACTAGCCCCATAGGTTCTTAAAAGTGCTCCTTGAATTGAAGCAAAAGAGACAAGAAATCAGTGCAGACAAGAATCAGAGAAGTTGTCCCCTTGGAGGTAGAGGTAGTTACGTATGACTGATTTGTATCTAAGCATTCATTCAGAACCAGCTGGGGCTGAGTTCTTCTTCTGCTGGTTGCCTCATACAGTTATTGTTGTAGGTCTTTGGTTTTCTAAGAGGACGAATGGCATCACCAGTGATGTCTTGACTTGCTCACGAATTAGAATTAAGTGAGGCAGAGTCGTACAAAGGCATCAGTCTCACTCTTTCTTCCAGAGTTATCAAAGTCCAATGGCAGGACAAAAGTCAAGATGATTGGTGATAGCTTCCAAAGCAGTGAATGATCTTGGTATCTTCCATGTCTGACCAAGCTCGAAGCCCTATTCACTTGTCTTATTGACCATTGGAACAAATCGCTCTTATCTGCCATTCTACCAGAGGAAGTCTTCAATGCTTGGGGTAGACATCCTCCTAACTCACCAACACATTGGTTGTTGGTTACCCTCAACCTGGTTTAGCCCATATGTTGAGAAAGTTTTGCCAGACTGTGGCCACGGCACATGTTACAGCTTCTTGAAGCCACAGGTGAGAGTTGGGTGACAGGTGAATAACAAAAGTGGAGGAGCAGTCTTGAAAAGGGCTTGGGCAAGATCTCCCACCAGAGATGCTGGTCCTCCCTGAACATATGCCCCAATATAGTAAGAGATATAGTAAGAGATTTAGGGATGGAAGGGACAAGGGAGGTCTTCCGATTCACCACCTTCAGTTTAGAGCTGAGGAAACTGAAGATCAGAGAAAGTGTCAATCCATCAGTCAATCAACCAACAAGCTTTTATTAAAGGCTTACTGTGTGCCAAGAGCTGTGCTGAGCCTTGGAGATACAAAGTAGGCCCTGCTGTCAAGGAGCATGCTGCTGCTGTCATCGTCAATGAACAGAGACATAGAGAGGGAGGGTGTATGGAGGGAAGAATGTTGGGTCTGGAGTTCATAGTCCAAGTCTGTAACTACTCACAAGACCTAGGGGAAACCACTCTGTGCCTCAGTTTCCTCATCGGCAAAATGAGATAAGCTTCATCTATGACCTTCATCTATGCCAACAAGCACATATTTATAGCAAACAAATATGCACAAAACAGATACCAGGCAGTGGTATCTGGAGACACCAGAAATGGCCTCCTGAAGAAAATGGTGCTTGAAGTCTTGAAGGAAACCTGGGATTTCAAGAGACCGAGGTGATAGGAAAAAATCTCTAGGGCCAGATGGATTTACATGCGAATTCTATCAAACATTTAAAGAACAATTAATTCCAATACTACATAGACTACTTGGGAAAATAGGTGAAGAAGGAGTCTTACCAAATTCTTTTTATGATACAAATATGGTGTTGATACCTAAACCAGGAAGAGTCAAAATAGAGAAAGAAAATTATAGACCAATTTCTCTAATGAATATAGATGCAAAAATTTTAAACAAAATATTAGGAAGTAGATTACAGTAACTTATCACAAGAATAATACACTACAACCAGGTAAGATTTATGCCAGGAATGCAGGGTTGGTTCAATATTAGGAAAACTATCAGCGTCATTGAGCATATCAACAACAAAACCAACAGAAACCACATGATCATCTCAATAGATGCAGAAAAAGCTTTTAATAAAATACAACACCCATTCCTATTAAAAACACTAGAAAGCATAGGTATAAATGGAGTCTTCCTTAAAATAATAAATAGCATCTATCTAAAACCTTCAGCAAGCATTATATGTAATGGGGAAAGACTAGAAGCATTTCCAATAACATCGGGGGTGAAACAAGGATGTTCATTATCACCACTGTTATTCAATATTGTACTGGAAACCTTAGCTTTAGCAATAAGAGAAGAAAAAGAAATTGAAGGCATTAGAATAGGCAAAGAAGAAATAAAGCTATCACTCTTTGCAGATGACATGATGATATACTTAGAGAATCCTAGAGAATCAAGTAAAAAACTACTTGAAATAATAAACAACTTAAGTAGAGTTACAGGCTATAAAATAAACCCACATAAATCATCAGCATTTCTATATATTACCAACAAAGACCAACAGCAAGAGATAGAAAGAGAAATCCCATTTAAACTTACTGTAGACATTATAAAATATTTAGGAGTCTGCCTCCCAAAACAAACCCAGGAACTCTATGAACACTTTTCACACAAATAAAATCAGATCTAAATAATTGGAAAAACATCAGTTGCTCATGGGTAGGCCGAGCATTTATAATATAATAAAAATGACAATCCTACCTAAGCTAATTTACTTATTCAGTGCCATACCAATCAAACTACCAAAAAATTATTTTATAGAGTTAGAAAAAATAATAACAAGATTCATTTGGAAAAACAAAAGGTCCAGAATATCAAAGGAACTAATGAAAAGAAATGCAGGGGAAGGTGGCCTAGCAATTCCAGATCTTAAATTGTATTATAAAGCAGCAATCATCAAAACTGCTTGGTACTGGCTAAGAAATAGGGAGGTGGATCAGTGGAATAGGTTAAATATGCAAGACACAGTAGTCAATGACTATAGTAATCTATTATTTGATAAACCCAAAGACCCCAGCTTCTGGGATAAGAACCCACTCTTTGAAAAAAACTGCTGGGAAAACTGGAAAAGAGTATGGCAGAAACTAGGCATAGACCCAAATCTCACACCATATACCAAAATAAAGTCAAAATGGGTTCAGGACTTAGATATAAAGGCTGATACCATAAGTAAACTGGGAGAACAAGGAATAGTTTACCTATCAGATCTATGGAGAACAGAAGAATTCATGACCAAACAGGAGATAGAGAACATTATGAAAAGCAAAATGGATAATTTTGATTACATTAAATTGAAAAGTTTTTGCACAAACAAAGCCAATGCAACTAAGATTAGAAGGAAGGTAGAAAATTGGGAAAGAATTTTTACAACCAGTCTCTCTGATAAAGGCCTCATTTCTAAAATATATAGAGAATTAAGACAAATTTATAAGAACACAAGCCATTCCCCAATTGATAAATGGTCAAAGGATATGAACAGACAGTTCTCAGATGAAGAAATTAAAGCCATCTATAGTCATATGAAAAAAATGCTCTAAATGGTTATTGATTAGAGAAATGCAAATCAAAACAACTCTGAGGTACCACATCACACCTATCAGATTGGCCAACATGACAAAACAGGAAAATGATAAATGTTGGAGAGGATGTGGGAAAATTGGAACGCTAATACATTGTTGGTGGAGTTGTGAAATGATCCAACCATTTTGGAGAACAATTTGGAACTATGCCCAAAGGGCTACAAAAATGTGCATACCCTTTGATCCAGCAATAGCACTTCTAGGGCTATATCCCAAAGAGATCAAACAAATGGGAAAAGGACCCACATGTACAAAAATATTCATAGCAGCTCTTTTTGTGGTGGCAAAGAATTGGAAATTGAGAGGATGCCCATCAATTGGGGAATGGCTGAGCAAGTTGTGGTATATGAATGTAATGGAATACTATTGTGCTATAAGAAATGATGAACAGGCTGACTTGAGAAAAACCTGGGAAGACTTATATGGTCTGATGCTGAGTGAAGTGAGCAGAACCAAGAGGACTTTGTATACAATAGCAGCCACCTTGTGCAATGACTAAGATTGTTAAACTGAAGCCTTCTCAGCATTACTAGGATCTAAGACATCTCCAGAGGCCTCGGGATGGAAAATGCTGTCCGCATCCAAAGAAAGAACTATGGAAGTCGAATCGCTCTCACTTATTTTTACCTTCAGTTGAGTTTTGTTTCATCTTTCTGATAGTTCCTCCTATTGGTTTTAATTTTTACTTACAACTTCACTAATGTGAAAATATGTTTAATGGGTATGTAAATGTAAAGCCTATGTCAGATTGTGCACCATCTTGGGGGGGGGAGAAAAAGGGAGAAAAAAATTTTCAACTCAAAAACATATGAAAAAAATAACAATAAAAATGACAATTTCCTAATTAAAAACAAACAAACAAAAAAAAAAACAAGAGACCGAGGTGAGAAGGTACAATATTCTAACGGAGGGCGGGGAGGACAGCAAGTGTAAAGGCAAGGATATGGGAGATTGATTGGCTTGTCTAAGGTGCACAGACAGCAAGCTGCAGATTTCTGACTTCATTGCACCCATGCCTCCTCTGTAACAGCCCAGCGCCAGCGGTAGAAACATCCACCTCTGCTGCCCCTCAGTGTGGGAATGGGACAATTCCT
Source organism: Phascolarctos cinereus (assembly GCF_003287225.1). Classification (NCBI taxonomy): domain Eukaryota; kingdom Metazoa; phylum Chordata; class Mammalia; order Diprotodontia; family Phascolarctidae; genus Phascolarctos; species Phascolarctos cinereus. Next base: position 45,915,353 of record NW_027556180.1, read on the forward strand.
ATACCCTGTGAAGGACCTTGCCTTTATATGTGTGTTCTCTTCTGATCCCTTTCCAAGTGTCCCACATTCCTCTCTAATTCTGGAGTCCAAAATTGGAAACAATTCACTAGTAGTAATAATAATAGCTGGCATTTATGTGGTACTTTAAGGTTTGCAACGTGGTTTACGTTCATTAATAACAGCAGACGTTTATATAGCACTTTAAGATTTAAGAAGCGATTTATAAACATTATCTCATTTTATCCTGACAATAAATAGACCTCTGAACCAGGGAGGAAGGAGCCTTTCCTGATTGTCCCCAGCTTCAAGTACCCTCCCCACCTCCCCCCCCAACATTTATTCTGTATAGATTGCTTCTACTTAATCATGCACACACCTTCTCCTCTGACACAAAGTCAACTCTTCCAGGACAACCTTGTGTTCACTTTTGTCTCCACTCCCTATAATAAGCTTAATTAATGCTTGTTAATAGCATAATCACAGCTTTACAGATAAGGAAACTGAGGCTTAGAGAGATTTGCCAACTTATCCAGGGTGATACAGTTAATAAGAGTCAGAGGCAGGCTTTGACATGACGACAACTTTAGAGCCAGAAGGGACCTCAGAAGATATCTACCCAAACCCTTAATTTACAGACAAGGAAACTGAGACACAGAAAGGTTAAATGACTTTCCCCTAGAAGGATTGGAGCCCAGGTCCTCTGGCTCCAAAGCTGGTACTAATTCCCCTATATCATGAGGGACTTGAACCCAGACGTCCACTGACTTTAGATCCAGAGATCTCTCTTGAAATCTGGAGCCATCTGACAAGTAGATTTGGTTAAGTTTCATTCCTTGCCCCCACCGTCCTTTCCACCCTGCTTTCTCTAGATGTGCGTCACTATCCCTCACACTCCTGGCCTCCCCAGAGTGCTGTGAGGATGAATGAAATGAAGTAATGTATAAAAAGCCCTGTGAGCTCTCCAGGGACTGAAATCGGTTATTAACAGCTACATTCTGTGGTTCAAGAAAGGACATTTAATAATCATTCTAATTGCTAGGCTTGTCCCCCTTAACAGCCTCCAATTGCCTGAATCTCCCAGAGGCCCAAACTGGAAATATAATTTTTAAAAAGTCAACCAGAGTGGAAAATATTTCAGTGGCTTCCCCAATAATGCCTAGGGAACCAAATGGCTCACAGCATAGTCTAGACACTGCAATGCGAAAGAAAAAGGCAGATGAGGTTTCTACTCTTGCAATTGGCTGAAATTGAGGGGGAGAGGTTGGGGGTTTTTGTTTGTTTGTTTTTTCCTACCCAAGGAGAATTGTTCTCATTTTGAAGGTTGGAAAAGGATAGCAGCTAGATGGAGGCGCTAAAGAAAACCCAAGCAAGGGCAGCCTCAAAGCATGCAGTGCCCCAGGCAAGCCTCTGATTGACTGGTGAGAGGTAATAACGCCTGACATTCTGGGCCTAATCCCCCTAGATATTCCTTTGTGAGTGTGTTCAGGACTGACCACAAGAATATAGCCTTCACGCATATGCATAGTGTCAGCTGGTCTTCACTGTCATGAAAATATGAACGGTCATAGATAACCCCTGACCAATTCTCTTTTGGGAAAAAAAAAAGTTGACTACATATTGCCTGAATTTCTGATTATCTGGGAGGCTTCCCCTTCCCCACTTCAACAAAATGAGAGCCTCCAATGAAGTCTTAGGTGCTCTCAAGTTAAAAATGAAAATGCAAACTAAGGACCAAATCTGGAGACTTAATAACATTAAAAAAAAAAACAACCTTTTAATGGGGCAGCGAGATGGCGCAGTGGATAGAGCTCCGGCCTTAGAGTCTGGAGGACCTGAGTTCAAATTTGACCTCAGACACTTGACACTAGCTGTGTGACCCTGGGCAAGTCATTTAACTCCAATTGTCTCACCAAAAAGCAAAAAATAAACTAAAAAATAAACTCTATAAAAGGGATTTAAGGGCAAGGAGGTGTTGCAGGGGATAGAGTATTGGCACTGGCTTCAGGAGGACCTGAGTTCAAATCCAGCCTGAGACATTTACTAACTGTGTGACCCTGGACAAGTCACCTAATCGTGATTGCCTCTGAAAAAAAATTAAAAAAAGAAAAAAGGACTTAGAACCTTAGAGTTAGAGCTGGAAAGGACCACAGATGTTGTCTAGACCAATCCCCTCATTTCCCAGATGAGAAAAATGATTTGCCTAAGGAAACATAGGCAGCTAAGCTTCAGAGTGGATAGATCTCCCAGCCTGGAGTCAGGAAGACCTGAGTTCAAATGTGGCTTCCGCTCCACTCCAGTATCTTTGGGGTTCTGAAGAGTTTGACACAACTGAAAATGACTGAACAACAACAAAGGAAACATAGTGGCAAGCTGAGATTTGAATCTGGGTCTTCTGATCCTAAATCCAGACTTCTTATTGCATCATATTTCAGGAAAGGGATAGGATGTACAGAAAAGTCCAGGACAAAGGGCCCCTATTGTTGTTCAGTCATGTCCAACTCTTCGTGATCCTATTTAAGGTTTTCTTGGCAAAGATCTTGGAATGGTTTGCCATTTCCTTCTCCAGCTCATTTGACAGATGAGGAAACTGAGGCCACCAGGGTTAAGTGAGTTTCCCAGAGTCAGTAAGTGACTGAGGCCAGATTTGAACTCAGGTCTTCCTGACTCCAGGCTGGGAGCTCTATCCACTGAGCCACCTAGCTGCCTCTGAGAAGTAATCTGCTTCCAGTTCTGCCCTTTTCACTGGATGCAAAGATTCACCAGGGTGGGAGAAATAGCTAGAGACCTGTTATAACTCTTTACAAATTTTCTTCATCTTTCAGATTTCAGAGATCTTGAAAGTCATCTGGCCTTTTGATTTACAAGTGGAGAAACTAAGCTTGGACTATTTCAATAGCCTGCTGGTTGATCTTCCTGCCTCAAATCTCTCCTCATTCCAAGCCATCCAGGCACCTACTATGTGTCAGACAGCCACTGGCTGTCAAAGTGAGCTTCCTAAAGCCCGGGTCACCCCACTTTTCAATCAACTCCAGTTGCTTCCTTTTGCCTCCAAGATTAAATATAAAATCCTTTGTTTGGCTTTTAAAGTCCTTTAGAGCCCAGCCCCCTCCTCCCTTTCCAGGCTTCTTACACCTTACTTTTCTCCCATGGACTCTGTGATCCCGTGCTGCTGGACTCCCGGCTGTTCCACAAACATTGGACCTCTTGGCTCCAGGCATTTCCCCTGGCTGTCCCCTGTGCCTGGAATCCTCATCTGCCCCTGTGCTTCCCTGGCTTCTTTCAAGTCTCAGCTACAGCCCCACCTACAAGAAGCTTTTCCCAGTCCTTCATAATCTTAGTACCTTTTCTCTGAGTTTATCCTCTATGTATCTTATTTGTAGATAGGTGTTTGCCTGTCATCTCTCCTATCAGACCATGAGCAGAGACTGGTTTTTTTTGTTTGTTTTTGGTTTCGTTCTTTTGCCTTTCTTTGTATCCCTAGCGCTTAGCATAGTGCCTGGCACATAGTAAGTACTTAATAAATGTTGATGACTTGAGAATTACAGACTTGCCCAAGGTCACACAGCTAATAAGTGGCAGGGCAGAGACTTGAACCCAGAGCCCCTAACTTTAGATCCAATGGTCTTTCCACTGTACCAGAATGCCTTGAAACAGAGAAGGAAGCAATCTCAAAAGCCAATTACCAGATGTGCCTGAGACGGGCCAGACTTACCCCAGTGGCTCCAGGAGTGAAGAATCTTGCAGCTTTTAGCAACAAACTGATAAAGCCTACTGGTAACTCTTGGAGCTACCAAAAAAAAAAGGACTGAATTTGCGCTGACCAAATATAGTGAGAGATCTACATGTCTTGCATAAGGCTGCATGCCATCTGCCCTTGTGGAAAATGAGTGATTCGGAACTATTCTGGGCTGGTGCGGCCCATTAAAACAAAGTAATAAATTAAAGCAGCTTTGGTACATCCAAAAAAATGTGGAATTGTTTGAAGATGGGCCCAAGCATCCAGGCAGATGGTACAAACTCTGGACTCTGCAGAAAGAAAGGGAATTTGCACATCTCAACCCGTAAGCCCTTTTCAGGGCCTGCTAAGTGACTGACACTGTACTAGGCACTGGGGGGAGAGAGGAAGGAGTGGACTCTGAAATGTTTTCCACACCCAAAATCCCACTTATAGTAAGCCATTTTACAAAGAATGAAATTCAATGTAAGACACATTAAATTGGGCAAGTGTCCATCTTGTGGGCCTCTATTTCCTAAATATAAAACAAGGGATTAGACTAATCAGAGGTTGTTAAGCTGGAGTCTGTGATTTTTTTTTTGCTGTTTCATTATAATTGGTTTCCTTTGTAATCCCAGGTATTTTATTTTATGCATTTAAAAACATTATTCTGAGAATAATGGGCTTCACCAGACTGCCAAAGGGGCCTCACACAAAGAAAGTTAAGAATCCTTGGATTAGATAATCTCAAAGGTTTAGGTGGTTCTAATTCAGTGAAAGCTTTTACCTCAAAAAAAGAGGGGGTTGTTATTGACCCTTTTTGTATCAGTGATTTTCTAATGTACATTCTCCGACTCTTGTAATGAATAAAAACAGTCCAGCAAAATAAACCAACATAGCAACTTTCTCTAATTAGCACTAACTTTGGCATTAGAAAACTGGGTCCAGCTCTGATCCCACCCATACTTACTCCCTGGGTGACACTGGGTTTAATTTAACCTCTTAGGGGCACAGCTGCCTTATCTGTAAGTGAGGGAGTTGGAGGACATCTGAGATTGGTCCTTTTCAAAAATGAAGGTCAAACAACAACAGCCTCTGTGATCCTGTGAAGTCCTACTGTGTGCTGATGATTGGGCTGGTGGAAAGAAGGCACAAGGAAATGGAAATGCAATGGAATTCCACCCCTGTTAGTTTCCACCTGTGTGAGTCACTTAAGATGTTTCCTTATCAATAAAGTGCGGGGCTTGGATCAGGTGGCTACTGAGATTATCTCTAACTCTTCCTCGATGGTTGTTTGATTCTATGATCCTACAAAGAACAAACCTAACGTTCCACATCTATAGGGCCTTACCTCTGTGTGAAGGCTGTGACTGATAGGGACCTGAGGCTTTAAAAGTGATTTCATTCAAAGTACAATGGAAAGAGCACTGACCTTGGAGTCATGACAGTCTCAATTCCTATATGCAAATCAATGAGTTTCCTCATCTGTAAAATGGGGATATTAATATCTAACTGTCTCATGGGGTTGTCATAAAGATCAAAGGAGAAGATTTACATAAAAATACCCCATTAACCTTAAAATATTTGTTGCTATTGTTATCTCTTTGGGGGGGGTTGTTGAGTATTAAACGTGGGTAATCCTTTTAATGGGATGCTAGGTGGCACAGTGGATAGAACGCCAGGCCTGGAGTCAGAGAAGACTCATCTTCCTCAGTTCAAATCTAGTTTCAGACATTTATTAGCTGTGTGACTCTAGTCAAGTCATTTAACCCTGTTTGCCTCAGTTTCCTCATCTGTCAAATAAGCTGGAGAAGGAAATGGCAAATCACTCCAGTATCTTTGCCAAGAGAACTCCAAATGGGGTCACCAAGAGCCAAACATGACTGAAAAACAACTGAACAGCAATGATCCTTTTAATATCTCCCCTTCCTCCACAGTTTCTAGATAGAGTAGTGGAGGGTTAATAACTTTTATTAAGCATATTAAGTATGCCAGGCTATGCTATGTGTTGGGGATATCAAAAGAGGCAAAAGACAGTCCCTGCCCTCGAGGAGCTTACAATCTAATGAGGGAAGCAAATCTTGCCACTTCTACCTCTACAATATCTCACAAATCCATCTGCTTCTCTTGACCCACATAGACACCACTCAGATTCTGGCCACAGTCACCTTCCACTTGGACAACAACATACCTAATTGGTACAATAAAAAGGATGCACAATGATTTTCTTCTCTTTTCTTCTTAAAGCAATTTTCCTATACCATAGGTTTGACCACCATGCTCCCCTACTTAAGAACCTCCAGTGGCACCCTCATGGCTATAGGATTGGACGTGTACTCTTCTGTTTGGTTTTTAAAGCCCTTCATAACCTGGCCTCAACTTATCTTTCCAGCATAATTATAACTAGTATTTGTACAGCATATGAAGGTTTGCAAGGTGCTCTACATATGTTAACCCGTTTTTTCCTCACATTAATCCTGAAAGGGTTATTATCCCCATTTTACAGATGGGGAAAGTGAGGTTTAGTGAGTCACCCAGGGTCACACAGCTAGTAAGTGTCCAAGGCCAGATTGGAACTGAGGTTTTCCTGATTCCAGGTGCACTGTTCTTCACAGTCCAGTAATACTGACCTTCTTGTTCTTTCTCATACACAGAACTTCAATTTGCCATTTTCTTAGCTTTGCCTTGGCCATCCCCTTGGACTCGAATGCACTTTCTACTCATATCTGCCTCTTAGATTCCTTTAAGAATTCTGTTAAAATTCAGCTGAAGTACCATATTCCTTATGAAACCTTTTCTGGTATCCCCCACCTTCTAGCGTCTCCCCCAACCAGCTCATACATATTTCATATTTATAAACATATATTCATAAATGTGTGTGTGCCCAATGTGACCCAATCACCTTATATCTATTTCATATGTAAATCCCTATATGTATACACTACAAAAAACTCATATGTATATATGAATTAAAAAATACATACATACATAAACATGTCAAGATATACAAGCAAATGTGTAAATATACACATGTGTGTACAAACACAACACATGTATCTATTTATATACAAATAGATACAAGGTGATGGGATGAATATATATACACATATACATAAACATGCAAAGATATGCAGGTACATATATGTAGATACATTTATATGTGTGTGCATACACATAAAAGACATGTATTTATATACAAATAGATACAAGGTGATGTTGAATATATGAACAAACATGTATGGTATGCAGATGCACATATGTAAATACGTGCATGTATTGCACAGACACACAAAATACATGTATATACACACAAAAATAGATACAAGCTGAAGGGGTGAATATATATGTATACATAAACACGCAAAGATATACAGGTGCGCATATGTAAATACATTTATGTATGTGTGTATACTCACAAAAGACATATATAATGTTTGTGTACAAATAGATACAAGGTGATGGAATGAATATACAAACATGTGTGAATATGCCAATGCACATATGTAATACACACATGTATTGTGTATATGCATAAAATACATATGTGTGTATTCATATACAAAAAGATCCAAGTTGATGGTGCTTCATAAACACTGATTTGCTGATTGGTATGTATATGTCTTTCTGTTGAGGGCAGAGATTATTTCCCTTTTGATTAACACCTGGCACCCTTAATAAATGCTTGTGGATTGATTGGTTGAAGTTGCATTAGAAGCCCATTTACAAATAAAATACCTCCTCTCTACACCCCTAGAAGATAGCTCATCTACAACATTAAGGAGAAATAAAATGAAAATGGGCCATAGCCCCGGCAAAACAGGCCAGAACACTGTTCCATAGGAGGCTTGGGTGGCCTCTGGCCCAGGTAGCACCAGTCAGGGCTAGAAGCTATTCCCATAGAGACTTGTCACTGGTCTTGAGAGCTGATAGCCACTCGGCCTTCATCCCCTTCCTTTACATATTTTTGTGGAGAGTAGCTGCAAGAAGAGCAGAGCCCAGATCACAGCGCTTATGCTCTGCTGGCATCATTTTTTTCATTTCTTGAAAATTTTGTTGTTGTTATGATATTTTGTCTGTATCTTGCCCCCCACCCTGGTGAATAGCTCTCTGTAACAAAAAATAAAAAAGGAAGCAGGAAAAAAAAATTCAGCTTACATAAGCTAGCATGTCAACTAAGTCTGAGAGTATATGCAATATTCCATACCCATAATCCCCCACTTCTGTAAAGAAAGGTGTGTTTTCTCATCTTTTTATCCCTCACTCCCCCCACCCAGGGCTAAGCAGATCATCATAATTTTATAGCATTCTGGATCCAAGATTTTGTTATTGTTTTTCTTTGTAATTGCATTGCCATAGTTGTTGTGTCCATTATTTTCCTGGTTCTGCTTATTTTACTTTGCATGAGTTCACATGTTTTCTCATCCTTCACTATATTTATTATTTCTTCCAGAACAATCATATTCCATAATATTCATGGACCCTCAATTCATTTAGCACTTGCCTTGCCCAGTCAGTAGGTATCTATTTGGTCTCCAGGTCTTTGTTCTGTGAGTACAGTTTTTGAAAAGAGAGTCATCTCCATGCCATGAGGGTCAGCTTGCTGAGAAGATGTGTCTTGAAAAGCCTATTTTATTCCATGAGTCTTGTCAATTTTCTTTGGAATGGGTCCATAGTGGTATCTTAAATGGGCTAAATGCCATAAAGAGTCAAGCAATTAAGTCATCTGGTAGATCCCATCACTGTAGATTGGCAGGGTGAATGACTCAGGCCAAAAAATTCCTTTATTCCATTTGCAAAGCTTTGATCCTAAATAACCCAAAAAATGATTTTATTCCTACCCTTCACTTTTATCAGTTTCATCAATATCAATGGAGATATATCTAGAACATGATGGAAGCCCCATGCTTTATGTACCATCAATCCCAAGTTCATTTTTTTCTTATAAGTTATAGGCACAGACTTAAGTAGAAGAGGACTTAGAAGACAGTTAGTTTAATTCCTTGTGAGAAAACTCAAGTACAGAGATATTAAGTGACTTGCTTAAAGTGACAAGTAGAAGAATTTGGATTTGGACCCAGGACTACCAATGTTAAATCCAACACTTTTTCTCCTGCTCAACTTTGTAAAACTCAGTCCTAGAATGATCAAACTGAGATGGATGGGGGAGATCATTTACTACATCTGACTTCCTCCTTTTACAGATGAGGAAACTGAGGACCAGATAGATGAAGGGCTCAAGGTCACACAGCTAGGGCCATAACTGGAATCAGAGCCTAGCCATCCTGACTCTTTGCCAAGTATGATGCTACCTTGCTCAGTACCTACCTAACTATTAGCTCTATTCGAAGGAATGTTCCCAGGATCCTACGATTGCAAATAGTCCTCCTTCCCTTGTTTTGCCAAGTGAGGTTGGTGCCAACTTCATTCAGTTTACAGGCAGAAATATACCCTCATGGAGAATATGGGGGAAGGCCCCTGTCTGGAGAACATTGTGTTGTCCTACATAGTCTAGAGACAGAATGATTCATAACTGTGATCCCGGTAAGGATTTAAAATTCTTTGATTCATCATATGATACCAGTCATTCATAGTCAGTTTCCAACTGCATTGCCAGAACTCCAATCTGAACCCTACTCTAGGACAAATAACCCTCCAACTTACTTACTTTGTCAAATCAAATCTTGGAAACCTTGAAGAGCTTCCTAGGAACGAATTCATGCCTGCCATCTTGGTACACTTTTTAAAAGTTATTTTGAATGGGAAAAGCTTGTTTGTGATAAACTTTGTAAGTGGCACAAGAATATTTGGGAGGGAGTGTGGGGCTTGGGACCTATGACACTGGAGAAAGGTGATATGGCTCATTTTGGGGAAGGAAATTCTAGGGTCAAATTAATTTTGTGTAATGTGGCTTTGTGCAGTTGACTAAGCTATATATTACATTTTAGTCATTTTTCCTAACCAAGTACCCTGGCTCTCAAAACCTGATGTAGTCTCTCCTTTCTCCAAAAAAAACCCCCACAGACACATCTATCCCTTTTGTAATAAGGGTCTGGTGCATGTACAGAGCATACTGGAAAGTCATGATGATGTGAAATGGAAGAGCCTTGGAGAAATTGTAGAATATCTGTAGACATTTGGTGACTGGTTATGGTCCACTAACCATATGTCTAGCAGGAGATTTTTTTCAATTGTTTATGAAGCCAGACCAGAGGAATCTCCCAAAAGCATGATCATCTTCAGCTTAGACTCTTCTTCCCTTCACCTGCACTCCTGGGAGAATCATGTTGACTCCTTTTCTCCTGGCATCTGGTGAAGGACAATGCTACAAAAAAGTGAGGACTTGGGGTCTTCTTCCAATGGAAGCTATGTGAACCTGAGAAACACCTTGGTCCTTGGTCTCTGCATTTGTTTGTTTGTTTTTCTGTTCTAAGTGAAGAAAGTAGAGTCTTTGATTATGTGAATTCTAGGAGGTCATGAGTGAGCTGAGATTTCCAGAATTTGGGTGTCTGGGTCATGCAGCCAGCACAGTATTAATGCCTTGAGGAACAAGAAATGAACTTTCTGCAGCCAGGCCAATGGAAGAGAAGACAAAGTTCCATCTGACAGTCAGGTGGCATTTGAATGTGAACTTGGCAGGATCCATGTTAGGGAGGAACTGAGCTAAGAGTGTTTGTGTGTTTGTTCTTATTGTATCTTTGAAGTAAATATCTCTTTATAAAAGCTAAGCAGTTAAATAGAGTTGGAGCTTGAGTCCCTGGCAGTTAACAATAGTGGAACACCTCTGATGGGGGCTCAAAGTGATGGTAGCAGAGAAGAGAAATGTGCATAGATGCCTTAGAACTCTGAAGGGAGATGTTATCTTCCTGGTGCAAGGAGAGTAAGCCAGAATAAGTTCACTGCTCTTTAGATCCGGGGTTCTTAAGTAGGGGTGACTTTGTTTTAAAAAAACATTTTTGATAATTATTTCAATATAATTACCTTCCTCTGTAATTCTATTTGTTTTATTTTGCACATTTAAAAATATTACTCTGAGAAGAGGTCCCTGGGCTTCACCAAACTGCCGAGGGGTCCATGACACAGGCAGAAAGATTACTAACCCTTGGACTAAGGTTTCTGCATGACCTGGGATGAATCACTTAATCTCAGTTGATTACTTCAGTCTGTGTTGTTACAAAAAGGAATCAGGATCCTCAAATCTTAGTAGTAGAGGGTACCCCAGAAACCATCTGGTCCAACCTCTACTTGACTAAGTATTCCTTTCTAGTACCTTTAATTTGACAAAAATAAGTGATATGTTTTGTTTTTACATCATTTCCTAACATCCCTTTTCTCTCCCTTCCTCAGTCATCCCTTGTAACAAAGAATATAAAAAGAAAGAGGAAAAAAATTTGGAAAACCAGACAACACATCAATGGGGTCATGTAGGTACTTGCAATATTCCACTCCCACAGTTCTTTTCCTCCACAAAGAAGCTTCCTCCTTCATTTTTTTTAATCCCTTTATTCATGGAATCTTCTTAGCTCCTCTAGAAGGCAAATTAAAAAAGCATAGTCTTCACCCTCCAGTAGTTTGTTCCTAACCACACAGTGGTTATGGAGCACCCAGTCCTGAGTTTTTCTTTTCAGAATTTATTTCCGGTCTTTTTCCTGAGTTTTGACTCTATTTCTGGGTCACACCATGACTCCTGATTCTGCTCTGCTTGCCTTTGAGGGCTGGGGTTAGCTTTCTCTGGCTAGAACCCCCCCGGAATCTTTGTCATGCTATTGCCCAAGAAGCATGCCTTTAATTGCCAGTCTAGGGTTTCAGGAGATAGGCACCAAGTAGACCTACTAGGTAGGAGCATAGTGGGGACAAAGACTAAAATGGATAGAGAGAAAAGAAAGGAAGCTAAGTAACCATATGTTGCCCTCCTGGGTGCCCTGGACACCTAGAACTAGGGCAAATGTGTGATCATAATGAATGTTGCCTATGCAAATTGTGGAACTTTGGAATGAATAATTTCTGAGAATTTCTCTATCATCTCTATGGAAGCTAAGACAGTCATCCTTCCACAAGAGAAGTACCTGTTTAGAAACAAGAACCATACAAAATACACAACATACATTTATGGCCAAAATAAGTTTGCTGCCATATATCATGTCCTGATCCCTCCAGGAAGGCTGGATTCTTCAAGGGACCAGCTCATCTGGCCCATTCAGACCTGCAGTGTATATTCTAGGACATTCCTCGTCACTACTCAGCGCCCTCTTGTGGGTTATAATCTGAGTCTGGACTTCAGAGGGAGTGAACAACATAATTGTGGGTCCATGAAGATAATATGAGGAGGCATATGCATTTGTACTAGAGGATGGTATTTGTCAGTTATCATAGCTGGAAAATTTCACTACAGGTTCCTAACCTTCTGGTGATAAGCTTCCCTGACCTTTGTGAGGGGAGTCCTGCATAACAGACATCAGACTTGAAGCTATTCCACTTTGGTTGGACCTGATGTTTGTTTTCCATTGATACAGTCTTTGGTATCCCAAGGTCAGCTGTACAATAATGAGGCATCAAAATAGTATTTTCATGGAGACTGAGAATTCTATCTGTGCTAAAAATGGCTCCACGGGGCAGCCCTCAAATAAAAGATTTTCCTGCCTAATTCTAACATTGGTTTTCTTGGGTAATTTTTTACTCCTTCTTCCCAGGCCAAGAGGGAAGGCTGTTCATGGTCAGCCATTTTTAAGCGCATATGACTCCACCACAAACAGATGAAGGATTTTACAGCTCATTCCATAAGCTTGACACTGTTTATTTTTAAAATATACTTTCATGGATATATGTTGTTTTTATATAATCTACACTTTCCAGTGGGACAGCTTTCCCTGTCCCAGAGAGTCATCTCTTATAAGAATGAAAAAGAACAACAAAAAAGAGAAAATGACTTCAGCAAAACTCATCAACAAATTAGGAAAAAATAAAATATTATTTAAAAAACTCAACATATTGAAAAATTCTGACTTCAAAGGTCCATACCCATAGTCCCTTTTCCCAAACTCTTCAAAAAGGGGATGGAGTTTGACACAGTTGACAAATGTGTTGTCTCTTCTAGGTTGTCCCTCATTCACTTCCTCCCCACTTCCTGCTGAATCATTCATTTTCTAGGCATGAGTTGTGGCATGATTGCCCTTTCTTGCTAATTTGCCCTCCTTCTATCTCTAGACTGAAGCTGAGCATTTACTTTCTTTGCCCGCTTGGTCCCTCAAAAATCAGGTTTCCTTCCTGTCTGGGTTCCAGATCTAATTTGCATCAGCACTATTCTCCTTGTAGCCACATGAACTTCACTCTCAGATATGTCTTCTTCTCTTTCCTAGACACAGAGCATATGGCTCGTTTTATCTGTCTGGAGCCAACCCCACAATCTCAGTCATTAGCTCCTGGTTTCCCTTTAATCTCTTCTTCTACCACCCCAGGTCTCCTAAAATTGCCCAGATAATTCTACCCCTCCAGATCTACCATCCAGGTTTCCCTGCCTCTCAACATTTTCTGCCCTTCTCCATTGTATTTCGAGGTCCTGATCTTAGACCCATTCTTTCATCTCAACCAACAGCATAAACATTAACATTGCTATACATCTAGTTAATGGTCTTCTCTGGTTCTGAATTCTGTAGACTTCATCTTAAAGTTAGTCTTGGGAAAACCTGTGGCTGTGTCCTAGATATACAGCTAGGTGGAGTGATAGAGCACTAGACTTGGAAGTGAAGAAGATGAATTCAAATCCCACCTTAGATATTTGCTAGCTGTGTGGCTCTAATCTCTCTGCCTCAATTTCTTCATCAATAAAATGGGCATAACAATAGCACCTACCACATAATAGTATCTATCTTGTTGTTAGGCTCAAATGAAATAATGTATAGCTAATATTTTTGTGCATAATTTCATTCACTCAGTGAGAACTGTTGAATGAATGGACAAAGGGGCAAGAAATAAAGTAGGACTTTTAGCTTCAGATGAGGCAGAATTGGCTGAGAAAAGTCTAATTCACCAAGAAAGATCATTTAAAACTAAAAACAAGAGGCAAAGACTCTGCGAGATTCTGACAAGGGATCTGGAAATGATAACTTTGTAAAGGTACCCATTGCAACAGGGGTGTGGTTAGTGGCAATAAAGTGAAATAGAATCATAAGATGGGGGCCTGAGCCTAAGCTCTGCCATTTAATCTTTCTGAGACTCAGTTTTTTTATCTGTAAAATGAGGATACCCCACAGAGCTCTCAAGAAAGTCAAATGGAGGGGGCAGCTAGGTGGCGCAGTGGATAGAGCACCAGCCCTGAAGTCAGGAGGACCTGAGTTCAAATCTGACCTCAGACCCAACACTTGACACTTCCTAGCGGTGTGACTTTGGGCAAGTCACTTAACCCCAATTGCCTAAAAGCAAAAAAAAAAGAAAAAGAAAGTCAAATGGATTCCCATTTGTGAAAGCATCATACAGATACATTTTCACTTTTACTGAACTGTGATTTTACTGCTGTTAGGAGCTCCTAGGGAGTACCTTTCTCTATCAGTGCAGACTCAAACCACCTCTGAAACTTCTAGCCTTAGCTGCCCGAGTAACTGAGGTCCAGGGTCATACAGCCAGCAGGTGTCAGAGGCACCCTACTCCTTCCTATAGGTAGTTATAGCCAGTAACCTATAGGCAATAGGTAGTTATGGCCAGTATCATATGGGCTTAATCAGTGTTTCCCAAACTAATCAGTCATGGAGCACTTTTGGGCTTGAAAGATACCCATCTATAGCAAGGAGCCAAAGTATTGCTGGACCAATTGGTTTGCATCTTTCATTCTGGATAATATCAACTCTACTTGTCATTGTAGATGATTGGACCAATCTATTTTTTAATAGTATTTCCCCAATTATATGTGAAGACAATTTTTAGCATTCATTTTTACAAAATTTTGAGTACCAAATTTCTCTGCCTCTTCCCTCCCCTTCCCTCTTACTAAAATGGTAAACAAGTTTATATAGATTATATATGTGCAATCATGTAAAACACATTTCCATATTAGTCACAGTTATGAAAGAAAAAAACATACTAAAAGAAAAAAAACATGAAAAAAATAAAGAAAGTGAAAATGGTATGCTTCAATCTGCATTCAATTCTTTCTCTGGATGTGGATAGCATTTTCCATCATGAGTCCTTTGTAATCATCTTGGATCATTGCATTGCTGAGAAGAGATAAGTCATTCATATCTGATCATCACACAATGGTGCTCACACAATGTTGCTTTTACCACCAATGCTCTCCTGGTTCTGCTCATTCCACTTTGCATCAGTTCATACACATCTTCCCAGGTTTTTCTGAAATCCACCTGCTCATCATTCCATATTGCATAATAGTATTTCATTACATTTATGTACCATAGCTTGTTCAGCCATTCCCCAACTGATGGGTAGGCTATCCCCTCAATTTTACAACTTTTTGCCATCACAAAAAAAGCTGCTATAAATATTTTCCCTGTTTTTTTCCCGTTTTTATGATCTATTTGGATTATGGACCTAGTCACGTATTGCTGGGTCAAAGGGTATGCCCTTTGGGCGTAGTTTCAAATTGCTCTCCAGAATGGTTGGATGAGTTCACAGCACAGTGCATTAGTGTCCCAATTTTTCCACTCCTCGCTGTCTATTTTGAATTAGTATGGATTTCACTAAGGAAGCTTTGTAATGTTTCAGGGCTCTATGAGATAAGTGCAATGTCATTTATGGATAGAGATGTTCAGTGTACAAGAGATGCTTAATTACTATCTGTGGAATCTAAATGAATCTCTTGAACACCAGCATTCTTCTAGTGGTGCTATAAGGATTTGAGTACTAGAACACTACAGTCTTGGAAGAATTAAGATTATGAAGAACCCCCCAAATACTGAAAAACTGCATGGTTGATATAAGCAGGCTACCATGTGTTACAAACTATGGCTTGCTTCCCTGAGAGAAACAGCAAAACAGATTAAGAAGTGACCAGTGACTCCCTAAAGGAGTGGAGGTTGACCATGTTATAAGAATGTGAAGCCACAAATAGTCAAAGCCTGGGGATACAGAATACCCCAAGATAAAGAAAGCCTGGGGAAATCTAGGACCAAAATAGAAGAGATTAAGCCAATTTTTATATTTCTTCCTAATGCTAGAAGTGACAGATATCTTTTCATATGTACATAATTTTCATGTGTTGTAATTACAGAGACAAACCATGGAGAAAACTATATTCAATGATCCACTGTGTACTGACATTTAGTGAGGTGTTAAACACGGAGATATATTTATCAGAAGCTTTTGCCAGTGTTATGGAAGATGACTTTTGTAAATCTTGTGTGAGATCCAAACAAAGAAGGATTTCTTATTTCTGAGGGCTTCTCCACATACCCCTATTCATAGATTCCATTATCCTGATTTCATCATGCCCTGAAATACTACAAAGCCCCTTCAGTGAAATCCACATCAATGTGAAAGAGATTGGTCTAATTATCTACAGTAGAAAAGAAAAGTGAATATGCCCAGAATGTAGTACACAGTTGGACAGGCAGCCCAAGAAATTAACTCTTTAATTGATGTATCATAGTGGATTGATGGTTAATGAATTGGACTTGGGCCTGAGGATGAGGTGAAGAGCAAACTGAACCACATTTGGAATTACAGAAAGGCTTCAACTCTACCAAAGTGTTCAGTGTTTTACTCTTTTTTTTTTGGTGAGGCAATTGGGGTTAAGTGACTTGCCCAGAGTCATACAGCTAGTAAGTATTATGTGTCTGAGGCCGGATTTGAACTCAGGCCGGCACTCTATCCACTGCGCCACCTAGCTGCCCCCTTTTTTGTTTTGTTTTACTCTTTTTAAAAGTGTTGAGTGTTGTAAAAGACCTAACAGCCAAAATCAAGGGGCTTTTTTTCCAGTCCTCATCTTCCTTTGTTTTTCAGCCTCACTTCCTGGATGAAATCCCTTATATCACTAAGAAGTGACACAGGAGGCTATGAGGCCATGCAACTTTCTTTTGTTCTGTTGGGTCACCTGAAATTTGGATTCTTGAGAAATTGAAAGCTGAGATCTGCAGCCACATAGACTCATTAGGAGAATGTTAGTGCTGAGAGAGAGAGGGAGAGAGAGAGAGAGAGAGAGAGAGGGAGAGGGAGAGAGAGAGAGAGAGAACACTACATTGTGCAAGACCTCTAGAAAAATTCCAAGATCTTGCAATCTTCTCCAAGATTGTAGTTCTAGAGATGAAAGGCTCCTGAGAGGAAATCTGGTCCAATTTCCTCATTTTACAGATGAGGAAACAAGGTCCCAGGAAAGTCAAATGACTTGTCCAAAGTCACGTGGGTAATGAGAACTGGATTTGAACCCAGATCTTCTGACTCCAGATCCTCTTGAATTATACTGCCTCCACTAGCCTTTTGATCTCCCCTGAAAATCTTCATGGAAGGGGAAACAGCACATAGGAACTGGGAAGAAGGTTTATTGAGTGGGAGGGTTTTTTTATCTTCTAGGGTAAGAGGAGAATGCTCACATATGAAAAAGAAAGACTTTAAAGAGGGTCTGCAGAACCAAATGGGAAAAATCTCTAAATATTATCTGTAACATTCACAACTGTCAGACTTCCTGGAAGGGGATGATATTTAATTAACTCCATAATAAATCCCAATTAGGTCTTTATTTCAAAGTTACAAAATTATGGAAACAACTAACATTAAATTATTTTTAATTAATAATTTAAAATTAATATTTAATAGTTAATAAATTTTAAATTAATAAACTTAATTGAATATTACTCATATTTAATTACTTTTAAAACTTTTTTAAAAACTAAAAAAAGCTTGGGAGTTGAGACTAGGATGAAGAGATTAAGGTAATACTACTATTAATAGTAGTAGATAGTATAGTATAGTAGTGGTATATAAATTTTGTAAGTTTTGCTTTACGTATGTTAAATAATTTTACCTCACCACAAACCTGTGAGGTGGGTGCTATTATTATCCTCATTTTGCAGATAAGGAAACTGAGGCATAAAGCGGTTAAGTGACTAACCCAAGGTCATACAGCTAGCAAGTATCTAAGAGAAGATTAAAATTCAGGTCTTTTGGACTTTGCTCTATCCAATAAATGTGTGTCAATGTTAGAAAATACATGAGTTTCAAATAAAATTATAATAGTGCTTCTTACTTTAGACTTACTCATCACAAGTTCAGTAACATAATTGAAAATAACTTCAAACGAGTCACTCAGAATCCCTTATGTAATAGTTTTCATTTAACACTGCATTATCAAATTATGATTGCATTTAGTACTCATATACTTCATTAAATAAATGTTTTTCGGTATGCAAAAATTATCTATGTCATAACAGCTAATGGGAAAAAAATCAAAGAAAAGAAAAATTCATATCTGGAATATTTTCTCGTAAGGGCATCGCTGGATGCAAAGTAAGACTGCATTGAGTCTTGAGAGCCACAAGAGGGCGCTAGTGCCTCGGGAAGAAGCCGCAAGCTACAGCCCGTAAGGGCAGCCATGTGAAATGGTGTTCAATTATATCTTAGAATGGGTCCCTGAGCAATAATGGAAGTTTGTGAGGAGATAAAGGGGAAGAGAAGGCATGAAATACATAAGGATCCAGAGAGGAGAAGGGAGAGGGAGACGGGAAAGGAAGGAAGGGGGAGGGAGAGGGGGAGAGAGAGAGAGAGAGAGAGAGAGACAGACAGACAGACAGACAGAAGGACAATGGCAAGAACTTGTTTCTGTGGGATGCTGAATGAAATCCAGAAGAAGTTCCAGGCTTCTCTGCTTCCACCTTTACATCCATTTCCGTTGCCTCCCATTCCCTTAATTCATCTCCTGAATGAATTTTAATTACTTTGATAGCATGCCACCTTTAGCCTCTAAATTCAGAGAAATGATTTACTAGATGATGGTGTATAAATTCTTAACTTAAACTGTCAGGATATCCACTTCTATTTCCATTATGAAGATCAACTTCATAAGTGGTTGATATCATTAATGTGCTATAAATATAATTGCTAGCATTTCATTAGAAACAATAGCAAAAGAATTGATGATAGGTGCAAGATGGTCTATTTAGAGAAGGCTGGTTTGTATAGTATTTGTGATACGACTAAAAGTAATGAATCTTTTTTTTAATTGAATTTTATTTTAGACTCAAACACCAGAACACAAACACAGAATAGAGAAAAGAAAAAGGAAAGACATATCATAAACTTAAATATTGGAGCTTAATTACGAAGTTAGAAAAGGAAAAAAAGCATTGTCGTGTGCAGAGCAGAACACAGAAGAAGATTCAAAATATGTAATGATAAATTTTCATTTCAGGAAAACCTGTATGATAAATACTACATGTTGTGTAAAAAGTAATGAGTCTTAAAGAAAACCATACACATGAACACTGTTGTTCTGTTGTTTCACTCACGTCTGACTCTTCGTGACCGCATTTGAGATTTTCTTGTCAAAGATGATGGAGTGATTTGCCATTTCCTTCTCCAGATCATTTTACAGATAAGGAAACTGAGGGAAACAGGGTTAAGTGACTTGCCCAGGGTCACACAGGTAGTAATATCTGGGGCCACATTTGAACTTTGGAAGATAAGTGTTTCCAATTCCAGCGCTCTATCCGTTGAACCATCCCCTCTAACAAGACATGCCATCTCAGCTCTAGGCATTTTCTCTGGCTGACTGACATGCCTGGAGTTCTCTCCCTCCTCATCTCCACCTCCAGGCTTCCCTGGTTTCCTTCAAGTCTCAGCTAAAATTGGAAGCCTTTTCCAATCCCTCTTAATCCTAGAACCTTCCCTCTGCTGATTATTCCCTCCTTATCCTGTGTGTAGTTGTTTGCCCGTTATCTTCCCTGTTAAATCATGAGCTCTTTGAGGGCAGCCTCTGTCTTTTGCCTTTCTTTGTATCTTTATCACTTAGCACAGTGCCTGCAAGGCACACAGGAAGCACTTCATAAATGCTTAATGGCAGGCTGACACACAATCACAACCAGACTTAAGACCCAAACAAATCATATCCCTTTCAAAGTGGTGGTAAGCAGGGATTTCATTAAGCCATTAAATCTAACACTGCACTAAAACTTTGGAAATGTGTTGTTATTCAGTCATTTCAGTTGTGTTCTACTCTTTGTGACCCCATTTGGAGTTTTCTTGGCAGAGATACTGGAGTGGTTTGCCATTTCCTTCTCCAGCTCATTTTACAGGTGAGGAAACTGAGGCAAACAAGGTTAAGTGACTTGCCCAGGGTTACACAGCTAGCAAGTGTCTGAGGCCAGATTTGAACTCAGGAAGATGAGTCTTCTTAACTCCAGGCCTGGAACTCTATCCATTGTGCAATCTAGATGCTCCTCTAGGGGTGATACAGATGAAGAATTACTGACTCAGAGACACTGTGGTCCTTCTAAGGTATCTTCTGAAGGAGGATCAAGGGGCCGTTCTTCTTCTATAAAATGAAGAAGGTGGCTCAGATATTGTCCTATAAGGTCCTTGAGATCTTCTGATTACTACCATTTTATCACAAAATCCAGGTATCACAGTCATTTCTGGACCTTCCCACCCACTCCGTCATTGAATCTTTCCTCGTAACCAAATAGTCACAGAAATATAGCCAATGTAATACCAATGCATACCACATTTTGTCCTAATAGTTCTTGCTCCACAGCCAAGGGCTGGAGACCCATCCTTTGCATTCTTTCAGTAACCTGGAAGCCAAGGACAGGTGAAGCCACTGGGCAAAGAGGCTGACAAGGGATATATAGTCCCTGAGGCACAATGCCCCCACCTCAACATTTCTGTGGCCAGCATCTCCTTCACCTTCCTTATCCACCCTCTTTAAATTGCCAACCCTGCTCTTGGTTGTGGTCTGTTGAGGTTTACCGCGGCTGCAAGTTGAAGGGTTGCTAAACAGATTACATTTCCCGACATGTTCGCCGAGGCTTCAGCTGTTTCTTCCAGGTGCAGTCTGTGAATTTGCTGCTCCTGTTTCTAACAAGTAATCAATTGCCCATAAGCTTCTTTGGAAGAGACCCCAGAAGCCAATGGGAGTGCCTGCCCACCCTCTTCCCAAATCATATCTATTCTCAGACAGAGACATCTGAAAGGGATTGCTGAGTCCCCTTACTTTCTCCAGGATTTTCCACATCTCTAAAAGCAGTTATGTTGAGAGGGCAGTTCATGTAATCATCAAGTCTATTTTCTGTCCGCTATTTCTATGTTCTATTTCTATCTAAAGCAGGTGCTATTTGGATGTAGATGAAGCACACCTTCCTACAAAACACACACACACACACACACACACACACACACACACACACACACACACACTCCAACCCTTCACTCTCTTGTTTTTTATTTTACCTTATCTAGCTATATATAGTAGATACAATTTTGGGGTTAGAGTCAAGAGGATCTGAGTTCAAATTCGGACTGCGCTGCATGAATCTGGAAAAGTCATTTAACCTCTCTGAACCTCAGTTTTCTCATCTGTAAAATGGCAATGATAGTATCCATTATGAATCTAAGGATGTGGTGGGTTTCCCCTCTTTGGAATTCATTGAGAGGTTGGAGGACCATTTATCCAGTATGTGGTAGTGGGGATCCTTTTGGGGTATGAGTGGGACTATATGGCTTTTGAGGTCACTCACAATTCTGAAATTGTGTGATTCAAATGGTAGCATGTATAAGGGCTTCACAAACTTTAGGATGCACATAAACATCAGTTGTTTTTATGATTTTATTTCCAGCCAACGAAGACTAGAGAACTCTAGCCCCTTTATCCTGTGTTATCTGGTGTGTGTGTGTGTGCGTGTGTGTGCGTGTGTGTGCGTGTGTGTGTGTGTGTGTTCCCATGTATACATCCTCTGATTTCTGTTTTGCTCTTTGACTTAGATAAAGGGGTTTCTTTGTTAGGGGTTATGTGTTTTCGTTGTGGACCTGGTATTTGAGAGGAAAGGAGTCAAGCCTTGGGAATAAAGTAAAACGTAGGGTCCTCCTCTCACCCCACTAATGAAACAGCAATTAGAAGTGAGCTCAAACCTGAAAATCACGTCTCCTAGACCAGGGGTGGGGAACCTGTGGCCTTGAGGCCACATGTGGCCCTCTAGGTCCTCAAGTGTGGCCCTCAGACTGAATCCAAAGTAGACTAATAATATTTAAGGGAGCCAAGGGTTGGAGAACCTCTCTTTGTATTCTCTCAATAACCTAGGAGTTTGATACATTAGATATTATTATTAGATATAATTGTATTAGGTTATCATATTAGATACAATTCTACTCCAATTCTCTCTCTCTCTCTCTCTCTCTCTCTCTCTCTCTCTCCCTCTCTCTTCTCTCTCTCTCTCTCTCTCCCTCCCTCCCTCTCTTCCTCCCCCTCCCTCCCTCCCTCCCTCTCTTCCTCCCCCTCCCTCCCTCTCTTCCTCCTTCCCACACCTCAATCCAAGGGCCAAGCTTCTGGCCCCAACCCCTGCTTCTCCTTCTGACAAGAACTAAAGTCTTCCTTGAAGAACAGTGGAGGAAGCAGACCCTTGAGATGTCTACAGGCATACTCCAGAGATGCTACAGGTTCAGTTCCAGCTCACTGCAATAAAGTGAATATTACAATAAAGCGAATCACCAGAATTTTTTCCCCAGGGCTAAAAAACCCCCAACATGTGGAGGACAGCCTTTGCAACATAGGTAGACAAGTTTCTAGTGCCTACCACTGACCACAGACCAGGAATTCCAAAGCCCCATGTGGGGAAAGGATGATAAATGCCCTCCTCTTTGCCTGTGATGAATTCCAAAGTACCCCTCACTGGGTGTCAGACATCCCGCAGTACCTCAGCGAGATCTTGGGATGAGCCACACACGGAAGGAGGACCATTTACCTCTTTCTATCCTTCATTCCTCCTCCCATCCCAGCAATCCGTCTAGCTCCCTCCCTCTCTACTCCACCCTGTCCTCCCACTCCAGCTTTGTACCTTTGTTCTATCACCCCTGTCTTCCTTTGGCTTTAGCTCTCTTGAACGCTTGGCTTTCTTTTTCCACTATTTCATCCTCCTTCCCCTTCCCTTCTTTCTCCCTTCCCTTGCTCCCTCCCTAAAGTCCCTGTGCTTTCCTATCCCTGACATTCTTCTTGGGCTGGGGGTGAGGGTGGATGAAAGGACCAGTTAAATGAATTTGTGTTTTGCCTTCTTTGTGTTTTACCTTCTTTGTGTTGTTCCTGCTAAAACAGATTCCACTAGGGTAGCAGCAAAGAGCAGCCACAGTGAAACTTCAGAGGTTTGTTCTTTTTTTTAATGGTTTATTTTGTTTTTATATCACTTTAATTTCTAAATATATCTCTTTTTCCTCCCTTATCCACTGAACCATCCCTGGTAAACTCAGGTTTCCAGCTAAGCCTGGAGCATTTTTTTCCCCTGACACTCTCCTAATTGGTAGAGAGACTGCTGATGTGAGATATTACCTAACTGCATGAGGTCCAGAATTGGAGGGAGAGCTTTGGAGTGGAGAGATATTCTTTTTTCCTGCTTCCAGAGAAGATACATGGAGTTCTGGACTCTTTTCAGGACCAATTCCAAGCAGGTAAGAGAAAAGATACTTCAGAAATGCAAAAGTATAGGCAAAGCCAACTTCTCAACATGTCCCTACTTTCCAACTTCCCTCTGGAGACTTTGGGAAATTTCCCTTTGGATGATATTGGGGCCTCTCTCTTGGCTGAGCAGAGATCCTCTCTTACTTCAATCTAAAGAGCTCATTTACTCTCCTGTATTTTCTGGTACATTATGATCTGTATAATAACAGCAATAACAATAACATTTATATAACATTTTAAGGCTTCCAAAGCACTTTATAAGTATTATTTCATTTTATCCTCACAACTTCTTCAATTATTGTTTGCTATCTGCTTGACTAAATGGGTTTACTCACTATTCACTATTTGTGATGATCTTTTGTGTAACTACCTCTTGGTGGGAGAGGAACAAGCCTGAAGGTATAAGCTTGGATTTATCTATGTCTGCCCCTTAAGAAAGATCAGCCAGGATGGTGGCATTTTAAATTAAAAAAAAATCATGCTTTTAACTGAGCAATATTTAGGGGACAGGACCTGATATCTCTAATTCTATTTTCGTATTCCTCTTTCATAGAAGAGAACATAATGACCAGATTTATGGACCATTCTCATGCTCCTTCAAAGCAAGAATCACAATTTCTCTTGGAGAAGGGTGGGCAAGATTCTAGAGATATCTATGAATGCTTCCCCGTGAGCCATAGTTAGATAATCTATGTGAACATATATAACCTACATGGGCAGCACACAACTTTATACTTAAGAACAAAAGAGGAAGAATGGGGGTGGTGGTGAGAGGGAAAACAGTTTAACAAAACAAGCCAACACATCATCCATGTCTGACAGTATTTGTATTGTTGCATACTCATTGCCTCCCAACCTTTGCCAAGAGACAAAGAAGATGCATTTGAGGTAGGTACTATTATTATAGCCATTTTATAGATGAGGAAACTGAAGCAACTGAGGGTTAAGTGACTTGGCCAGGGTCACACAACTAGTACATGTCTGAGGCTAAATTTGAATTCAAGTCTTCCTGACTCTATATCCAGTGCTCTATCCACTGTGCCACCTAGCTGCTTACAAGTTCAGTTCTGCTTTTATGTTTTTTCCATTCATATTGTTACAGTCTTTATATTGATTATTTTCCTATTTGTGAGTATTTCCTTCTGCTACAGTTTAAATCTGGCAGCTTATTCTTATAGATCTCTGCTAATACATGCTGTGGTGGGACGGGAGTAGCAGAGGTGCTTTTAAACTGCTTTTAGTCTCTTATTCAAGGGCAGCTGCTGGTGCAGTGGACAGAGCGATGGGCTTGGAGTCAGAAAGACCTGGATTCAAATCCAGCCTCAGACATTTACTAGCCGTGTGATCCTGGGCAAGTCACTTAATCCTGTTTGCCTCAATTTCCTCATCTGTAAAATGAGCTGGAGAAGGAAATGGCAAACCACTCCAGGATCTTTGCCAAGAAACAAGAGTCTCTTATGCAAGGCTGCCACTATTTCTGCCTGAATCTTTTGGATTAGACTATGGTACTTTGGCAGAGCAAGGAATAGTCTATACAGGGTATCCCAAAAGTCTTAGTGCCCTTTAAAGCTTTTGTAAGCTCCCTTCACCAATGCTGAAGCCTTACGAAGCTTGAAAGGACACTAAGACTTTTGGGACACCCTGTATTATTGTTACTAAAAAATGATAATGATGAGTATAATGATTAGGGGAGCCCCTGCACAATTTGAATAGTTTCATCCGTCCCCATTAACTCAATGAGATTACAGGGAGCCCTTTCTATCAGAAATGACACCCTAGCCTTTTGTGAATAGCCCTCTGGAGATATTTGGCAAATTAAAAAAATATTATTATTATTATTATTATTATTATTATTATTATTATTATTATTATTATTATTATTATTAAGTAGACAAGTGGAACCAAAAAGCTGCAGCATCTGGAAGGATCCCTGATCCCAATCCCACCTCTGACAATCGCTAGCTGTGTAACACTGGGCAAGTCACTTTCTCCCACCTCAGTTTCCTCCTCTGAAAAATGAGGGGGTTGGATTCCATGGCCTCCGATAGTGCTTCTACAGCTCAGGAACTCCTGGCACCTGTACTTCTGGGGAGTCCAGACTTGGTATTTCATTGATTTAGGCAACTCCACTGTGGAATCTCTCTCTACCAATGTACAGCTTCTGCAGCCGATACTCTGAAGAGAATTCTAAAGGGGTGTTTAGAAACCAAGGGGCTTGCCCAGGGTCACACAGCTAGTTAATATCAAGAACCAAAGCTGAGCCCCAGTGCTGGCTCTCTATCCACTACATTATGCCTCCCAAAATAATAAACAGTGAGTTGATTATTGAAATAGTTTCAGCACATTTCCTTTCACTGGGTGGAGGGCAGAAGCAGCTTGGACCTCTGCCAGGACATCTGAATCGGGCCTGAGTGTGCTGGACCAATGACCAAAATGACAAGGCACAGGTGAGTTTTCAGGATGTGGCCCAACACCTACCTCTGCTCTTCTTTGCTGCCCACATGGGAAAAATGATGGAAGCTCCGTTTATACAAAATGTCTTAATGCCTTGTGGTAGACTGTGACCCTGCCAAAAATGTGTGTGTTTAATAATGACAATAATTTAGTAATAATAATAATTCTCATTTATATAGTGTGACTTAGAAGATGAATAGCTGGCCTTGGATTCGGAGGGAACTTACTTCAAAGTTCTGAGAGGCTTATATGCTATGTAACTATGGGCAAGCTAATTAACATCTCTGAATCTCAAGAAATAGAATTCTCTACAACTTGTTTACTTAGTTAATGACGGTTTGTGCTGTGGATTCAATTCCCACATTAGTGATGCTACATTAAGGTTTTTAAAGTTCCTTCCTCATAATTACCCTTTTCTGGACAAAGGGAGGTGTTCTTGCAGGGCTAGAACCATAGGATTTAGGCATGTAAGAGACCTCAGAGAGAGACTGGTCCAATCCCCTTATTTTCTTTAACTTTTAAAAATTTCATAGATATTTTTTGTTTTACATCATCTTTACTTCCAAAAATGTTCCTTTTTGCCCTCTCAAAGAGCCATTCCCTATAATTTCCTATCAAGCAAAAATAACCAAGATATTACCCCAGTCTGATGGTATATATCTCATTCCTCACCCATAGTCCTCTACCTCTGCAAAGAAGGAAGAGAGGGGCATTTTCTCACCTGTTCTTCAGCTCCAAGCATCAACCCTCTCAAATGGAATATGATGACACTGAGACCTGAGAAGGGCAAAATGACTTACCTAAGGTCCCAAAGGTAAGAGAGAAGGGTTTCAACTCCAGTTTTTCTAACTTCAGGTCTAGGAAGTCACCAAGCTGAATGCTCTCAGCCTAGTGTCCACCTGCTTTGGGTTTAGAAGCAGGGGAGGAGATGTTCTGTTGTCAAGATTGTATTACTCATCTTGAGATTAACAGAATAATTTAGGTGTGAGAGATAATTCTTTAAAATGAATATTTGTGTACCTAAGTGTGTATACACAGACATACACACACTCCTGCACACACACACCATAAAGTAAACAGCTGCTAATTTTACTTCCATCCCCAATAAGAGCCTTTCTTTCTCATGGGAAGCCCAGCATCTCTGGCATGGCCCCCGTAGAAACAAGAGGAGCCCTAGCAAGGGAGGAAGGTGGTGCAGTGGAAAGAGAGATGAATCCCAGTTCTGCCCTTTGGACAGATCAATCTACCTGTCTGGGTCTCGGTTCCTCATCTTTAAATTAAGGGGGTTGGACTGGGTGACCTCTAGGGTTCCTACGATGCTATGAAAATGCCTTGGCCCTTATTATTGGGATTACAGGGAAAACAGTGGCAGAAAATCTCCCTAACTCCCTCACTTCAGCCAGTCCCTATTTCAAGAAGACCACATTTGCACAGGGATCAAGGGGTTCTGGCTGGCTAGTATGGTTATGACCCTGGGCAGAGCTATGACTAGACCAAGATCAATGGGGCTCTATGCAGTGTTCTGAAGAGATCTCCTCACAGGGTCTAGGTCCCTCTAGCTGCCTCCTTCCTATCATGCTGCCATTCTCCACCAATTACCACTGGATTGCCCTCTGTGTTTCAAACACATCTCCTCCCTCCCCCCCATGCCCCTGCCACCTCCCCCACCAACACACACACACACACACACACACACACACACACACACACACACACACACACACGACAATCTTTCTTTTTCTTTCCCCCTAGCTAAATTTACCCCAGGTGCAATTTCAGC